>NC_081412.1:85292719-85620219 GCF_030272615.1 Cryptomeria japonica
TATGATCCAGTAGGCTCCGATACAGTTTGGTGATGGAATTGTCTTGTTCATGATACTTATACTCATATTTGGTCATTTGGTTTTGGTCTGGTGATTGGATGTTATCTTGCTTGCTTAGAAGATTGGTTTCTGGTTTTGGTGAGGGTTTCACTGGCAAAGCTTTTAGTGGAGATCTTTGATGAATTGCATAAGTGGTGTTGGTGCAGCTTTTGATCGAGTTTCAGGATGCAGTTGGTGATCATGTTTGAGACTTAGTGTTTGGAGATCATTGCTGAAGCGTGTGGACCTATACTTGGTCCTGGTTGATCTAGGTTATGGACCGACTTTAATGTAATGTGTGGATAGGACCTATTGATGTATTTTCGGGATGTCTTATGTGTTGTTATTACTTGTTTGGTCTAAGGTCGACATGGTTTGTAATTATGTAATTGGTTTATTGTTTGGTGGGCGACCTGATTGTTCATGGTTGAGGGTTTGTATAAATAAATGTAAGATCTCATTGTAGATCATCATGGTTAATGTAAGAGGTCATGGTCAAGGAATGTAATATGCGAACAATGTAATATCTTTCAGGCAGAGGAGTTGGTTGATCATTGGAGATTGAATTGGGTTTATGTAAGAGGATTTAGTCCTCCGGTATTGAGCTTAACCGGAACTGTACTCAGGCATAGGAGATGCTATCTTTTGCAGTTCAACACTTCTCCAGATTGTAGTCTAGATTTATATGTAGTAAGTGAGGCTCCTTTTCTGATGAGCAGTGTGCTCTAAGTTGTTGGCCTTCCTGCAAGTGCATGCCCCTTCATTGTAATTCACATACTTACTGCAGAAGTATTATCTGACTGTGGGTAGGCTTCCCACCGTGGTTTTTCCCTTTATCGGGTTTTCCACCTACAAATCTTGGTGTTGTGTGGATGGTTTTTATTCTATGATTATTTTTTATGCTTAATTGATTAACCGCTATTTTGGTATTATTATTTTGGGTTCTGATATTAAAGTTTTAATTGTTGAATGTTCCTGTAATCTGTGACAACTGATTCACCTCCCCCCCCTCTCAGTTTTCTTCTGGTTATTTGAACTGTATAACAATTTCTTCCTAAAGACTATGAAGTCCAATTATATAATAAACTCTAAAGTTTGAAACAAAAGTATTTAGATGTTAAGACTTATACTGATGAATTTTACAAGTTGAGCATAAGTTCAGGTAGGATGGAAGATGAGGTTGAAAAGGTTGCTAGATGCCTTGGTGGACTTAGATTTTACATTCAAGATGACCTAGTTGTGGAAAACCCAAGGATGGTGGAGGAGTGTTTTCAATTGGTAATTAGAGTGGAAGAAAAGATGAAAAGAAGACAAGATAAGGCAAACAGAGGAAGAGGCAGCACCTCTAGGGGGAGAGGATCATTTCCTAATTCAAGAAAAAAAAATGAAAGCCAATAAGATGCAAACAAAGGCCAAGAATAAGTTACAGATTCTAGAGGTGGATTCAAAGGCACTAGAGGCAGATTTGGTGGAGGTAGGAGTTCAAATGCATTTTTAGGGAGATGTTACCATTGTAACGAGTTTGTACATCAAGCATTCAAGTGTCTTGAGAAGAAAGGTTCTACATCAAGTGGAGGTGAAAGAAGAAGTGAAAAGAGGGTTCACATAGTGCAAGAAGAGGAAGGTGAAAGTGTAAACTCTCCTAGTCATGTTTGTGTTTCAAAAGTTGGAGAGGCATTGATATTGAGAAGAACACTCTTGAAGACATCCAAGGACAAGGAGAAGATGCAAATGAGAGCACTGTTCAGGATCAACTACAAAAGCAAAGGTAAAGTATTCAAGGTAGTGATAACTAATAGATTTTGGTTCAACTGATAATATGGTGTCTAGTGAAATGGTAGACAAACTAAAACTAGAAAGAGTTCCTCATCAAGAACCATATAAAACCTCTTCGGTAAATGATAATAAATCCTTATTGGTGAATGAGCAAGCATTTGTTGAGTTTCAGATTGGTGAATATAGAGATAGGGTACTTTGTGACATTCTACCTATGGATTGTTGCCATCTACTTCTTGGTAGGCCATGGCAATTTGACAGGCAATCAATTTATGATGGTAGGGAGAACACATACACCATTAAAAAGGATGGAAATTTTTTTGTATTAACCCCATTGCAGGAGAATGAAGAAGCAAGAGGCAAGGCAACAAAAATCATCCTAGTTGGCAAGAAAGAGTCAGTGAAGGTAAGTGAAGAGGAGTTAAGAAAAGTTACAGTCACTCCTATGTTTGGAGATACCAAATTAGAAGGTTTGTAGATTGTTTCAGTTAGGGATGACATAGGTAAGATGGTAATACCAAAAATAGACCAAGCAAAGGCCAAAGAGAAGATCTATGTGTGGCCACAAGATGGGTGGAAGGAGGATGAAGAAATCCTAGTTGGAACTATGATTTGTCCCATAGTTGCAAAAGAAGTTGATAGGAAGTCATATCCTACAATAACAAAGCATTTTGGATCTACTAAACATGATGGACTAGGGGTTCCAATCATAGAGAACTTGAGGCATGAAGGGCAAGTGATTGGACAAGAAGATAGAAATGTTTGGCAAGAGCCAAAGGAAAAATGTAAGCATGAAGCAGCTGTGATGGAGAAACCAATTCAAGGTACATTTGGTAAGTGTTTTTTGTGTAGGTACTCAAGCAAGGATGACACCTTAGAAGGTCAGAGATGGACAAGTGCAATCCAATTTCTAAGAGACTTGGAAAATTTCCAAGCCCGGGTGTATGGTGCGGGAGCACTTGTGGTGATCATGCCTCTATGAGGCTATTTTGAGCACGGGGGCTTCACTAGCTAGGCAATATTATATCACCTGCATTCATATTGGGGGGTTTAATATCTCAAAAAATAAGATCAATATATTGCCTATTTGGTGAAAATAGAGATTTTTTAAATTCAGGGTATGAAAAAATGCAATATGCAGTCAAAATAGGGGGTTTTTAATTTGGGTTGTGTATTGAGAGGGGTGACAAAAAAGGATTTTCGAGCAATATTTTTTGAAAATAGGGGGATTATTTAGTATGTCATGAATGCACATGCTATAAACCAAGTTCACTAAGTGAAGCTCCCATGATTTTGAGTTTTTAAGTTTTGGTTCATGTGAATGTCCTAAAATAAGGGTCCTATGGACCATTTGTGTGAGTTTGAGTTCAATTTTAGGGTCATGGTGTTCAATAAGCCTATATGGACAAATGTTGTCACAATGTTGTCAAATGTGTGGCAATGATGAATACATGGATGTAATTTTGTTCCAATGTCTAATTGACCTCTTTTAGGCATGTTTAGGTGATTTCAAATCATTTTGATGGTTTTTAAAAAGTTTTGTAAGCAACAAGCAAAAGTTGCTAAAGTTGTCATCATGTAAAGTTGTCACATTGGAGCACCAATGGTCATAAGGTGTCACGAACCATATTATCTATAATTATATGATTATGAAAATAATGCTTATTTTTCATTTATGAAATGAAATAGAAATGGATTTTTAAGTAAAATTAGATGATAATGAAATGGAAATTTAAATGCAATGGAATGACTTAAAATGTTTCCCTTTTTGATATGTAAATGCAACTAAATGATCAGTACTATTTTTATTATGAAATTGGGGATCGTCATTGCTAATGAGCAATTGAGTGCAAGTGAATGCAAGAATAGGTGAACATGGATGAAGGCGAGAACATGGTTCAGGTAGAGTTGCTTTAGCTCATGGAATTCGGTAGAATAGATGGAATCTCACACACCACTTTAGAATGCGTATATCTTTATATCTTTATATATATATAATTAAAATTATCGAGAAATTGAATTACTTTACTTCATGAATTTTGCATATATATATATATATATATATATATATATATATATATATATATATATATATATATATATATATATATATATATATATATATATATAGTATCTGACTTAATAACATTTTAATAATATCAAAGAAATGTATTTAGTGGCATTTTTTTATCGCATGTTGATCGGGCTATTTTATTGCTTGGTATTAATTTCCAAGTGCATTATTTAAAGGAAGTGGGAGTCAATGATATAACCAACTATCCCAAGTAGCATTCTATTTGGCAAAAGAGTGGGGGTCGATTATAACACCAACTACCCCACACAACCTTATATGTTGCAGAAGGAATTTGATAAGTGTATCGACTCTACAACAATACAAGCATTTTTTGTTTGTAATATGGACTGAGTCTTGCAGCGAACTCATTGAGTTCGAATGGGAGACAAACTTAGTGTGTAACCATCAAAAACATAGTGTTTGAATATATCATGAACTCTGTCCTACCATTAACCACGCCTACGTGGTGCTTTCAATTTGCCATATGTCACTGTAACTTAGACGTGCTATGTAGTTAGCATAGGAAACAGTCAATAATGGTTAAGATGAGCCCAAAACCAGGAGAAATTATAGTTTGAATCAACATAAATAAGACTATTGATTTGGTTAAAAAAATAACAACAATATTGGAAATAGAGAGAAAAGAAGAATATTGGAAAAACTTAGAAAGAAGGTAGAGAAAGAACACAGTCAGTAGATTTTCAAGAAGAACTAGCATCTATCATATGATATTTGGCTTCGAAATTCATAGGTAGGCTCTATTTCGGGCATTGTTTTATATTAGAAATCCAAAGAGGAAAGATTGATTTGTTTTGAATAGATTTAGATGATAACATAGGAAGGAATTAGAGTCGACATGTTTAGATTTCTAAATATGAAACCATATAGATTTGTTATTAGAATACGTTCATATAAAAGTATATGCAATAATAAGATATTTTCTTTAAATATGTATCATTTATAGTGTAAATCTTAGAATTAGATAATAAAAAACATGTATAAAGATAGAGAACTTATGCATTGTGAACTTGAAAATTTGAAAACCATAGAAAATGGAATACAAGTTAATGTATGATTACGCTATTTGGATTTTATGAGAAATAGATAAAAGAATGTGTACTCATAACTTCTATTTCTAAATTTTATTTTTGTTTATATGCTAAATATTCATTCATGTGTTACACCTTCTTGTTTTAAATTTGTTTTTCAAAATTGTTTGTAAAAGTTGAAAAATGAAAGATTGTAATCTTTTATATTATATTATTATCATGCGAGAAATAGCAAGCTAGAGTTGAAAAGTGAAAGATTGTCTTCTTTTATATTCATTTTTTATATTATACGAACAATAAGAAAGCTAGATATGTTTGTGTTTGTGGGAAAGTTACCTTCTGGGATGGGTGCCGAATATGGAATTATAGAAAGAATAGTTTGCTTTTCCAAACTATATTTTATTGCTATGCATGGAATTATACTCGACCGAGTAACTTATTGACCATTGAAATAGATGGATTTATTTACACTCCCTACAATATCCTTGATTGATCTTTCTTGTTTCTTAATGGAATTAGAAAATTGAAAATGCATGTATAATTCTAGGCACACACCAGATTCCATCTTGTTTAGCGAATTCCTTTTGCTAAGTAATTCGTGCAGGGTCGGGTATTCTAAATTGATTAAGAATTCTGGGGAAGTGTATACTTCAAGGTTGGGTGGAAAAAGCACTTGAATCTTGTTCTCGTCTTCATTCTAAGGATTGAATTATAGATAGCTTTGCATTGAAGATCAATGGATGCATCTCATCCTTTACTTTGTATTATTCTTGTTATTTGAACTTAAGGCATTTGAAAGGCCTAATTATTGTACGTAGATTTGAATGATGCATAGAATGAATGAAATACTATGAATGACTATTTGTAGAAATACTATTTATATTTTCTTATTGAATAAAGAATCTTTACCTCTTTATAGAAATCTCGTGTTTATTATGATATCATTGGAATGATCATTTAGAGCTAAGGATGGAAAAGTGGAAGTAAATAGACTTATTAAAGGAATTATGAGTTTATTTAAGAATAAAGAGTATTTCATCTTATTATTGAATTTAGAATGTTTTATGTCTTTACATAAGGTTTTGAAAATTAGTTTTGTTAGTTGGGAACCATTGGGAGTGGTTGGAAACAAGTTCAAATATCCTCTGTTAGGTCGAGGCATGATTTTTGTTGACTGTAGTAATGAAGAAAAGAAGAAATAATAAAATTTGAAATTTGTTCCCTAGAATTTTTTGAGAAAGTTGCTGCAAAAATGATTGGTACACTTCTGTAGGGTCGAATCATGACTTGAGACCAATTGAATTTGGAAGCTCCTTGAATTAAATTTCTGTTGATATCAAGTTTGTAGGATTCTATTGATTTTTGAGGTTTCTACAAGCATTTGTTTGTAAACTGCCTGTACACGGCTAGTGACAAGGCTAGAAAGAAAAAAATTTGTTTGAAGCCATTCCACTTATTGTATGGCACTATAGCTCGGTGGAATGGTACATTTTATTATTTATTTGGTGTTTTAATTTCTTGTTTGGACAAATGAGTTCCAATGATGACTTTGTGGTGGTGCCCTAGGAGGATTGTGACACATTATCAAGAGAAAGTGAGAGGTTGAAGGGTAAGGTGTGGATAAATTTTGATGTGGAAGTCCATGTAAAGGTCTAGGAGGTTTTTTTAGACCCAATATAAGATGTTTGAGGAATTGGTGAGGTTTGAGAAGGTGTGGAAGTGGGATAACCAATTATCCCTCTTGATATTAGCCTTAAATATACCTTTAAGGAGGGTTTGGTGATTAGATGACTTGTTGTCTTTGTAGCATACAAAAAATGGTGAAATCCCTCATTTAGTAACCTACCTAAAAGGTTAATGTTTATATTAGAGTGTGGGAAGGACTTTCCTTGGTAGTTTCTTTGGAAAACAGGGCTAGTTAAGCTCCTAAAAACGTTGACAGTCCTAATTAGGTCCATGTGGTCTGAAACAAGCCTTGGTGATTTTCATATATGTTTTAAAAATATGTAATGGGTATCATAAAATGTATTTATTTTAAACCTATCATCACTGTATGAAAAGTTATGTGCCTGAAACCCGATTTGGAGACCTACTAGGAAAGTGATAGGGTTGTGAAAGAAGTACTAAAGAAATAGGTTAGAGGGTTCATGTCAGTGGTTGAGAGGTGTTGTTAGGATGCCAAATTTTTTTTAGTAGCCTTCCCCTAAATTTTGGATCCATTGAGTCAGCATTCAAGTTTGGGCCATTTGTGTCAAGGTGTGAAGGGGTGGTGAGTAGGCAAGGTGAGTTGAGAGAAAGATATCCCTTTGGAAACTTGTGAAAACTTTTTGGTGATTTTTGTGATTTGATCTTTGTCACTCTTGAACCCTCTGCATCATGAACAAAGAGTTCTAGATTAGGTTAAGGATGATGAACTTGTCCTTCATATAGAATATGATATACAAAAGGTTCATGATGCACCAATTATGGAGCCACAATGTGCTAAACCTAAATAAATGAATATTCAATCCCTGACTAAACACATATTTGATAAAAATGGCCACCGGTTACACCAATGCATAAAATTATTAATTTTATAGGGAGTTTCACTAACATATAATAAGGTATTAAGGATGATCCTCAAAATGGAAAAAAGGGATAAAGAAGCAGAGGAAATACTAGTTCAAAAGAGGAGGATTGGAGAAATAGTCTCTATAGCCAAAGGAAACTCCTAAGTAATGGAAAATGATATATGAAAGACCCTTATGATAATTATTGTTGGTGTTCCATCATCTAACACTCCTCTAATTGATGTTATTTTGATTGCAATAGCACAAACAATTCCCATTTCCAAACTAGATCAACTAATTTTGGAAACTCCAACATAATCATCAATAAAGGAAATGCAATTTTTGTCTCCTCCTCATTATATAATACCATTCTAATAGTACAATTTAGTAGGAAGAAAGTGAAGAAACTCAAGGAGAGGTGACAAGCAAAGTAGATATCATTTATTTAGAAGAATATTTTCCTCTTAAAGCACCTCAACCAAAAGAAGTGGGTACTATTAGATCATTCCAAGTAATGACTACTCAAGAGATTACAAGAAAATTTGAACCTACTTTTTCTACTCATCCCATTGTTAAGGAATTCAATAGATAAGTGGATCCAATTGTTGAAGATATCCAAATAAATGTGGGAACTAAAGAGGTTGGTGAGATCAAGGAGATCCAACTCAATAAAGGTGTAGATAATTCAACTAACCAAACACCTTAGCCTAATATGACTCTGCAAGGAATTATAAATAATTAGCAAATAAAAAGTCTGCATAAGAAGTTGATGCAAGATAGGAGAAGACATCTATTTAAATGGAAAAACATTAAGAAAAAGGTAGCAAAGCCAATGAGAAGTTTACAAGATGACCATTGCACCTACTTATCTTCAATAGAGGTATAAAGAAGACAATGTTAGATGAGTACAATTCATGTGGATTTCAAGAAATTTATCAAGCATGTAACACTCCCAAATAAAAGAGGAAAACCAAGATGACATCATTAATCATAATAGATGCACCTAGATATAGAATTGCACAAATTAGCAATGTCATTGTAAAAAAAAAATGAAGATACGAGCTTAATAGATTATCAAATATCCACTATAAATCTATGAAATTCTACTCAAGCGTATGAGATCCTATAACTCCACACTACAATTACTATTGTAAATAATTTAATATAGAAAGATTATAAAAGTAAGGATCAAGGAAACATATTAGATAACTGCAAGAGCATATAAAGCAACTAGTAATCCCATTAATACAAGAGGATGTGCCATTACTTCTCCAATATTGATAATGCAAGAAGAGGCTTCTCCTTGATCCATCATGATCCATAGAAACATTAGCGACATTTGTATCAATATCATGAGTTATGTGTATTTTTCATCACAGTAATATTATGTGGAAAGGAATGTAAAGTATGTTTAACATAAGCTAACTAGAATTCATGAATAATGTTTAACATAAGCTAACTAGAATTCATGAATAAGATTTTACAATGAAAATCATAAAATGATGAATTTTTAGTTAATCAAGGGATAAACCCTAGGTAACACAATACATGAACTAGAAGAAATGAAATGTAGAAAAATGGTAGGAAAAAGAGGGCAATTAAATATGAAACTTGGAAAATCTAAGAACCTAATCCTACAAGATATGAATGCAAGTGTCAAGTTAATCAAAATATGGAGGGTAGTAAATCTACCCTAATTTTTTTGAATTCTAATAAATGATAATTCAATAAAATTCAAATAATATGTATATAAATATTTATGATTAAAATAATTAAGAAACTAAGACAAAGTTGAATTGAAATGACTAGTAAAAATAATTGGAATATAAATAGGGCTTAGCATAAACATGGATTGATCTTGACTTTGACTATTGTGACTTGGTGATAGAAGCATGAAATATAAAATTTAGAGTTCAATGGGATTAAAGCTTTATGACAAATGGTTCCTAATATTTTGGGTGCCTACAATCTAATCCACTTGGTGTGATCCTATCCTTATGGTGTTTGTTTTTTCACCATGGAAGCTAAATTTTAAGATGTTTATATAATTAATGTATTTTTACAATCATGTAATGCTAAAGAGTATTATTGGGAACTTACTATGTATAAAGAGAAGAATGAATCTTCTTTGACGAAAATTAGACCTATGAGTTGATTTAATAGTAGTGAAAAAATGATAAGAGATAGCAAAGGATGTCTTGAATTTATTAATGTGTTTAATGCAATCCATGATGACTAAGTGGCCATGAAAAGATGACAATGTGTCAATTTATTAAATATTGATTACTTATACTAATTTATGACTAGTTTAACTCAAGGATATACGTATGATATTGTGGTGATTAGTCCTAAGATAGTATATTTAAATGCATAGTGTAGACGTCTAAAAATTACTATTGCATTTTCATCATGTCACATTCTCATTAATTCTTTATCCGTATTAATTAATGTAATGGTTAAAATGGAATCAAGTAGGACTGAGACCAAGACCCACTTTCATATAAACATTGGAATACAAAATCACCTAAACAAGTGATCATATTTGACTAACTCTTGTAGAAGAGAGTCAAATGATACTTCTAGGGTTTCTATTACTTTTTCTACTTTGGAAAGTGAATGAACTATAAAGATATGTTGAAGCAATGTGAAACTATGACTAAAGTATGAAGTAAATGAGAACTTAGAATGTTGTAAGTGACTGATGAACAAATAGAGATTCTACAACAGACACAAAAATGGATAGGAAATCTAATTGTGCACCTGTATCTACAATATAGAGTTGAATTTGTTGGGCCGGGACAAAAGAACACCCTTGTCTTCTACCCTATAGCTGGTTTATGAAAATCTACTTTCTAAGAATGAGATCGAGATTTCCGCCAAATTTGGAGGGAAACTCTGAGGATAGGGGTGCCCCAAGTGCCATAGTCTTGGAGAACCAGGTCCAAATGTTGAGAATGGGTCTATATCAATATGTTGAAGATCTCTTGAACTCCATGTCTCTATCGACGAAATGTACCTGCACATAAGAGGAAAGAAAGGGGGTTGTGGATAGGGGTTTGCCTAGGTCAAAACTCGGATTCAAAATTAACCTTGATTGAAATAAAAATTGAACTAAAAGCTTTCCTTTTGAGAGAAAGACTTGATTTGAAATTGTAATACTTTAATGTAAGTGATTATACCTTCAATAGGTGATGCACCACTCTTAGAATAAGCCCTCCACGTGTTGATGCAATAACATGATAAATCACATAAATTCATTCCATCATGAAATTATAATTGAAACATAATATGAAAATGTCTTGATGTAGTTTGTTGCTACTTGAATCATATTTTCTCTTAAGGAAGAAGAATTGCTCTTGAATTAGATGATAATGCTAGCATGAGATGAGATGTTGAAAATGAATTGAGAAGAATGCCTTATACATGGATTTCATAATTAAAATCACCCTTAGGCTGATTTAGATTTGATATATTTTCGCATGGAACTAGATTTGTATAGGGTAGGACCACCTTATTATCCTCCCAAAATTTGGGGCAAAAAGTGCAGTATGAGGAGGTGTGGGTCGACTTGGTCCCGACAATTTTTTTCAACTTTTTAGGAATAAAAGATAATGGGGTTTAAATGTTGATTCCAGCTCAGTGGCTCAAAACATGAAGTATAGATATGCAAAACATGTTTTGGGAGTTGAAATTGGCATAGGATAACGATAAATCAAGATAATAAAAGATAAAGGGCACATCTAGATTTAAGGGCCCAAATAATAGTGTGATTATGTAATAAAGTGGAATAAAACTCATAGTATTAAATTAAATATTAATTAATTACAATAAAGTCCCATAATGTATAGATGTATGAGAAATACTAAAATGCGTGCTTGCAGAGTGTGAAATCGAACACACTAATAAAGGTGTACAATTTATGGCACTACAATTAAACAATTTTTAATTATTTAACTAAGCTATTTTTTTTCTAATAATTGACCATGTTTTTATTATTTAATTATTTTATTATCCTTTTCTATCCATAATTAATTAAATATTTTTATTTTATACTATGTTTATTTTAATAATGCAGGGCTATCCCCAAGTCTCAACCCAACGATTCCCACTAGACCTTGCCTTGGGCTTATATTTTTGCCAAGGGCCATGGTGGGGCAAGTTGAGGCGAGACTAGTACCCTATGGATGCCTAAGCGGGCTCAAACAACCCAACTGCCAATTAAATCCATTTGGCAAGAGTTGAACCTTGGACCTACATGGGACAAACCCAAAGCCTTTACACAACCTTACCAACCATTTGAGCTAGTGGGTTTCTCCCAATATTAATTAAATGTTTTTATTATTTAATTAATTTCCCTCTCATAATTAAATAATTTTCAAATTTAATTTAATTAGATAACACTTTCCTCTAAATTAAAATAAATTAAAATAATTTATTTACCTTTTCTACCTCCAATAAATATAATTGTTTTATTTATTTCCTCTATGCATTTACACCTTACCTTATCTTTCCACATCATCAATACATGTGCATTATAGGTCTCACCCTCTCTCAATTTTTCTCGACCGTTGATCTTGCAATTTAACGCATACCATTCATTAAATGTGATATGAGACATATAAATAAAATATTCATTCATTGATTTTCCTGCTAACACTTTTCAACACCTACACTATAATAAAATTATCACTTTCATGAGCATTACCAATCTAGAGCTAGCAACTATCAAGAAACAATTCTTCATCATTATATGAATGTGCAATCATGGTTATGTTATTTTAAAGTGAAACACACATATTAAAGCATTCGAGCAAATCTCAAGCAACAATGGGGTCTCCTAAGGTCTTTTTGTTGGTATTATGGTTTATCATTTGATTTGAGCATATATCTTAGACTTCATTTCATGATTGTGTGGATTGTGAGTTTGGATCTTGCATTGCATTGTTTCCATTATTTTGATTCACTTTTCCATATCTTCCATACATAGTGCTTGATACACACTCTGAACTTTTTGTATGCACACCATCAATAAACAATCATATAATTGGATTTCCAATCTTGAAAAGAGAGTAATTTTGAGATTAAAAAAAAAAATCAAGGTCAGCAACACAACTCATACTCACATAATTTTCAAATGATTTCCTTCTCCATATTGGTGAACCACAATTATAGACACTATTTTTGGCAGCTCTTGCACCAACCATGGCTCAAGGGCGAGGATCTTGTTAGTGACACTTCAGGGGGGTTATTATCCCTCAATATTTTAGAATTTGTTTTACATGCACCAACAACATAGTAAAATTTGAGGCCTTCTTAGAAATTCCTAGATTATTCATTTAATGGAATCTACACCATCTTTTAGTCTTTGGGGATTCATAAACCCCCGAAAAAACCTTTGAGAGACCCCTCCTCATCACATGACACTGGGAACTCAATCCCAACTGATAATGTGGTTCTTTTCCACCCTACCCCGACCCCCCACTCTGTTAGTTCCACCCATACCTCTGAAAGTCCCACTAATTATAGGAGTTCAGAGACTGGCCCCAAGTCCCAAACAAATTCTCCCTCCCCAATTCTTAGGTTTGAGAAGTTGATGGTTGTGGAGGAGGTGAGTAGCATAAAGGAGGAGGATGACAACAACTTGGCAGAGTTGGGGAAAAAAGTGGAGGCCCTGTTTGATAATGTGCAAGATATCACGAGCAAGTTGGAGGCTGTGGAAACCAAAATGCATGATGTTTCTAAATTTGCGTTGAATGTGATGCGTTGCTCGGCAACCACCCTGTGCCTTCTGCAGGAAATTTCTTCCAAAGGAAAAGGAAAGGATGATGAGGACTACAAGGCCCTGTTCAAATTCCTCACAAAGGAATGGGCAAGAAAGCTCCTCCCTAAGAGGAGCCATGGGAAAAAGAAATAAAATGTCTATGCTGCAGAAGTCTGGTTTTTTGTCTAATCATGGTAGCCTGCGAGCGGATAGTTTTAGTTTATGTTTTTATTTGAACCCTTATGCTTATTTCCCTGCATGGCAAACGTCTAAAACTTTGTTTAATACTTTCTTATATTTGCTGAACTTACGTAGAATGATCATAGTTTTTGATAGAGGTAAAGGGCTGTAACTCTGTTGTTAATATGCTGACAGTGGTTCTGCCATTGTTTTCTTTGTTGTTCCAATGGGTCAACCCCTTTGTTTTTTGGCTGCTTTTAATATCAAAAAATATCTTACCAAGGATGAGAATTTTCTCTCTTGTAAGGATATAGATAAATTTAAGAAAATATTGTATCTAGATATAGTTCAACCATGTACCCAACATAAATAATGAGTCCATTGATGCCATGGCTACTATCAATTCTCTACTTGACATGCCTCCTAATGCACAATATGAACAAATTTTAGTGGAGAAATTATTGATACCTTAATACAAAGCTCTTGATACAACTATTGTATATGAAATGGTTGGTCCCACTTCCCCCTAGTATCATGACATCCATGCCTACCTCATTACCCAAATTGTCCCACCTAACTTATCCAAATGCTAGAATAAGGGTATTGCCATTAAGTTGGATATTGTTAAATCTTGTGATCATGTCTGATGAAATTTTCTTGAGATGATTCTATTTTTTTTTTTGCTTCACAACAAAGTAGATTGATAGGGTTTAAGCTCAGATACTAGTCCTTGATCTTTTAACTTGGTTAACAATCTTGTAATGTCCCCTTTTCCAATGCCCTAGTTTTCGCCCTAAAATACAATCCCAAGTAAAGGAATGAAATATAGATATCATTTACCAATTAGATCTTGATTGAGACCCCTCAATCATGTTAGATATAAAATTTATTATTCCTACTAGGGTTAGGGACTTAATCATTATTGTAAATTACATAATGTACATGTGGGTTTCCTTTAAGGCTCTACCCAACAACCCATAGCCATTATGGAGCACCACTTGGGAGATCATACACGAAACCAATTGGAAAAGTTGTGGCCCATATATAACTTAGCTATAATGAATCTATGTAGACCATGTGTTTGATAAAAGTAAATTTTTAGTTAGAAATACTTAAATTCACTTGTGCTGATAAGTTGGCCTAAAACATGATACAATTTTGTACTTTTATAGTCAACTGTTGTCTAATTTATTAATAGTGAGACTACAGATCTCTTGCTTGATCACTGCTTATTCTCTCTTCTTTGATGCTTATCACTTGATTAGAGTTCTCCTTTTTTTATCCTTGAATTAACAATAAAGGTTATGTCTCTTCCATGGGTTGTAACCTCCCTAAAAGGTGGTGTCCCTTCAACTAACTATTTCCCAACTTAACTAATGAGATGGTTGTTGATTATCACACTTGTTAATTGATTACCATACTAATTATTGCATTGTTATATGGATCACTACACTCAATGAGTTTGTGTTTCAGTGTTGCTTTTCATACTTATCAATTTATATCTCTGCCATGGGTAAATGAATATTACACTATGGTTGCCCAAGACAGAATTAATTTCATAATCATCTAACAGATCCACCAAGGGTAGTAGGCTAAGATAGAATTAATTTCATTGCACATTTGCTACACCTTTGTCCTTAACTAGGAGTTAGCTAGCATAGGTAAAGTATAATGAAGTGTATCTTGCATAGTCATCAAGAGGTCGGCCTTGTTTTGGTCTTTTCATAAACTTTGTCTTCATAGACTTTGTCATGATACAATCTTTGCCTTTTTTAATAATGAGTTTATAATTATTTTATATTTATTATTATCATATTTCTTCCCAGTCAGCCCTAGGCTTAGTTCTCTGTTACTTATTTATAAAATCCTAATCTTACGTGGGACATGACTTACATATTTGCAAACTTAGATAGCATAATTACTTACTTGGTACATTAAATTCTTGGATCTAGAATTACAAAAAATTGTGATGTCTTATGAATAAGACGTATTCTTGAATGGATAGTTAACAATCTTTAAATTTGTATATTAATTTTAATATAATTTTGTTTTAATGTTCACTATATTTTAATTATTAAAAATAATGAATATTTTATTAGTATTAACTTTTCCTTATGAAAAATCAAGTATTTATTTCTATTGTAATGATATAGAATTAATAAATTCAATAAGCTCTAATTATTGATAAACTTTTTGAGAACATAAAATTTGATACAATTATTCTTGATCTCAAATCAATTATTTCAACTTTTAAATTATTATTTTTTACCTCTTATTAATCACTTGACAAGCTTCACTGCACTCAAAAGAATTTATAATTTATATTGCTTTCACTCTTCATTCATAAGACTACTCATCAACATCAAAAACTTATTCTATCAAAATCACTTTACAATAAATTCCACAAGTAAACTCCTCATGAACCAAACCACTTTGCAATTATTCATAATCAGTAATTGATTAATTCAAAAAAATTAATTATTTTTTAAAGACTTGAAAACTACTCTACAAGCTTCATTACATTCAAAAGAATTTAAAATTTGTTAATTTTACATTTCTTTTATAACACTACTTATTAAAATTAAAAAATTGATATGAATTGATACCGACATATTCCTCCCCAGTATAAATAGACACATCAACTACCACCTGTCATCAATATAATATCAATTCATACCAAATATATCAACATCAATATTAGCTTGAAATTTACTCACAAGGGTTCCTCCTTCCTCAATTTTCTATATTCTTCCACACCCTTTTAAATCAAAGTGTGTAAGGGTTATATGCATGTTATTTATATGTAAGCTAAAATAAAGTTTAAAAAGTAAGAAAAACCTTCCATTTAATATAAAAAGAATCTTCCACAAATGTGTGAAACTAAATAAAAATTAGCTTAGGTGGCATCACCATGTACATCCAACTACAATGCCTATCTGCACCAAAGGATCAATCTACTAATGTTAAGCAAAAAATCTTTCTTTCATTTAATTATTATTGAATTATATTTTTCATCAAATAATTGAACTCATTTCAATAACCTTTTTTTATATATAAAAAAATATAATTTTAAAAAATAATTATATTATTTATAATATTAATTTTTTTTTATAGATTTTATAAAAAAACTAAGTTATTTTTGCAATTTGTTAAATTTTTTTTTATTGTAAGTCAAATATTCATTTTTAATGAGATATATTGATAAATTTACTAAGATCTAATTATTAATAAAAATAATTAGTACAATTATTTTTTATTTCTAATAGTTATTTCAACTTTTAAATTATTTTCTTTTAAAACTCTTATCAATCACTTGACAAACTTCACTACACTCAAAAGAATTTAGAATTTTTATTGTGTTGGCAATTTTCGTAAAATTACTTATCAACATAGAAAACTTATATGGCAAACACTATTTAGGTCACAGTAAATTCTTAATATTTTAATTATTTTTAAAGATTGACAAACTCCTTTACATTCAAACAAATTTAGAATTTGTTGATTTCACTCTTCTTTCATAAGACTACTTATTAACATTAGAAAATTTTATGAACTTTACATTTTAATAGATTTTACCCGAATAGGATTATCCACAATTCATATAACAACGAACAATTAATACCAAATACATCAACATCAATATTGACTTGAAATTTACTCATAATTTCTTTTTTTTTTTCCCTTTATTGATCAAAGGTGTATAATATTTAGAAGCAAAATAAAGTGAAAAAGGTAAATACCAAACCTTCTATTTAAAAAAAATAAAATCTACTATTGTCACTTAAGAATCTTTCTTTTTATATAAATATTAATTATTAAATCGGTGATTTTCATCCAATAATGGAACTAATTTTTTTAAAAAATTTAATAAAAAAGTTATTATATTATTTTAAAAAACAAATATATTATTTGATTGTATAATATATTCAATGACACTATTCACTTTTATTTATAAGAATAGAGATATTATTTAAAATATTAACAAAATAAAAATTTATTATAATTTAAGTTGTTTTTGTAATTTGTTAGTTTTTAGATTATAAATTTAAGTTATATAAATAATATTTTTTATTTAGAGATAACAATTGAAGGATATCTATTTTGTCACATTATGAATGTGAGGTATGCAAATAATTAACTTATTTTAATTAAGAGATTGTTCATATTATAAAATTCATTTATTGGTATCAAGATCATGAGTCTAGGTTGCACAAATAATTGACTTCTTTTATCCTATGAGCCAAACACTAAGTAGTGTCTATTTAATCAAATTCATATAAACCATATGACTTCATCTTTTATATATTTCACCTCCAAATAATGTACACATAACCAATTAAACCACAAGTTTTTTAATGACACTATAGTATAAAATTTGTATATTTGTAAAATTAAAACATAAATAATATTTTAATTCAATATTTTCTCTACCCTTCAATGATACTAAATCATAGAATTAAGGTAATAATTTTTTTGAAAGCTGTTCATGTTCTTTCATCATGTAAGATGCTTTTTTCTACTTAATTATCATTTTTATTTAAAAAAATTGTTAATTATTTGAATGAAATATAATGAAAATAATTGAAATTATCAAAGATGACAAATATTTTAAATATAGATATATGGTTTAGAACTTTCCAAGTTTTACTAATAATTTTCTTTAATAAAATAATTATATTAAATATTTATAGAGTTGTAATGAAAAATAAAGTGCTTTCAACAAAGTTAACTTAGCAAAATTCAACTCAACTTTATTTTAATATTTAAAAAATAAATAAAAATTCAATAAGATTTGAAAAAAAAAGACATAATTTTAGATATAAAAAATATAATCAATTTAATATTTTTTTTTTGGACACAACTTAGAATTCAAGTTTAAATGTCCTTATCAGGAATTGAACTTGGGTCCAGTGTTTTAACCAGTTAAGCTCAACCCCTTGGACTAAAGAAATGTAATATTAAGTATGTGTGGCTTGTAAAATTAAATCTAGAAATATAATTAGTGGATAATATGTCCCTTTGATTGATGTGTTCTATAAAGGAGTACCCACAAATCAAGAATATGTACTAAAAATATGCAAAGTCAAAATATGTAACTCCCTCTATGCATTTAAAACATGTAACTCCTATTTGTAACTAAAAATATGCAAAACATGTAACTTCCCAATTTTCTTTTCTTTTAATTAAATTTGCACTAAGTCAAATTTATAAATTTAAATATAATTAGGATTATATGTAACTTAAATGTATATTAATAAGCAATAATTTAATTTATTGAATTAATTCTTCAATTTTATTTTAATTTTATCTTTCTTCAATTCAACTTCATAAATTTATTCTTGCTACCTTAATATTTTCACACATTATATTAATATTAATAATAAGTCAATCAAATGTTAAGAGAAATTTATGACAAGTATTGGATTTCTATTGACTCCTTATTGATATATATTGTTATATAGAGGATGTCTTATTTTTTTTGGAAAAATAATGACCCCCTTCTTTTTCTAGTTTCCAAGTGTCAACTTTGTTCTCTCAATTCATGTTAGAATCCCTAAAATGATCAATTCTTAGAATTCTCTGTGGATGGATGGAAAATCACATTTTAGCTTAGAATCCTTTCGGAAATTCTTTGAAAAAAGCTAAGCGAAAAAAGCACATTTCAGCTTAGAATCCTTTTGGAAATTTTTTACCTCAAAAGAATTTAGAATTTATATTGCTTTCATTCTTCATTCATAAATGTAGACGTATAAATCTGACCATCTAGTTAAATAAATATTTAATATTTATTTAATTCATCAAAACCACATTCCTCTATTAATTAAATTATATTTAATTAATTCCCCCACTTTCATCTATATAGTTAAATAAATTATTCAATTTATTTAATTAAATCCATTTAGCCACTTTCTAGCTTTTAATTAAATAAATCACTTTATTTAATTAAAACCCCTTTCCCCTTTAATTAAATTCACATTTAATTAAAAATCTCCTTCCAATTTAAATAAATCAAATTTATTTAAATATACCCCGAATTGCAAGTTATCACCTATCTTTTTGGAATATATCACTTTATTTCAAAAATAAATAAGAAAATATTTCCCACTTGAATTCTCCTAACAAAACCACTTGCATGCATAAACCTCTTCTAGATTCTTCTAAACATCCTAATTAGCCTAAACCATCTCTTAAACATTTGCACATTTACAAACAAGGGTCACTTCTCAAAGTCTTTGAAATGCATTGAAGGCTTTGTGTCCTCAACAAGTTAACCTTCAAAGCCTCCCAAACCATTAATGGTTAATCCAACCTCAACTCATGGTTAGAGACTCTCTCTCTAACTTAACCCTCATTTAACCCAAGGGTCTAATCAAGAACTCATTGCTTTGACCCTAGTTATCTTATTAACCCTTGCACAAGAGTTTACCCTTTGGATAAAAGCTTTATCCATTGGTTAATCTTAACTAACCCTAACCACATCCTCCTAGGGTGACCCCCATGTCTCCTCAGACATTTAAAGCCTCTTACATCCCCTCACAAGCCACCTCTTGTTGACAATTGTCACCATTTCATTGGTGAAAATTGTAAACATGGATTGAGTAATTTTCAATCATAGCCCTTGTTAAGATTATTGAATCTTAACCATCCATTTCCCTATTTTATCTATATATAGGATTCATTTCCCTCATAATCCATATCCAAGTTATTTATGCATCTATACTATAGCCTAATTATATCAAGCATCTTGGCTCTCTTTGTTAGTATAGTATTTTTAAAACATTAAGAAGCATCTTAACATAACATATCTATGTTAGTATATAATGTTAGCATAGTTTGTTAATATCTTTACTATAGCTTCATCATAATAATAACTTGGTATTATATCTTAATCATCATCAACATATCATATAGATCTTAGATGCATTTATGCACATAGATCATTTTATCACTCATTCTTGGAGTTGTCATTCCTAAGTCATTTGCTCAATGATCTAAGAGCAAAACATTGACTTAAGGGATCCTACATGAGATAGAGAACAATGAGACACATCTTGGGAAGTTAACTTGTTTAAAATAGTTTAAACTTAGTATATCTTTGTATTCAAAAGTTTCATTGGTATGTTAGCTTTTGATCTTGATTTTCGTATTTTGATCACACTAAATCTTGCATACAATAAGACTACTCATCAACATCAAAAACTTATTCTACCAAAAACACTTTACACTAGATTCCACAATGAGTAAACTCTTCATGAACATAACCACTTTGGCATTATTCATAATCTGTAATTTGATTATTTCAAAATTTTATATTAATTTTTAAAGACTTGAAAACTACTCTACAAGCTTCACTACGTTCAAAAGAATTTAAAATTTGTTAATTTCACACCTCTTCCATAATACTACTCATTAACATTAAAAATTGATATTGATAGATTCCATCCCAATATAAATAGACATATCAACCACCACCTATAATCATCACTATAACATCAATTTACACCAAATATATCAACATCAACATTGGCTTGAAATTTACTCACAACGGTTCTTCCTTCATGAGTTTTCTATATTCTTCCACACCCTTTGTAAAGTGTCTAAAGGTTAATTGCATGCAATTTATGTGTAAGCTAAAATAAAGTGAAAAAAAAGTATGAAAAAACCATCTATTTAAAATTAAAAGAAACTTGAACAAATGTGAAACTGAATAAAAATTAGCCTAGGTGGTGTCACTATGTACATCCAACAATAAGTCTACTAATGCTATTGTCAAGCAAATAATCTTTATTTTATTTAATTAGTATTGAATCATATTTTTCATCAAATAATTGAACTCATTTCAATAACTTTTTTTATATATTAAAAAATATTATTTTAAAAAATAAGTATATTATTATTTATAATATTAAATTTTTCAAGAGGTTTTATAAAAAATTTAAGTTATTTTTACAATTTGTTTTTGATATTAAAAGCAGCCAAAACAAGGGGGTTGGCCCAAGAATAGAACAAAGAAATAGTGGCAAGCCAACTGTCAGCAGAACATCAACAAAATTATAGCCCTTTTACTTTCCTCTATCAAAAACTATGATCATTCTGTGTAAGTTCAACAGATATATAAAAGTCTTAATAAACATTTTAAACATTTTCCACAAAGGGCAATAGGTAGATAAGTTCAAATATAAACATAATTTAAAACTATCAGCTCGGAGGCTACTAGGACCGAACAAAAAACCGGACATCCGAGACATTGAAACATACTATTTCTTTGTTCCATGGCTCCTCTTGGGGAGGAGCTTCCTAGCCCATTCCTTGGTAAGGAATTTTAAAAGGGTCATGTAGTCATCATCTTCCTTGCTTTTGCCTTTGGTAGAACTTTCCTACAGGAGACACAAAGTGGTCGTCGAACAATGCATCATGTTCAAAGCAAACCCGGAGACGTCCTGTAACTTATTTTCCATTGCCTCCATTCTGCTGATGATTTCCTGCACATTATCAAACAAACCCTCCACTTTCTTACCCAACTCCACCAGGTTGCTGTCTTCTTCCTCCTTTATGCTGTTCACTTCCTCCACCACCATCATCTTCTTGAACCTGAGAGTCGAGGAGGGAGAATTTGGTTGGGATTTGGGGCCAGCCTCCAGACTCATAGAATTTTTAGGGCTTTCAGAGGCATGGGTGGAGCTAATAGAGTGGGGGGTCGAGGTAGACTGAAACAAGGCCACATTCTCAGAGGGGATGGGATTCCCAATTTCATGGGAAGAGGAGGGGTCTCTTAGCAAATTTTCAAGGGGTTTGGAGGCCAGTCTCACATAATGGCGGGGGTGTTGGCCTCATCAGTAATTTCCATATCGGAATCAATCTCCTGGATACTAACTTTCTTAGGGGTTCTAACAACCTCAGGAGGGCACCTTTTATTTTTCTTACTGCAGGAGCCAATTTCAGGTAGTTGAGGAGGGCTTGTATCGGGTTTAACGGTAGCAATAGCTAGGGGATGGTTTCCAACCACAATTTGTTAATTTTCTTATTGTAAGTCAAATATTCATTTTTTTAATGAGATATATTAATAAATTCAGTAAGATCTAATTATTAATAAAAATAATTGATACAATTATTTTTTATTTCTAATAGTTATTTCAATTTTTAAATTAATTTCTTTTAGAACTCTTATCGATCACTTGACAAACTTCACTACACTCAAAAGAATTTAGAATTTTTATTGTGTCCACTTTTTTCATAAAAATACTCATCAACATAAAATAATTATATGATGAACACTATTTTAGTCACTTATTATTTAAATGATTTTTAAAGACTTGACAAATTTATATGACAAACACTAATTTAGTCACAATAAACTCCTATTATTCAAAAAACCAACAATTAATACCAAATACATCAACATCAATATTGACTTGAAATTTACTCATAATTTCTTTTTTTCCCCTTTTATTTTATTTTATTAATGAAAGGTAAATGCATGTTATGCCATAAGCAAAATAAAGTGAAAAGGGTAAATACCAAACCTTCTATTTAAGAAAAACAAAATCCCTTGACAAGTGTGTGAAATAAAAAAATATTAGCTTATGTGGCATCGCCTATCCAAACATAGGATAAGTCTATTAATGGGGACACTAGGCTATTGTCGCCTAAGAATCTTTCGTTTTATATAATTATTATTAAATTTCAAATAATTGAAATAAATTCAAAACATTTTTAGATAAAAGATTGTTCTTATATTGTTTAAAAAATTAGATATATTATTTGACAATATAATATGTTCAGTGGTACTAGTCATTTTTATTTGAAAGGTCTATTTATAAAGCTCAGGAGGAGAACCATATCCGGGGTATTATGATAACTAGTTCTCTTCAACCTATCATCTATCAACAATTTGCTAATGATACAATGTTATTTGGGGAAGGTAGTAAGCATGAGGCAAACAATTTTAAGAGAATTCTGAAGGAGTATTCTAGAGCCTGAAGGTAGGTTGTCAATCCAGATAAATCTAAGATCTTCCTCTTCTTTGTTCCTCCCCTGATTGAAAGAGATATTATGTTATCTCTAGGCTTTAAAGTAGGTAAACTCCCTTGTTCTTAGCTAGGCTTTCCTCAAGACAAAGGTTTGAGAGTTACTAAAGTTTGGGATCCTATTAATGAAAAGATGGATAGGAAATTAGAGTCTTGGAAAACAAAATGGATATCATGGATTGACATAATTATTATGCTAAAAGCTATGCTATCAACAATTCCTATTTATTTGCTATCATGCCTTCCATTATCATCAGGAACCAATACAAAATTGGAATAGAAATGAATTGTTCATATGCTTAAAAATGTTGGCAGTGGCTATGTGAGAAATTAGGTTGGATCACTGCCCTTCCTAATGATATTCTTAGTATGTTTCAAGTGTTGGACACAAGATGCCATTGAGAGGGGGGGTGAATTAGTGGTTTCCAAACTTTACCTTCTTTATCCTAAGGAGCATGTACCGGTTCCTTATACCAATTTTACCTACCAGTAAGATAAGGAAAGACAACACAATGCAACCACACAAAAGGAGCACATCACATAACACTGGTTATACAAGGAAAACCCATAGTGGGGAAAAACTTCAGTGAGCAATGCTGCTGGAGACCTTATGCTCCAATCTAGCCTCAATGAAAATCTGATTACAATATTTAGGGCACCAACCCAAGGAGCATTGACCCAAGGAGCACCAACCCAAGGAGCAGCAACCCCTGATTTAGGGCACCAACCCAAGGAGCTACAACCCCTACATCGAGCACCAACTCAGTGACCACAATACATGATATCATAAAAAAATTAATAACCTCCGTTACAAATAAGTTATGTAACCTCTTCAATATTTCTTCTCTACTGCAACCTTACCGATTCAGCCTCTACATTTCCTCTGTCGGTTCTCTGTTCGCTCTAACACATAGTTGCTAGCCACCACCAATCTTCTTCACTCAGTCGTTTCTCTGCTCTCTGATCACTACCGATTCTTAGCTTGCAGGTTCTTCACAGATTCTCATTCTTCTCTGCCTCTTCTCTATTGGTTCGACCTCTACCGGTTCACACCACTGTCAGACTCAATGTCAGTCTACTAGTTATCTTACCCTTGCCAATTGAACTCTTCTAACCGGTTCTCTCTCACACACTTAGTCTCCTCTGTGATTTTCGATGGGCACTTAACTGAATATCTTTCTAGTTTCACTCCCTTCACTGGCTTCACTCTCTCTTGTGCATTAGCCATAGATCTAGTCTTCGATCTGCATATTTATACCAATCCTTCCCACCAAAATGATATTCAAATTCCTAACATGATAGGGTTTCTTCATTGAACTAGAGGTAAACCAAATCCAATCAAATATGATATCCTTGATTGATGATTTGTAACTCATCAATCAACAATGCCATTGTCGTGCCTTCCAGAACATGCCTTCTATATTTAGTAATCTGCATTTCATCTTTCAGATGATCTCTTGGTCGATCACCAAGAATGGTTTGGCAGTTTCCTTCACCTACTTCAATATGCAGAATCAGTCTATATTGGATCTCTATTGTTCATTTGACCTCGAGCTACAAACCTATGAATCACGTAGTTGACATAAATGTGGACCTACCACCATCTACCTCATCGACAGACACTTCACCAACACACCACATCAACCTATGCATGAATGCTTGCCACTTCAACTCCACGTGGCCACTTTGTCAGTGTCACCCTCAACTCAGGCCTCCATGATAGTTTGGACTTTGTCACTGACCAATGCACAACTAAGTTCATCGACTGGTTCACTAAGCATGTCGGTTTTACCCTAACCAGTCTGTCTTAATCTTTTCACTCTTCTCTTCTGGTGGAATACCTTCATTGGTCATCACACTTTCCAAACCACCTCATGTGCATCTTCAATAGATAGGAGCCTTCTGCATCTACACTTTTCCAGCTTACCGGTTGTCCTCTATACCAGTAGTATCTTCTGCATGAATAATGGTAAGATACCTTGCACACTGGTGGCATCAAACTTCATCTTTCTGCATTTGCAATAATGTCTTTTTCCATCTTCAGTCCGGTTGCACTCTCTGTCTACAACTTCTCAACCTTTTGCCTTCTTCATCATTTGATCGGTTTCTAGATTATACCGGTCTCCTATCCATATCTTTAACACAAGTCAAACACTAACCTGTGTACCGATGACTCCAATGGACATTATGCTAGGTGACATCAAAGACATCACATCCAATATGCATCAATGACAGTACTGCACATACATCTCCCATACCGGTTGACATCAATGACAACACAATGCCAACAATCTAACACTAACCTGTGTATCGGTGACTCCAATGGCCATTATGCTAGGTGACATCAAAGACATCACATCTAGTATGCATCATAGACAATACTACACATACATCTCCCATACCAGTTGCCATGCTATACCAATTGACATCAATGATAATACAATACTAACAATCTCCCCCTTTGGCATTGATGTCAACACATGTAGTATCCGGTATACTACAAAATCTCTCTCCCCCTTTGACAACAATGGCAAAGGGGGCTGATAGGGTTTCTCTTGTCCTTGTGTCTACCAGGAACTGAAAGACTTTTCTCTCCCCTTTTTCTCTACCGGATGCATCTTCTCCTTTTACATTCATACTTTGCATCCTCTCAAATCACAACACTTGAGATGGAGGGCTCAACCACCAATTGACACCAAATTGCACAGTAACCAAGTTTGAAGGCACATTTGTCAGTAAATACAACATACTTGCTGGTCAGACTGCATCATCTCTCCTTGATACCAATTGATCTTAAGAATCAAATGTGATTGTACTCTTAGTGCTACCAATTGGGAAATTAGATACCCATAATCATGAAATTCTCTTGGGTATTCCTATAGAAATTTCCTTCTACAGTTGATGTTATTAGTACACCCATAAGTTTAAGGATGTCGGTTCTGCATCATCAGCACTTGAACTCCCCCTGAGTCATACATCTCAAGACCTCATTGCTTGTTAGGTTCAAAACCAAAGCTCCAATCTTTACCATATACTAGTTGAGCTATGCATATGTGATCAATCTAATGATCTATTAGCTCCATTATATCTACCACAACCTATGACATGATCTAAGATGTACACAATGCCATACAATATCATCATCATGCCACAAATCAAACCGTTTATCCCTCAAACGATGCATGCATACATAATCAACAATCAGGCCAATATATGTCATTCAGGTCTTCATCAACACCACCTAAGACATAAACTCCTCATTCCATGCTACCGGGGCTAGTGCAATGATCCTAAATCTCATTGTCTTACATAACCCGCAAGTACCTGTTAGTATTCATACCGATTACATCCTACACATACTAGTTTCTTATACCGATCCATCATCACTATCAGAGCACCTACCTGTAAGTCCAGTCTTCTTGTGTCAATTTGCATCTTATCCCAATTGTAAATTTTCCATCCATTGACACAAGCAGTAGTGATCCATCTTTCATCTGTAGGTGTGTAGCCAAAGCAACCACTACACATACTTGCCATCTCATTTTCTTCTTTCTTACCAACAACATCCTGTTCTTCCATGTGTCCTCTTCCACTAAGGGGCTGAATGATGTGATCAATAAGTAACTCCCCCTAAGATCTTGCATCTCCTTTAAGCCTTAGGAGATATCACCTATGCATTGAATGCACAGTGCCGGTCCATGGTCCTACTTTCTTCTTTCTTCCTCCTAACCTTCTTGGTTTCACTCACTTTCTCACTTGCAACCTATGGAGAAGTGTTGACTTTCTTCTGCTCATTTTCCCCTGCTCTACAAACATTGTTGTAATAGCACACAACATCCATGCCATAGGAGTAAGTGGGGGATCTCCTATTAAACTGATTTACACCCCTTCTTCCGATTATGCAATTGTAACTGGCTACTGGAACCGATGGTCCTCTTGATCTTGCAGGGACATTTCTCCTTTGGTTCCATGTAGGTCTTTGTCTCTCATATGCTCTATATCCATTTCCATGTTGAGCATAGCTACTATATCGGTTGTCATATGACTGAACTTTCCTGCTCCTGTATTCATGACATCTATGGCCAAGTCCATTGCAATTATAACATACATAGTTTACATTTTTTGTGGCAACAAATGGACTCTTCTTATTATGCATAGGAGCAGATCTAGGCATGTTCCCACATCCTGACATACTATGGCCATATGCATTACTTCTTGGACATACTACATTCTTATTTCTAGACTTCTTTATGCATTCATTTTCCCTATGACCATGCTCTTGCAAGAGAAGCAGTAACCGATAAAGGATGGCATGTGGCTTACAAATTTATTCTGCCATGCATGAGGAGATCTTACCAGTTTAGTATCTCCATTTTTGCTTCTCTAGGGGTGGATCTTGGATCGTCCATGCTCTGCAACTCTTCCATCTAATCCCTTATTTTCCCAGACTTGACTTGAATTAGTAGCATCAACATTTCCTTGTCTTCTACCGGTAGTAGGTCTTCTTTGCTGTCTTCTCATGTTTTTGCTTTCGATGAAGTTGCCTTCTTCCATTTCCCCTTTTCCTTTGGGATCTGCATTATTCCTCCATGTAGTAACATTCTTCTTCTTCATGTTTTTATCGGTTGTAGTTAGGTCAACCTTTTTCCTTGGAGCATTTTTGACTGTGAAGGTCTGACCCTTGCCATTTCCACTTGAGGAGACAAATTGAATATCTTTGTGGAGGATATCCTTGCTTGTGGAGCATTTATTGGTATTAAATCCTAATCCTCTGGTATCCTTGGAGTGTCTTTGTTGACTCAACATTTTTTCCAAGGCATCAGTGCTACCATCATACCGAATCCTCACCTTGAGCTCATTCTTACATTTCTCAAGGTTTTTCTCGAGTCCCTCCACTTCACCAATTAGATCTTGACATTTCTTGTCCTTGGCCTCCAGCTCTCATGTTAAATCTTTGCATCCGCATGCCTTGGTTTCCAAGTAGGATTTGGGTTCCACATTCACCTTCTTAGCATCATCCACTTGTGCTTTTAGATTAGCAATAGCTAACTTTGACTCTTGAAGACAATTGACCAACTGGTTTTGTTCCATTATAGCAACATTCTTGAACAACTTTTATTCTTTTCTTACTCTGCTAAGTTCCTCAAGTGCACTTACAAGTTCACCTTCAAGATCTACTTCAACTTCTTCTTCTTCTCCATGTTCTTCATCATTTCCAGACAGATCTTGCCGGTGGGATTCAACTGCAATATCACTTTGAGATGTGTGCATCTCACTTTCTGTCTCTTGGGCCATAAAGAGATGAGTTTCCTCATCACCAAAACTATTGCAGCTGCTAACAGATCTTCTTCTCTCATCTGCATAGTCATTCTTCTTACTTTCACATCTACAGTTGTAGGCTCATTTCCAAGGAGCTTCTTCAATCTATCCCACAAAATATTTTTTGATCTGCACTTGTCCACTTGGGAAGAAACATTACCGGTGAGTCCATTGAATATAGCCTTCATGGTTTCTTCATTACACCTAGATCTTTTTTCTTCTTCAAGACCAATGGGAGGACTGAAATGACTAGGGAGACCATTAACTACTGACATCCAAACATCATACCCTAATGAGGATAGGTAGACTTCCATTCTAAAACTCCAAATAGAATAGTTTGAACCATCAAACACCGGAGCTGGGATTAGCACTAAACAGACCATCGTGTCCTAATACCAAAATCTACCCAAGCTAGAGAAATCTTGTCTAACTGGGAACCTACGCTCTGATACCAATTGTTGGACACAAGATGCCTCTGAGAGGGGGGGTGAATTAGTGGTTTCCAAACTTTACCTTCTTTATCCTAAGGAGCATGTACCAGTTCCTTATACCAATTTTATCTACCGGTAAGATAAGGCAAGACAATACAATGCAACCATACAAAAGGAGCACATCACTTAACACTGGTTGTACAAGGAAAACCTATAGTGGGTGAAAACCACGGTGAGAAATTCTATTAGAGACCTTTTATTCCAATCCAGCCTCACAATGAAAATTTGATTACAATATTTAGGGCACCAACCCAGGGAGAACCAACCCTTGATTTAGGGCACCAACCCAAGGAACACCAACCCTTGATTTAGGGCACCAATCCAAGGAGCTACAACCCCTACACTGAGCACCAAGTCAGTGACCACAATACGTGATATCATAACAAAAGTAATAACCTCAGTTACAAATGAGTTTTGTAACCTTTGCAATCTTTCTTCTCTACTACAACCTTACCAGTCCAGCCTTTACATTTCCTCTGTTGATAATCTGCTCTCTGTCAATTCTCTATTCACTCTAACACATAGTTGCTAGCCACCACCAATCTTCTTCACTATGTTAGTTCTCTGCTCTCTGATCACTACCAATTCTTAGCTTGCCGATTGTTCATAGATTCTCACTCTTCTCTACTCTTCTCTGCCTCTTCTCTTTCGGTTCAACCTCTACCGGTTCAAACCACTGTCAGACTCAATGACAATCTACCGATTACCTTACCCTTTCCAGTTGAACTCTTCTAACCGGTTCTCTCTCACGCACTCAGTCTCCTCTATGATTGTCGATGGGCACTTGACTGGTTATCTTTCTGATTTCACTCCCTTAACTGGCTTCACTCTCTCTTGTACAATAGGCACAGATCTGGTCTTCGATCTACATATTTATACCAATCCTTCCCACCAAAATGACATTCAAATTCTTGACGCACTAGGGTTTCTTCATTGACCTCGAGGCAAACCAAATCCAATCAAATATGATCTCCTTGATTGATGATTTTCAACTCATCAATCAGCACCGCCATTGTCTTGCCTTCTAGGAACATGCCTTCTATATTTAGCAATCTGCATTTAATCTATCGACTAATCTCTTGGTTGATCACCAAGAATGGTTTGGCAGTTTCCTTCACCTACTTCGATCTGCACAATCAATATGTCCTCGATCTCTGTTGTCTGTTTGAACTCAAATTGCAAACCTCTGCTACATAGCCCATGAATCACGCAGTCGAACTACCACCATCTACCTCGCCGACAGACACTTCACCAATACACCACACCGACCTGTGCATGCATTATTGCCACTTCAACTCTACATGGACACTTTGGTGGTGTCACCCTTAGCTCAGGCCTCCATATTAGTTTGGACTCTGCCACTGACCAACACACAACCGAGTTCATCTAGCAGTTCACTAACCCTGTCAGTTTTACCGTAACTGGTCTGTCTTCACCTTTGCACTTTTCTTCTCTTCCGATGGAACACCTTCATCAGTCATCACACTTTCCAAACCACCTCATGTGCATCTTCAATAGATAGGAGCCTTCTACATCTGCACTTTGCCATCTTACAGGTTGTCCTCTATATCGGTAGTATATTTTGCATGAATACTGGTAAGATACCTTGCACATCGGTGACATTAAACTTCATCTATCTGCATCTAGAGCAATGCCTTTCTCCACCTTCGATCTAGTTGCACTCTCTATTTGCAAATGCTCAACCTTTTACCTTCTTCATCATTTGACCAGTTTCTATATCATACCAGTCTCATGTCCATATCTTTAACACAAGTCAAACACTAACCCGTGTACTAGTAACTGCAATGGCTATTATGCTAGGTGACATCAAAGACATCACATCCAGTATGCATCAATGATAGTATTGCACATATATCTCCCATACCAGTTGCCATCCTATACCAGTTGACATAAATGACAACACAATGCCAACAATATAACACTAACCTATGTACTAGTGACTCCAATGACTATTATGCTAGGTGACATCAAAGACATCACATCTAGTATGCATCAATGACAGTATTGCACATACATCTCCCATATCAGTTGCCATCCTATACCAGTTGACATCAATGAAAACACAATGCGAACATCAAGGTTGGCCTAAGATTTATAGTTCAAGCCTTTTTTGCCCCTTGTGGATTGCTTCTCCCTCTATTCTGATATGGGAACTTTGGAAAGAGAGAAATAGTAGGATATTTAAAAAAAAAAAAAAGTTGGGAGTGTTTAACGAATAAGATAGAGGTAGCTATTGTGGAGCTCTTGAATAGCAGAATTTCCAAGCTTAGATCCAAGAATGTTTCTTTTTCTAGTTGGGATGATAGAATTAAAGGAAGATGGTTTGGTTTGTACACCCCCCCCTTTATAGGTGTTGGTGGCCAACTTAGTCAATCGAATAGAGAAAAATGCAAGTGGTTTCCTCCACAGGTGGGGTGGGTAAAGCTCAAATTTGATGGGGCTTCCAGAGGAAACCCTAGTGCTTCTGGGGTGGGATGTGTGATTCATTCTTCTAATTGTATAGAAATAACAAAACTAGCAAAATCTTTAGAACAAGACAAAAATAATGTTACAGAATTGAAAGCATTAAATGAAGGTCTTTTGATTTGTTGAGAACTAAACTTGCTAAAGGTGAAAATTGAGGGTGATTTGACATTAGTGATTAATGCTCTCAGATCTGGGAAAACTCTAAACTGGAGAATAATTTCTACTCTAGGGAGAGCTCTTGAGCTTATGAAGTTTTTTGAAGCTTGCACTTTTGATCATATATATAGAGAAGCAAATGGCTTTGCAGGTGTTATGGCTAACCTAGAAGCAGATGGTTTAGATTTCAAACAAGTTGAAATAGTTAGCTCTACTATTTCTTAATTAGTTCCAGGTTGATATTTCTTTAGATTCTTCAAAGTCAGTAAATTTAATTCGCTTGAGCTTGAGTTTTCTCAGTTAGAATCTCTTGAAAGGTTGTTGGCATGCAAAAATTAGTTCATAGGATAAGTGAAAATTTCATTCTTTCTTTATTCTCAAGCCTAGTTATTTCGAGGATGATTTTCAATTATAGTTGGTCATTGTATGGATTTGGACAATTTTGAAGTAGTAATAAATTCTAAAGTGGCATTCAATTAAATCTATGTTTGACTCCGAGTGGACTCTCAAAGTCATCGAGAATTGCTTGAAAAATTTTAAATTTCTTGTACGCAAGAAAGTCTTATATTTAATTGTCACTGGGTAGTTTTGATTTGTGAATTGATGGGACTATTGAGGCTCAATGTCCAATGTGGCGGCTTATGTGGAATCCTTTTCCCTTTGTTTTTGACATGGCTTCAATGTCAAGTTGGCTTTTGTGATGGGACAAATTATGATGAAGATTTACTCCTTGCTCCACATTTCGAGTAACAACAATCGTTCTTTATTTTTACCTTCTCATCGTCAAATGAAATTGCATTTTCACACACTCAAAGCTATTGGGAAAGATTGTTTAGGATTTTCCATAATAGGAATTGGTTGTGCATTTATTGCTTTAAGAAACTTGCTCGAGAAGCTTCTCCCCTCCTTTGTTAAAATTGGAAATGAGATAGTTTTGTTTTCATTCTTCATTTCTCATTAGAAATTTGCAGACATTTTGAGCTACAAGCTTCAATGGACTCCAACATTAGGTTAGTCGCTAGCAAAAGACAAATTATATTTTTAGGTCCCATAATGGACAAGTAGGTGTAGGAGGTTACTAAATTCTCTCATCCCCTTTTTCTTCACTCCATCAAAGACATTCTGGGGATCCAATTCTTGTTTCAAGATCATAGACACAGAGTAAATACAAATATCCTGACCCATTTTCTTGCTACGGTATTGAGTGTGGTGTGTTGGCATTGTGTTGTCATTGATGTCAACCGATATAGAAGGACAACTAGTATGGGAGTATTGTTGACATGAAATCATTAATGTCAACTAGTGTTGTAGGTCATAGGTAAAGAAGAAGAATGTCATTCAGAGGAATGACCACTGGAGTCACTGGTACACAAGATAGTGTTTGACTTGTGTGGATGATATGGACAAGTTACCAGTATAGTTTGTCACCGGTAAGGAAAGTATGTCAATTGGTAAGTGATGTGTTGACATGAAGAAGATAAATCAACCAAGTGAGTGGTTGCCAACCGACAAGCTTATGACAAGTGTACAAGGAGGATGTATAGGTTATTAGTATGCTGTGTGGATGCAGAACAAAATGACTCCCACCACATAAAGATGCAGTCACTATGTGAAGAGATGACTGCCAATGAATATGACCACATTGGATCACATGTGCCTATTTGAAGATATGCTGAACAAACAAGGAAGCCACATGAGTGCATTGCAGGATGCAGATGACAAGGACTCACTCCCACTAGTAAGTGGTGCTTATCTCCTATTATGCAAACTATGCATCTTAGTTCTGTGAGATAAGGAAGATGGGGTGAAGGCAGGTGAATGAAGACTCACACCGGATCTACCAATAAATCAAAGGGATGCCTCAAGTGCATGAAATCAGGGATATGTACTATAACGACATAGAAGGCATGATAAGCCACTAGGACAGAAAAAGAAGAGCAAAGAAGTGATGGTTTTGTCACCTTGACAAACCGGCTAAGATAATGTCTGGTTTGACGATGAAGAGGGCAAAGTGGAGTAGCTACAGAGAGAGAGAGAGAGAGTTCAATAGGTATGTAGATGCCTTAGATGATATCAGTCAAAGGTAGATGACATGGTGTCATCAGGATGGCTATCGGTGAGCATGAGAATTGGTAAGGAAGTAAAGAGGCTAAGTGATGTGCTTCTACTTGATGAGAATGATAATGCTATGTATAGACATGTTGTTATACACAATGCACCACTGAGAGGGGGGTGAATCAGTGGTTCTCAATATTTTCCCTTTTTCTATCCTATGTGAGTATAACAAGGGAGACAAACACAAATGCACTCACACATAAGAGGGACATCACATAACACCAGCATATATGAGGAAAACCCAAGATGGAAAAAACCTTGATGTTGTTGGAGACTACTGCTCCAATATAGCCTCATAATGAATCTCTGATTACAATTCTTAGGGCACCGACCCAAGGAGCACCAACCCCTAATTTAGGCCACCAACCCAAGGAGCACCAACCCCTGATTTAGGGCACCAACCCAAAGAGCTACAACCCCTGCACCGAGCTCCAACTCAGTGATTACAAAACATAATCATTTACAAGTTAATGACCTTGTTACAAATGGATTTTATAACTCTTCTTCAAATCTCTCTACTGGATCTTCTATCTAGTTTATTGTCAGTTCTACTCTTTGTTGGTTCTACTCTCTGTCGGTTCTACACTTTACTTGTTCTCTCTTCTCTCTGCAACACCACTTCTCTCCTTCTCCCTGCTACACCACTTCTCTCCACCGATACTACACTCTGCCGGTTTTATGCCTACCTTCTCTACAATCTCCTTCACTTCTTCTCTGTCAGTATGGTCACTGTCAGTTGCTTCACTGATGCTGGTTGAATACTTCAACCTTGTTTTTACTCACACTCAGTCTCTTCTTCTTCTTCTTCTTGATGAGTAGTTGATTGATTTATCCTTGCATGTAGCAACATTCTCTCATCTAGCGACAACCTTCAATGATTTTCACTTGCATATTTATAACCTGATTTTCCCACCAAAAGGTAATTCAAATTTTAGGCGGTTAGGGTTTCCTCATCGACCTCAAGGAAAACCAAATCCAATCAGATCTCATCTGATTTGATTGCCTAGATTGATGAACTGTAACTCATCAATCAATCCGGCCATTGTCATGCCTTTCTAATCACACCTTCTATTTTTGGTAATTTTCTTTTGACCCGTCGGCTGATTTCTTGGTCGATCACCAAGATTGATTTTGCGGTTTCCTTCACCTGCCTCAATCTCCTCAATTAGTCTGGGCTAGATCTCTATTGTCCTCCTGACCTCGAGCTGCAAACCTATGACATGCATCCTGTGAATCTCATAGTCGACATAAATGTCTACCTATCACCATCTATCTCACCGCTTGACACTTGACTGACTCAACACACTAGCTTGTGCATGCATGCCACTTCATCTCCACATAGAAACTATGTCGGCATCCACCTTTGTGTCGATATTGATTGGATCTCCGACCAATTCTATCACCGGGTTCCTCTACTGGGTTACTATCCCTATTGGTTAAACCATTAACCAATCTGTCATTATCCTTGGACTCTGCTTCTCTTCTGGTGGAACACTCAACCGGTCATTACCCTTGTTAACCTACCTTATGCATATCTTCATCAGATGGGAGTCTTTTGTATCTACACCTTGTCCATATTACCAATGGACATACATACTGGTAGACACTCTTGATAACACCGTGTCATCAACCTTCAACTGACTCCATCTTCAATCTAGCCATTGTCCTCTATCTGCAACTGCTCATCCTTTCCTTCTTCTTCATCAGCCTAGACCACATCTCAACTGGTTTCTCAAAGTGATAAACCCATCAGTATTCATCTATTTCGGCTGCTCAACATGCCTTCTCTATTGGTCTAGTGCATATCCCCGATTTTATGCACTTTGAGGTATCCTTTTGTTACACCGGTAGATCCGGTGTGAGCCTTCAAACACTTGCCTTTAACTCTTCTATCTTATCTCACAAAACTATGATGCACACTATTCATAATAAGAGATAATCTCCACTTACCGATGGGAGTGAGTCCTTGTCATCTACATCCTACCATGCACTCATGTGGCTTCCCTGTTTGTGCAACATACCTTCAAACAGGCACATGTGATCCAATTTGGGGAACACTTACTGTCAGTCATCTCTTCACATGGTGACTGCATCTTCATCCGGTGGGAGTCCTTCTCTTTTGCATCCACACAACATATCGATGACCTACACATACATCTTGTACACTTTTCATAAGCTTGCTGGTTGACAACCACTCACTTGGTTGATTTGTCATTTCCATGTCAACACATCACTTACTAGTTGACATGTTCTTTTTACTAGTGATACGCTGTACCGGTAACCAGCCCATCTCTTCCACACAAGCCAAAAACTGACTTGTATATTGGTGACTCCAAAGGTCATTCTACTGAATGACATTCTCTCCCTTACCTTACCGGTGCACTACAACACAAGGTGATATCAAAGATATCTCATCCTTTATGCAACCATGATAGTGTTGTCCATACATCTCCTATACTGGTAGCCCTTCTATACCAGTTGACATCAATGACACCATTTCTAGTATTCATCAATGGCAACACTGCTCATCAATCTCCCATACCGGTTGACATCAATGACAACATAATGCCAACACATGTCTGGCGACCAGTTAAGGTGTTCCACCGATATATCAGCAAAGTGTAGACATGATGGTTAACCGGTAAAGTGTGAGATACCAATAGGGTTAGAAAACAGACATAAAAGAAGGACTGATTGAGTGTTTGGTTGGTGATCCTGTCTAAACCGACAAAGAGGACCAAGCTAAGGTGGATGTCGATAAAGGTGCCATGTGGAGTGAAGGTGGCGGATATGCATTTAGTGGTAGATGGAGTATACACCAACAAGGTTGTTACAAAGTTGGTTGACATTAATTGTAGACCCTATAAATCATTGGATGTGTTGCAGAGGTGTGCAGATCAAGGAAGGTCGAACAGAGGTGATCGATGGGATGCATCGATCAATGCAGAGTGTCCAGGTGTAGAATGAGGTTGGTGATGCAATCTATAGAACCATTTATGGTGATTGATCTTGTGTCTCATCAAGTGACTGTCCGTGTTTGCTAAGTTTAGCAAACATGCCTTGGAAGGAAGAAGATTTGGTAGGTAATGCTTGATTGCTTGCAAGCTGCCTATCTTTGTGCAAAATAAGATCAAATCAGATCTGATATGCCTTGCTATCAGTGGAAGAAACCATAATGGTGCCAAGTTCAAACTCACGTCTTGGCGGGAAAAAAATTGGCTATATGTATGCGAGCCAAAGATATTGTTTGGGTTGCTAAAGGAGAGAGTGTTGCTATTGCAAAAGAGAGAAAATCAATCAAGTGCTCATTAAGAGTTAGAGGAGAGACTGAGTGTGAGAGAGAATCGGGTTGAAGAGTTCAACCAGTAAGAGCGAGGCAACCGATAGTCGAACATTGAGTCTGACAGAGAAGGAAACCGGTTGTGACTAAATCGATAGAGATGAGCCATAGTAAATTGCGGAGAAGGGAAGTTGAGGACCGACAAGAATCAGATGGTACATATCTAATTGAGTTATCAAGACCAGTGGGGGAGAGAATAAAATTAGTTGAGAGAAGAGGAAACCAATAGAGAGAACCGACAGAGAAGGAGAAGAGACTGAACTGACAAGGTTGCAACAATAAAAGGGTGAGGTAGACAACCAACAGTGAACTGGATAAGAGATCTAGTAGAGAGATTTGAAGAAGTGTTACAAAATCCATTTGTAATAAGGTTATTAACTTTTAAATGATTATGCTTTGTATTCATTGAGTTGTATCTCGGTGCAGGGGTTGTAGATCCTTGGGTTGGTGCCCAAAAATCAGGGGTTGTAGCTCCTTGGGTTGGTGCCCCAAACATTGTAATCAAAGATCCACTAAGAGGCTATATTGGAGCAGTAGTCTCCAACAACATTTCTCATTGAGGTTTTTCCCATCTTGGGTTTTCCTCATATATGCTGGTGTTATGTGATGTCCCTTTGTGTGTGATTGCATTTGTGTTGGTCTTCCCTCTAACCGGTAAGTCTACATTGGGTTAGATCTGATAACTGGTATACTCACATTGGAAAGTTAAAGGGAAAAGTTTGAGAACCACTGATTCACCCCTCTCTCAGTGATACATTGTGTCTAACAATTGGTATCAAAGCCTAGGTTCCCAGTCAGACGAGATTTCTCCATCTTGGGTAGATTCTAGCTTAAGGACACAATGGTTTGTTTAGTGTCAATCCCAACTCTAGTGTTTAATGGGTCTAACTATTCCATTTGGAGTTGTAGAATGGAAGTTCACTTATCCTCTCTAGGGTATGATATTTGGATGTCTATTGTAAATGGTTGCTCTAGTAAAGTTTGTCCTCCCACCGATTCAGATGCAGAAAGAAAAAACCAGTGCAAAGAAGCAACAATGAAGGCTATACTCTGTGGGTTAATAGATGATGTCTCCTCACAGGTGGACAAATGCAGATCGACAAAAAGATTATGGGAGAGATTGAAGAAGCTCTATGGAAATGAGCCCACTACTGCAGAACTAGCTTGTGATGATAGGATGCAAAATGCATCTCATGTACTTGTAGATGTTGAAGGGAGATCTACTGGCAACTGCAACATTGATGAAGAAGGAACCCACCTCTTGATCACTCAAGAATCAGAAGATGAGAGGCACACATCTAAGAATGATCATGCAGATCACTCCTACTGACAAGATGTGTTTGGCAGTGATAGTGAAGGTGAAGAAGAAGAGGAAGCTGAAGTTGATCTTGAAAGTGAGCTTGTGAATGCACTTGAAGAACTCATCAGAGTAAGAAAGGAATACAATCTATTCAAGAATGCTGCTATAGTGGAGTAGAACCGGTTGATGAAATTCCTTGAATAATCTGAGAAATGTATCTTAGAGTTGAAGCCTCAATAAGGAAACACCAAGGAGTGTCAGTGTAGTGATCTAGCCTCTGAGGTAGAAGTAAAAGATAAAGAATATCAACAACTTCTTGGAGAAATGGAGGTCCTCCGAAATGAGCTTGAGAAGTGTCAGGATGAGCTCAAGGTAAGAATCCGATTTGATGGCAACAATGATGCCTTGGAAAAGATGTTGAAGAAGCAAATGCATTCCAAGGATACCAGAGGATTAGGAAGTGGTGCCAGTGAATGGTCCACCAGCAAGAATGTCCCCCACAATGACATTCTGTTTGTCTCCTCAAATGGAGAGAACAAGGGACAGACCTTCACTGTCTGGAATACTCCTTGGAAGAAGGTTGACCTAACCACAACCAATGAAGACTTGCATACAAGAATGAAGATTGGTGCTGCAAGAAGGAGGAACAATGTAGATCCCAAAGGAAAAGGGAAAATGGGAGACGACAAATTCATCGGAAGCAAGAACATGAGAAGACAACATAGAAGACCTCCTCCCGGTAAAAGACAAGGAAATGCTACTTCCCACAAGACAAAGCATGTATGGGAAAAGGAGATAATCAATGGAAGAGCTACAAAGTATGGACAATCCAAGATTCATCCCCGAAGCAACAGAAATGGAGATACTAAACCGGTAAGATCTCCCCATGCATGGCAAAATAAATTTGTAAGTTATAAACCTTCCTTCTCTAGTTATTGGTTTTCATGTAATGGTCATGGCCATAGGGTAGACGAATGCAGAAATAGATCTAAAAGGAATAATATAGGATCTCATAGATATCATGCATATGAGAAAAAAGTATCCAGGAGTAGATACATGCATATCCCCTCTCTCGGATATGCAAATAATATTTGTTATAACTGCAATAGATCAGGCCATAGAAGTTATGAATGTAGGAAGAAGAACTTGCAGTCATATGACAACTGGTATAACAACTATACTCAACATGGAAATAGATATAGAGCATATGGAAGTCAAAGACTTCTATGGAGTCAAAAGAGAAATGTCCTTGCAAGATCAAGAGGACCACTAGTTTTGGTTACCAGTTACGACAACATGACTAGAAGAAGATGGTCAAATCGGTATGCTACGAGATTGCCCAATCATGAAGTTGGGATGGATGCTATGTGCTACTATAACACTACTTCCGGTTGTGATGTAGAGTCCAAAAAATGACAAGGCTCATCAACAGAAGAAGGCAAGACCTTCTCCGAAGTCTGAAAATGGGAAGAAGAATGAGACCAAGTAGGTATGGAGGAAGAAGCAAGAGGATGCAACCATGGACCGACATTGTGCATTCAATGCACAGGTGATATCTCCTAAGGCCTAAAGGAAATCTAGGACCTCATGGGGAGTAACATATTGACTAGATCATTCACCCCCTCAATGAAGAAGGGCACTTGGAAGAACAAGATGCTGTCGGTATGAAGGATAGAAATGAGAAGATAAGTATGTGTAGTGGCTGCCTTGGCTACACACCTATAGATTAGAGTTGGATCACTACTGCATGTGTCAATGGATGGAGATTAATAATTGAAATTAGATACATAGTGACACAAAATGTCAAGAATCACAAGAAGGTGCTTCGGTAGTGATGATGGACCAGTACAAGAAACTAGTATGTGCAGGATGTTACTGGCATGATGCTAATAGGTACTTGCAGGTTATGTAAGACAATGAGGTTGGAGATCATTGCATTAGCACTGGTAACATGGAATGGAAGCTATGTCTCAGGTGGTGTTGATGAAGACCTGAATGGCATATGTTGGCCCAAATGTTGATTATGTATGCATACATCCCTTGAGGGCTAACCAGTTTAACTCTTGGCATGATGATGACATTGTATGACATTGTGTACATCCATGATCACTTCATAGGTTGTGGTGGATATAATAGAACTAAAAGATCATCAGATGACCACATACACACAACTCAACCGGTATATAGTGAAGTTTGCAGCTCTGGTTTTGGACCTGACCGACAATGTGGACTTGAGATGTATGACTCAGGAGGAGTTGACAACCATGTTTTCTAATGTGTATCTGACTTGCTGGAAATAGAGGCTATGCAAGTATCTATGGTTGTACCAGTATGTTTGTGTTTTGGAGGTATCTGGTTTTGTAAAATATTTCAATGTCTATCAAATTGAAATCACAACTAGATCACCAGAAGAGTTGTTTGCAAAATGGGAGAGTTACCTGCACAAGAGAACATATAGTTGGTATCAAAAGAGGAGATGCACCTGGTAAAGAGAAAAAGGGGAGAAAAATATCTAACAATGATCGGTAAATACAAGGAAGTGAGAGACCTCGACAGTTCCCTTTGCCATTGTTGTCAAAGGGGGAGAAGGATTATGTAGTATGTCGGATACTAAATGTGTTGACATTAATGCCAAAGGGGGAGATTGTTGGCATTGTGTTGTCATTGATGTCAACTGATATAGAAGAACAAACGGTATGGGAGTATTGTTAACATGAAATCATTAATGTCAATCGCTATTGTAGGTCATCGGTAAAGAAGAAGAATGTAATTTAGAGGAATGACCACTGGAGTCACTAGTACACAAGATAGTGTTTGACTTGTGTGGATGATATGGACGAGTTACCAGTATAGTATGTCACCGATAAGGAAAGTATGTCAATTGGTAAGTGATGTGTTCACATGAAGAAGACAAATCAACCAAGTGAGTGGTTGTCAAATGACAAGCTTATGACAAGTGTACAAGAAGGATGTACAGGTTACTGGTATGCTGTGTGGATGCAAAACAACAAGACTCCCACCAGATAAAGATGTAGTCACTATGTGAAGAGATGACTGATAATGAATATGCCCACACTAGATCACATGTTCCTGTTTGAAGATATGCTGAACAAACAGGAAAGCCACATGAGTGCATTGCAAGATGCAAATGACAAGGACTCACTCTCACTGGTAAGTGATGCTTATCTCCTATTATGTAAAGTATGCATCTTAGTTATGCGAGATAAGGAAGATGAGGTGAAGGCATGTGAATGAAGACTCACACTAGATCTACTGGTAAATCAAAGGGATACCTCAAGTGCATGAAATTAGGGATATGCACTGGACCAACATAGAAGGCATGATAAGCCACCAGGATGGAAAAAGAAGAGAAAAGAAGTGATGGGTTTGTCACCTTGACAAACCGGCTAAGATAATGTCTGGTTTGAAGATGAAGAGGGAAAAGTGGAGTAGCTATAGAGAGAGAGTTCAATCGGTATGTAGATTCCTTAGATGGTATTGGTCGAAGGTTGATGGCATGGTGTCATCAGGATGGCTACCGGTGAGCATGAGAACCGGTAAGGAAACAAAGAGGCTAAGTGATGTGCTCCTACCTAATGAGAATGAGCATGCTATGGATAGACATGTCTGGCAACCGATTAAGGTGTTCCACCGATAGATCAGAAAAGTGTTGACATGATGGTTAACCAATAAAGTGTGAGATACCGATAGGGTTAGAAAACCGACAGAAAAGAAGGACCGATTGAGTGTTTGGTCGGTGATCCTATCTGAACTGACAAAGAGGACCAAGCTAAGGTGGATGTCAACAAAGGTGCCACATGGAGTCAAGGTGGTAGACATGCATGCAGTGGTAGATGGAGTGTACACCGATGAGGTTTTTATAGAGTTGGTCGACATTAATTGTAGACCTCATAAATCATGGGATATGTTGCAGAGGAGTTGTAGACATGTGCGGCTTGAGGAAGGTAGAATAGAGGTGATCGATGGGATGCATCGATCAATGCAGAGTTTCTAGGTGAAGAATAAGGTTGGTGATAAAATTTGCAGAACCATTTATGGTGATTGATCTTGTGTCTCACCGACTGACTGTCTGTGTTTGCTAAGTTTAGCAAACGTGCCTTGGAAGGAAGAAGATTTGGCAGATAATGCTTAATTGCTTGCAGGCTGCCTAACTTCATGTAAAACGTGATCAGATCAGATCTGATATGCCTCGCAATTAGCGGAAGAAACCCTAATGGCACCAAGTTCAAACTCACATCTTGGCAGGAAAATCTGGCTATATGTATGTGAGCCAAAGATATTGTTTGGGTTGCTGAAGGAGAGAGTGTTGCTGCTGCAAAAGAGAGAAAATCAGTCAAGTGCTCATTGAGAGTCAAAGGAGAGACTGAGTGTGAGAGAGAATCAGGTTGAAGAGTTCAACCGGTAAGAGCAAGGTAATTAGTATTCAGTCATTGATTTTGACAGAGGAGGAAATCAGTTGTGACTAAACTGACAGAGAAGAGCCATAGCAGATTGCAGAGAAGGGAAGATGAGGACCGACAAGAATCAAATGGTAGATATCTGATTGAGTTATCAAGACCACTGGTAGAGAGAAGAAAAGAAGTTGAGAGAAGAGGCAACCAATAGAGAGAACCAATAGAGAGAGAATCGACAGAGAAGGAGAAGAGACTAAACCAACAAGGTTGCAGCAAGAGATAAGGTTGCAACAATAAAAGGGTGAGGTAGAGAACTGATAGTGAACTAGACAAGAGATCCAGCAAAGAGATTTGAAGAAGGGTTACAAAATCCATTTGTAACAAGGTTATTAACTTGTAAATGATTATGCTTTGTATTCACCGAGTTGGAGCTCGGTGCAAGGGTTGTAGCTCCTTGGGTTGGTGCCTTAAAATCAGGGGTTGTAACTCCTTGGGTTGGTGCTCCTTGGGTTGGTGCCCTAAACATTATAATCAGAGATCCATTGTGAGGCTAGATTGGAGCAGTAGTCTCCAGTAGCATTTCTCACCGAGGTTTTTCCCATCTTGGGTTTTCCTCGTATATGCTGGTGTTATGTGATATCCCTTTGTGTCTGATTGCATTTGTGTTGGTCTCCCCTCTAACCAACAAGTCTATATTGGGTTATATCTAATAACTGGTATACTCACATAGGACAGTTAAAGGGAAAAGTTTGAGAACCACTGATTCACCCCCCTCTCAGTGGTACACTGTGTCTAACATGAAGGAGCCCAAAATTGCAACCCAGGTGCTTTGCGGTAGGGTGTTCGAACAAGATTTTTTGGGGGACATAGAGAAAGCCCTTTATGAGATTGATTGTAATCTAATGTTTACTCTTGCTCCTTATTATGGATTGGTTATCCGAAATGGGGTCCCTGTGTCGCGACTTCCAATTTTATTTGTTTGGGATAATGTTGGTTGGGAAGTGTATAAATGTATTGTTTGGAGATGTTTGGACTTTCTAGAAAAGTTAATGGGTTTTGCTGATGATGGCACCCTTGTCCCTCCTATCGGTGATGTGATTGATGAGAGCATTCCTTTGGTATGCCAACACAAAATCTTAATGGGCTTGTGGGATGATGATGATGTGTTTTCTTCTAGCAGCAACAACAATTCTGATGAAGATTGGGCAGAGATGGCGGTGGACGCTTCTCTTATTCCTGGGCATGATTAACTTTTTTCATATTCCCTTATTTTGTTCATCAAGTGCCTCCTATTCCTTTCTCTTTATGTATTTTTCTTCTCACAGATATGCCTAATTAATTTTTGGGTTTCATATGGTTCTCTGGGTTTTGGGCATATAGTTCTCTAGAGAGGAGTTTTGTTTATTCCTGTGGTTAATCATACCAAGGCTTGTAATTTATGTGAATAGTCCTAGATATAGATGTCCATATTCCTTAGTATTAGTAGACTTTTCAAGTAAGTTTAAATGTTTGTAATTCCTCTCTCTGGTTTGATTTGGGTTCCTTCTGGATCTTAATGGTCATGTAAATCTTAAACTTTTTTAATATATTAAATCCTGTGTGGGGGAAAAGGTGACACTAAGCAAACATGCCTTAATATCACTTTCAATCACACACTTGTGGAATATGAAAGAGCCTAGAGGTATCACAGAGAGCCACAGGCTACCTATTAGGATTTCTATTCCTTTGTTGCAAATGATAGATAGAATGATGCAAGTTCAACTATTAACCCTAAAGTGTAAGTATGAACTAGTAACTTTGAGCACAAGATTGTAGAATTGAGATTTAATGATGAACAATTGTAAGGATAAGAGGAGAAATGTAAATGTGTACCTTGAATGGATTTGATTCTGCAAGATCTGCCGCTGAAGTCGGAAGCCTGAAATACTGAAGCTGCTACCTCTGAAATTGCCAAAATTCACTGAAATGGACAGGGACCAGGGCACCCAGTGCCCCTGTCCTGGCAGGACCAAGGTGCCCCATGCCCCTGTCCTAGCTTTCTGGGTTGGAATTTGGTGTGAAGTTCTGTCTCAGTCCGCTTTCATCAAATCTGCAACTTGCAGGGTCGTTTGAATTCGGAAATCTACACTTATATCTGAAAAGGGTTGTAGGTGGCTATATAGGGTTTTGCCTTAGTCAAACCCCCTCTTTGGTGATTTCCACCTCCACAAATAGCCAAGTTGTATAGTAAAAGTTGTGTGTGCAAACCTTGTGTGTGTGCAAGATCCTAAAATGCAAGTAAGCAAACTAGAGTAACCTAGAAAGTAAACCCTAATTGATCGTAAATGATAATGTAAATGCTCCAAATCAAGATGCAAAGTGATCTAAAGAATGAATACAAATGATATAATGAGGCTTATGCAAAGACATGAAAACAACATGAAATTATACCCAACCCCAAGGGAGGGGTACAAGCCAATCTTCAGTCGGTGATCCCCTATTGTTCTTCTATGTCTTCAAAGCCCTAAGTTGATGAATGAAATTGAATGCTTGATTAATGGATGTTGAGTGTTGTTGAAGATCCCACAAGACTTTCTCTTTTGCTACAATGCCTTCCTTCTTGTTGCTTGTTGTTGTTTTCTCCATTCATGATTCCTCCTTATATGTCCCTTATGCCTTCAATTGAGAAAAAAGAGTCTTTATATAGGAAACCCTAGGTCTTAATTTCACTTTAGGCCGACTTAGAGATTGAATCTCCCACCAATTTCTTGGGGTTAAGCTTTATTTTATGATTGGATCGCGCTCCTAAAATTTCGGGAAAAATGTCCGGGACCGTGTGCACTCCGAGCGCCATGGTCCTCTCCGGGCGCCATGGTCCCGACAACTTTTCACCAAATTTTTCAGGGTCATCGGATATGATGATTTTAGAGAGAATCCCGAAGTTACTGCTGATTTAAAGATGTTTTGACCCCCAAAATCAGGCCTTAAAGTTCAAAATAGGACCTAATTAAGGTTTTAGATTAAATGATGTATTGGAAGAATAAAATGAAAGGGGCACACTTTAATGAAAAGGGCCCAACTTTATGATATGGGAGATGATAAAATAGAACCTTAGACCTAATTAATTTAATTAATTAAGTGCTAAAGGGGAAATGCAATGCAAAATGCAAAATGCGCCAAGGCGGGTGCTAAACTAGGTGTGAAATTGTACCACCCTAGCAAGTGCGTACAATTTACGATGCTACATTTAGCCCCCACTTTAGTGGTCATATGAACACTACGTGCATATGCAAGCTAAAGTATAGAAAAGTAAACATTATTTGAAAAAGGATATATCCATAAGTTGTTGAATGAAGCCCCCAACGGCATCTGTAGTACTCAGTTAGGAACCACAACCTACAAAACCACATGTTAGATCACAAAATCACCTAATGCTTACTAAGGAAGGTGATGAAATTTGAGGGTAGCTATATGCCCCCCCTATTTTGGCTTGCTAATTTTAGTGAGTTGAAACAGGGTATCATGTTTACCACTTCGAATTGTTAAAGAATATTGATGACAAATGCTCACAAGAAGATTTGATATGAGATCAAAAACTAATGGAGAATCATTTGGTAAGAAAGAGGACTAAATCTCAATTCCAACACAACAAAGAGTGTGAGGATTTGAGAGTTCTCTAACACAAGATGAAGGATGTAAATGGAAACAAAATGCAAAGAGAAGAAAAGAAAGGAAAAAAGCATGAATACACACATTGGTGATCCATGAGAAGAATAGTGAGAGAGAAAACATGGACTTCTCACCCCTAGATCTTGTCTAGGTGATCCATGGGAAAAAGGACATGGAAAACTAGCCCCTAGAGTCTGTCTAGGTGATCCATGTAAGGGAGGAGAGTGAGAAAGTCTAGCCTTATGCCGCTAGTTCCACTCAACCTCGTGCATGTGTGTGTAAGTGAGGTTAGAAGCACCTCATAGGAGTCTATGCCCGAGTATGCTACAACCTGTATATGTATAGTACAAAAGCGTGACATCTCGCTCTAAGAGTCTGTGCTCTGGTTATGAGAATAATCACCTTGCATAAAAGAAAAATGGAGACATCTCGCTCTAAGAGTCTGTGCTCTGGTTCCGAGAATGACCGATTGCTCAAAAAGTGTAATGTTTATGTCATAAGCAAAGTAGAACAAGGATACCTACCTTATCACAAAACAAGATACCTCAAAAATGCAACAATGTCATAGATCCAAGCAAGAGAGTTTTGCACTCTTTAAGCAAGGATAAGATAGTTGAAAAGGGATATCTTGTAGTATGTGTAAAGGAGATCCTTAGAGGAGAAGAGATCTTTGTACAAAAGACACCTATCCCCGAGAGGAATTGTCTTAGACAAATATAACATCTTCTAGAATAAGACAAAGAAGAGAATAAGAATGCAATACTTCCTTCTTTTGCGAGGTGAAAGTGATTCTTAATGAAGGATGACGCTCTTTTTAACCCAATTGGGAGAGTGAATTCATTATGGATGTATTTTACCAAGTGCAAAAGAGGTTGTAATCAAGGACTTACACCTCTTGTAAGAGAGAATCCTTGACCAAACAACAACAAATGCATACAAGGAATAACATCAAGTAATAAAGTTCACACCATCCACGAAATAGGAAAAAGTGGATCCTTAGATAAAAATAAGGAAAGATCATTGCCTCCCAAGGATAAGGACAATGAGAAGGACTTACACAATCTTCTAGGGAGAGATTTAGACATAAGTAAAATGTACTACATACTCACATGAGTTCATGCAAGCAAGACATTAGTGTATGTAAAATGCTCCTCACAAGAAGTGGGTAGGATAAGAAAGAGAATACACATCTTCTCTCATATCTAGAAAAAGAGGATTCTAGAGAAAAGATGTTCAATATTTCCACACTATTACCCCGAAGGGAAATTTTAACCATAAAAAGAAGAGATATATGAAATCACTCTTGTCCCCATAGGAACAAGAGATAACATAGAAAATTAGGCTATTATGTTGCTTCAAAAATATGATTGCACTTGAAATTGTACCATCATGAATGACAATGAGCCCCCAGTAAATGAGCTACCAATGTCACATAATGATGAGCAACATAATAGCCATTAATGTTATTTAAAGACATGATAGATTGAATGAGGTATTTGAATATGACATGCTAAATGCTCAACTATAAGTGAGAACAAAAACATGTATAAAATGATAAAAATTGAAGAAGAAAAGTCACAAGAAATCTTAGAAGAGGGATGAGTGTAATTTATTGGAGCCTTATCCCTGGAGGAAAGGACTTTATGATGAATAGGAGATAAAGATTCATAAGTGGATTTAGAAATTTGAGGGGATTCATAAAGAGATTTTTTCATCACCAAGATTTCCTTATGAGGGGAATGAGAGTTGATAGAAGTAGAAGATGATTTAGTTGAAGTGAGATCATCATCACTACTAAATATAACATTCACATTGAGAGATGGTCTTTTAGATGCTTTGGTGGGCTTAGAAATATTATATCCAAGTCCAAATGAATATTCATGCATGTTATGTTCTAAAGGAACTTTAATTCCTTGTTCATTTGTGCCACAACCATTTCCACTATAGCCACTCTTAGCCAAAATGTGAAAAACACGACCATAAAGGGATGCTAAATCAAAGAGAGATGGTGATGCCCCATAGGTCTTAGTGCTATTTGTATTAGAGGAAGATGTTGAAGAGTTATTTGAATCGGAGGTAGCCACAAAGTTGTTACTGAATTGCTTAGACAAAGTGGGCTTCTCTTTAGTTTCTTCCTTAGATTTTCCCTTCTCAATCTTAGGCACTCTATATTCTCCTACAAAAGTAGGGTTAAAGTCTAAAGATCCCCAATCATCATCTAAGAGAGCCTTTTTGGGAGAAAAGATATCTTTAGGAGAAGATTCTGATTGAGTAGAAGGATCAAGAGTACTAGAGGGGACAAAATCCTTAAAGGAAGTAGATGCATTTGAAGTGGTAGAAGAATTGGAAGTAGTTGAATAAGAAGATCCAGTTCGTAATGGTTCTTGAAGATTAGTATCAGCTAGCAAGGTGTATGTTATATTGTCATAAATGAATTTGACTCGCCCATGCAAATTTGAGGGGACAACTTGCATACTATGAAGCCAAGGTCTCCCTAATAGAAGATTGTAAGTCAAATTACCAGAGATGACATGAATAGGTGTAGGTAAAGTAACAGGACCTACTGTAATAGGTAAGGTTATCATACCCAAACATTCTTTACCAACATTATCAAAGCCTTGAATAGAAATAAAAGAATGTTTAATGAGAGAATGATCCACATTAAGTTTGTCCAATAAATCAATACTAAAAACATTAAGGTCAGATCCATTGTCCACAAGGGTTCGTCTTATAGCACTTTCATTGATAATAACTACAATCATAAGAGGATCATATTGATTTTGAATTTCATGAGAAGGTAACTCATCTTGTGTGAACACAATTTGAGCTTTGGGTCTGCTTGTAGAATCAATCAGGGAAGCCATGTTATTATTATTATTATTAGGTGTCACTGCAGGGGGGACATCTAAATTTTTTTAAGCATCTTGTAACATCGCATGATAGGCAGGTGAAGTTTGAACTAAATCCCAAATAGAAATCTTAGCCAGAGTAGTTTTAAGTTGTTCAATAAGATCATAGTCCTTACTAAGCATTTGTGAAATACGAGGAGCTTGAGGAAGAATAGGTTGGGAAGGAGGAAGTGAAGTTGGGATAACTAGAGGAGGATTAGGTTGCCTATTGTTTCTTGTGTTATAGGTATGAGCAACCGCATTATAACTCTCTCTAGTCAGTTGCTTAGCATACTCATAAGGGCTCTTAGTAGAATAACCTCCTTGCATAGTAATAATAGGTTTCTTAGGAGTGCAAAAATAATCATTAGCATAACCACCTTGAACCACTAAGATAGGCTTATTTAAAGGTTGAGAATTTTGAGAAGGACAAGCACCTTGGACAGTGAAGAGAGGTTTGTTAGGTGTTTCATTCACATGTATCAAATTGATTGAGGATGGTTTATAGGAATGAACAAAAGTGTTGGAAGAATTATTGATAGTCTTCTCTTGCACTAAAATCTTATCACGGATTAAATCAATTTTAGGAGAGAGACAAGGGGTAGGCATTGATGTTCTAGTAGGAAAGGTCATATCATCCTCTATCATCAAAGGATCTACATGGGGAATAAACTCTCTAGGAGAAGGATCAACATTACTCTCTAAAGTCTCACTTTTGAGAGGGAGATCTTTGAAAGAGATGTTAACCATCTTGCTTTGAACTAGGGTATCCTTATGAGTAGAACCAAGTTGAGGAGAGGGAGATGCTTTTTTTTTTAGAGGGAGAATAATTGAGATTCAAGGAAGGTGAGAAACTATCAAGGGAGTTTTCAATCTTGATTTCATCCCCTTTGGCTAGGGTTCTCTCATGGGGTAGAGAATAATCTACACCTTCTTCTAATGGTTCATCCCAAATAGTGAAGGTGTTGAAAGGAATGTTTGAAGTATTGTCAATTTCGGGAGAGGAGATAACATTGTTTATTAATTCCTCATCCTTAGGAGGGAGAGCATCAATAGATGTGTTAAACTCATCCTCTTTCCTCAAAATATGTTCAATATGATCTTTAGGGGAGAGAGAACTAAGGAAATTTCTTATTATTTCATCTTCTTTCTCTAAGGGATGCTTATGGGTAAGACAAACTTTAGGAGAAGGGTAAGCATTTATCATTAATTCATCATCTCTAGTGGGAATTTTGTTGGAAAAGGAAATGCCATCACTAGGAAATGTAGGGATAATGTCATCTTCTTGCACAAAAGGATCCTCATGAAGGGAGTGTTTTTTAGGAGGAACATGAACATATTTCTCCAAAGATTCATGCTTAGGAAGGAGATCTTTGAAAGAAGTGTTCATAACCTCTTGTTGCACTAACATGCCCCCATTGGAAGGACCAACTTTAGGAGAAAATAAGTCAATTTCCATCAATACCTTTTCACTTAGAGAGGCATCATGTAGGGAAGGTGAAGTAACATTAAGAAAGGTGTTTATGATATCATTCTCTTCCTCTAGGATAGCTAAATAGGAAGGGCACATTTTAGGAGAATTGTCAAGATCACTCTTAAAGTATTCATCCTTAGAGCATGGGAGAGTCTCAAAGGGATTGGTAGCAACTCTTTTAGGCACTAAAATGTTGTTATATATGGGGGGAGGTTCTTTAGGAGAAGGAAAAATTGAAACAAGGGAAGCTAACCCATTATCACATCTATGAAATGAATGCATCATGACAACAATTTTCCTCTTTCAAATGATAACACATGCAAAATAGAAGGAAATGTTCAATGCAAGCACTTAGAATGCAGATTTAGAAAATGAAATTTATGATTCAAATGAGTTCCTAAATCAGATTTGAAATTATTGATCCCAATTAAGCTATCCACAAGTTCAACTTTGAATTGAAAAATTAGGGTTTTAGCAAAAATTTCCTCTAAATTTTTGAATCTTGCAAGAAATTAAAACTTGTAAATACAAATTTGAATTTGAAATAGCATAAACACTCAAATTTGAAAACATAAAACAGAATTAGAGAAGATTGGAATTCACGTCGGGTTCACCAAATATGTGTGGGGGAAAAAGTGACACTAAGCAAACATGCCTTAATCTCACTTTCAATCACACACTTGTGGAATACAAAAGAGCCTAGAGGTATCACACAATTGGCTACTTCTTTTTGTGGAAGAGAGAGCCACGGGCTACCTATTAGGATTTCTATTCCTTTGTTGCAAATGCTAGATAGAATGATGCAAGTTCAACTATTAACCCTAAAGTGTAAGTATGAACTAGTAACTTTGAGCACAAGATTGTAGAATTGAGATTTAATGATGAACAATTGTAAGGATAAGAGGAGAAATGTAAATGTGTACCTTGAATGGATTCGATTCTGCAAGATCTACTGCTGAAGCCAGAAGCCTGAAATACTGAAGCTGCTACCTCTGAAACTGCCAAAATTCACTGAAATGGATAGGGACCAGGGTGCCCAGCGCCCCTGTCCTGGTAGGACCAGGGTGCCCCACGCCTCTGTCCTAGCTTTCTGGGTTGGAATTTGGTGTGAAGTTCTGTCTCGGTCTGCTTCCGTCGGATCTGCAACTTGCGGCGTCCTTCGAATTTGAAAATCTGCACTTATATCTGAAAAGGGTTGTAGGTGGCTATATAGGGTTTTGCCTTAGTCAAACCCCCACTTTGGTGATTTCCACCTCCATGAATAGCCAAGTTGTATAGTAAAAGTTGTGTGTGTAGATCTTGTGTGTGTGCAAGATCCTAAAATGCAAGTAAGCAAACTAGAGTAACCTAGAAAGTAAACCCTAATTGCTCGTAAATGATAATGTAAATGCTCCAAATCAAGATGCAAAGTGATCTAAAGCATGAATACAAATGATATAATGAGGCTTATGCAAAGACATGAAAACAACATGAAATCATAACCAACCCCAAGGGAGGGGTACAAGCCAATCTTCAGTCGGTGATCCCCTATTGTTCTTCTATGTCTTCAAAGCCCTAAGTTGATGAATGAAATTGAATGCTTGATTAATGGATGTTGAGTGTTGTTGAAGATCCCACAAGACTTTCTCTTTTGCTACAATTCCTTCCTTCTTGTTGCTTGTTGTTGTTGTCTCCATTCATGATTCTTCCTTATATGTCCCTTATGCCTTCAATTGAGAAAAAAGAGTCTTTATATAGGAAACCCTAGGTCTTAATTTCACTTTAGGCTGACTTAGAGATTGAATCTCTCCCTAATTTCTCGGGGTTAAGCTTTATTTTATGATTGGATCGTGCTCCTAAAATTTCAAGAAAAATGTCCGAGACCGTGTGCACTCCAGGCGCCATGGTCCTCTCCAGGCGCCATGGTCTCGACAACTTTTCACCAAATTTTTCAGGGCCGTCGCATATGATGATTTTAGAGAGAATCCTGAAGTTACAGCTGATTTCAAGATGTTTTGACCCCCAAAATCAGGCCTTAAAGTTCAAAATAGGACCTAATTAGGGTTTTAGATTAAATGATGTATTGGAAGAATTAAATGAAAGGGGCACACTTTAATGAAAAGGGCCCAACTTTATGATATGGGAGATGATAAAATAGAACCTTAGACCTAATGAATTTAATTAATTAAGTGCTAAAGGGGAAATGCAATGCAAAATGCAAAATGCACCAAGGCGGGTGCTAAACTAGGTGTGAAATTGTACCACCCTAGCAAGTGCGTACAATTTACGACGCTACAAATCCTATTTGGCTTTGGCCTTTTACCGAGCAAAAACAAACTAAGAGGTTATCCATTTAATTAAATTCATTTATTGGTATCAAGATCAGGAGTCAAGGTTGCACAAATAATTGACTTCTTTCTACTTTGAGCCAAATACTAAGATGTATCAATTTAGTGAAAAATCGTCTAAGCCACACAAGCTCATCTTTTATACATTTCACCTTGAAAAAGTGTACACATAACCAATTAAATCACAACCTTTTTAATGACACTATAATATTAAATTTGTATATTTGTAAAATTAAAAGACGAATAATATTTAATTTCAATATTTTCTCAACCCTTCAATGATACTAAATCATGGAATTAAGGTAATATTGAAAGTTGTCCATGTTATTTTATCATGTAAGATGCCTTTTTTACTTAATTATTATTTTTTATTTAAAAAAATTGTTAATTATTTGAATGAAAAATAGAGAAAATAATTAAAATTATAAAGATGACAAATATTTTAAATATAAAGATATGGTTTAGAACTTTCAAAGTTCTACTAATAATTTTTTTCAATAAAAATTATATTAAATATTTATAGAGTTGTAATGAAAACTAAATTACTTTTAGCAAAGTTAACTTGAGAAAAGTACAACTCAATTTTGTTTTATATATATATTAAAAAAAAAATTCAATGAGATTTAAAGAAATGTAATATTATGTATGTGTGAGTTGGAATAAATGTGATAAAAAAAAATTATAGATATAAAAAATCAATCAATGTAATATTTAAAGAAATGCAACATTAAATATGTGTGGCTTCTAAAACTAAACCTAAAAATATAATTAGTGGCTAATATGCCCCTTTGGTTTATGTGTTCTATAAAGGAGTACCCACAAATCAAGAATATGTACTAAAAACATGCAAAGTTAACGTATGTAACTCCCTCCATGCATTTAAAACATGTAGCTCCCATTTGTAACTAAAAATATGCAAAGCATGTAACTTTGCAATTAACGAGTAAATTATTTTTATAAAGAAATAATTTATCATGTGTCTTTTCTTTTCTTTTAATTAAATTTACACTAAATCAAATTTATGAATTTAAATATAACTAGGATTATATGTAACTTAAATGTCTTGAAGAAGGAAATGACAAGATTGATCTAAAAACATCCCTTTTTATCCTAGGATTCTCATCTTATCAGTTCCCTTATCTTGAAGTTAGCAAGAGCTCCTAGGAGGAAGAGTGGACACATGTCAATGGAAAACATAAAAAGAAGAAAAAACTAGATGTTGGAGGAGAACACAAACATGGAAGACCATCTCAAAGAGAGACCAAAATCAACAACGTAGCCAGAGATGTGGCTTTTGGGAAACAGACAACCTTGGATAATCTTCCAGGATCCAAAAAACAAAAGAAGGGAATAGCCTAGGAGGTTCTTCCTCCAAGATTCTTCAAGAATTCAGCCCTTTGGTTAGTTATCATGAAAGTCATTTCATGGAATATTCGAGAGCTAAATAACCCTTTAAAACAAAACCTTCTTAAGTGTTGCATTCTTGATGAAAAAATTGATATTCTACTAGTTCAAGAAACTAAGATGACTAAAATAACCTATGATCATTTTGTGAAAAATATTTGGCCAACTACTAAGTACTATGTGAGTGATGCTGAAGGAGCTTCAGGAGGAACAACCACTTTATGGAATCCGACTACTATTAAAAGGGTCAAAACTCACTCTTGTAAAAATATCTTGGTCACTTCCTTAGAAGATGTAATCACTTCTATCAAATGGAACCTCATCAATATCTATGCGACGAATTCCAAATTTTATAGAAAATGATTTGAGGCTAGTTTAGCCTCAATGTTGAATGTTGCTAAGGAGATAAACGGATGCTTGGTGGAGATTTCAATTCCCCCCTTTATCCTTCAGAGAAGTTGGGAGGACTTGAGGATTATTCTAATAGTATGGTTGAATTTGTAGACTTCCTTGCCTTAGTGGGTCTAATTGATATTGAGTTGCAAAATTATGTGCTCACTTGGTCTAATAGAAGAACTGGAAGGAGCCTAATTCAAGTCAAATTAGATAGATTTATGATTTTGAATGGTCAGAATATCTTACCTAATTTTCTCTTTTAGCCTCCCCAGATGAGGATCAGACCATAATACCATTGTCCTCCATTGGGCTAATGCTACACCCAAGGATCCTTACCCTTTCAAGTATGAAAAGATGTGGCATTCCCATCCCAAATTCTAAAATATTGTCTCTACATGGTGGAATCTCCCATGTACTAGTACTCCCACGTTCAAGCTAGCCAAAAAATAAAAAAATATTAAAGAAAAAGTAAAAGGGTGGAATAAAATAACCTTTAGGAACATATTTCATAAAAAGAACTTATCCTTAATGACCTAAAGGTTATTCAGGACGAAATGAAGAAAGGTAACTATGACATCTTTGTATGTATTATAGAAAAAGAGCTACATGATGAATGGTTTAAGCATGCCAACAATGAAGAAGATTTTTGGAAACAAAAATCTTGATTTTATTGGTTACAAGAAGGAGATAGGAATAGTAAGTTCTTCCATTAGGCCACTATGAAGCACAAATGCAAAAACAAGATAGTTAAACTCACTAAAGAGGATGGTAGTTTAGTGACTAAGGAATGAGATATTGTTGATGCTGATGTTGTTGGCATTATGATGCATCTTGTATGACCAGTGAAATGGTTGTCATTGTTGGCAACATCATCTTCTAAGTCTCCATAGTCCATAGGTAAAGGAGTAAAGGGTAACCGGTGAAGAACAAGAGTCCTTATTCCTATCAGCAATGAGTAGACCGGTATACAGGGGTTAACCGGCTAAGCAGTGAGTAGACCAGTATACATGAGGTAACCAATTAGTCAGAATTTGACCAGTACATAGGTAACAACTGACAACACAGGAGTCTCAACCGACAGACTTAGAAACATCCAGTTGAACTAGCACTCTTCCCTATTCAACCAGTGAGCTTTTCAGCATGAATGGTTGTCTTGACCGATATTCCCAGAATGATTTTTAGAGAGAAATTTGAGGCGCAATAACATATTTTTGAATCTAATTTTTGGAGGGAAGGTTGGTGCCAGAACAAAAAGGCTATTATATTCACATCTTTCATACTGATTAAAGGAATTGTTAATATGATATAGATGTGTGTGAATGGAAAGGGTGAAGAGAATATACAGTGCAATAGATAGAGGTATGAATTAGAGAAGCCTACACTGGTCAACATAACATAGCATGCAAAGTGGATCTATGAGACAGAGGTAGTTTCATTAGAGAGATCAATCATCTTTGTTGCCTTCTAACAATTACAACATTGTAAATCCCTCAACAGGGTGAACCTTAACCCGTTCTTAATGTAAAATCTCTTAATCGAGTCACTTCAGAGATGAAGTTGTAAAATCCTCTAGCAAGGTGAACTTTAACAAGTTCTAAGGTATTTTTAACCAGATACCAGTCATTCCTAACAATGTGATGTTCTCAGCAAGAACAAGTTGTAAGCTCCTAACGGGGCAATTCTTTTATCTGCAGTAAAGGATTGTGGGTTCACCCATCATGGTTTTCTCCCTCTCACCGAGGGTTTCCACATATACATCTTGTGTTATGTGTTAAACTCATTATGCATGCATGTCACTTTCTTTCATTATTATTTCTTTAATATATTATGAGATGCTTGAATCATTAGTTTAGTTTTCAGCGGACTGGTCTATGGATATTTTGGAAAACTGGTTAAAGTTTTCTTGTGACTGATTCACCCCCCTCTCAGTCACTGATTACTACTAATAGATGTATCCTTTTTCAAAGACACCCTTGATGCTATTGCCCCCAAATTTGCATACCTTGATGATCTTCTTTAAGTGATTTGTAAGGTGTTGAATGTTCAGGAAATTGAGGAAATGGGGAAACCTATTTCTTTGGAAGAGGTAAAGAGTTTTGTTTTCTCTTTTGCTCCTTTTAAAGCTTTGGGATCGGATGGGTTTCCCCTTATTTTTTTCCAAGATTTTTAAGATATCATTTGCTAGGATCTTTATAATGTTGTTAGAGATTTTTTTAGATCAGGAAGACTGCTTAATCAACTAAATTCAGCTTTCATTTGACTTGTACCCAAGAAGCAAGATGTTCTTTCTCTTCAAGATTATAGACCGATCAACTTATGCAATACTATCTACAAGATATTATCCAAAATGATTGTTAATAGGTTAAAACCTATTGCAAGTGTGATGTTGATGGTGATGCTGGTGGTTGGCATTAATGGTTGTCATTGATGTCAACATATTGTTTTGGGATTGGTTCTTATGTTGGTGATCTAGAAGATGTGTTCTCAGAATGTTTTGTGCTCCAGAAGGTGTGTTATAGTTGATATTTTGTTTGTTCGTGTTGATGGTGATATGAATTTCTCTATTTATCAGATATGGTATTGATCGATTATATTCATTTATATATTGGTCTCATTCTTATTTTTTGCTAAGTTGAGAAACTGTGCTATTTTTGGTCTGATTCAATCCAAAATTGAAGAATGTGTAACAACATTTGTGTACTGTATGGGTCATGATTTAGATCCAGTATATGTGCTGGATGTAATGTATTAATTTGTTTGATGAAGTGTTGTGGTTTGGTCCACTTCTCATTCCTTTCCACCACTAGAATGTTTAGTGCTAACCTATTTCAAATCTTTGTCTTGGATGACTTAGAAGATTATGTTTCCCAAAGACATTATAAATAAGAGGATGATTTGAATGTATGAGATATGGAATATGTGTGCGACTAAAAAGGAAAAATCCAATTAATGTTGATATGTGAAGTGTCATGTTGCTAAGAGGAACCAGAAGTAGTTTTGGTATTGTAGATTGCATCATCGTGGTGGATTATCTTTTTCTTTCTTCTTCCTTCGGTAGTAAACCTTTTTCTTGGCAGTGAGACCTCCTACAGTGAGCATTCTGCCAGTGATTCACCTTTTGTAAAAATTACCTTAACCGGTGATATATATTAAGAACTAACATTCTCCATGGTTTTACCTTCTTAGGTATTCCATATCATATATGGTGTTCATTGTGTGATTTGTTTTATGTTTGTGCTTTCATGTTATATCTGTTTTAATTAATTTTTTTGGTTATTCTGGATCTGCGAAAGTATTGAAGAAATTTTTATTGTTGACTAATTCAACCCCCCTCTCAGTTTCTCAAATATTTAACAATTGGTATAAGATCTTTGGTTCCTTGGAAAAGAGCTTAATGACTTGAATTAGATCCTAATCCAATGGCACATAAACTAACTATTCCTATCTTTGAAGGATCCGGCTATAGCTTCATGAAAGTGAAGATGAGATGTTACCCAATCTCCTTGGGCTACAACACTTGGAAAGCACTAGAAACTAAGTATGTACAACCAATAAATGGTCTTACTACTTAGGATGAGATTAAAGCCTATTAATAAAATGAAAAGACAAGCTATGCTATCTTTATTGCTTTATCAAAGATTGAATTAACAAAGTTTGTTTCATTGAATACTACTTATAAGGTTTGAGAAAAGTTGAGGGATATCTATGAAGGAAATGATAGAGTTAAATTACCAAAGAAGCTAACAACTAAGCGCAAATATGAGAACTTGAAAATGGATGAAGAAGGAGAAGATATAACAAGCTATTTTGAGAAAGTTGATAGTTGATATCAGAGAACTTGGTGGCAACTTGATAGATGAAGACATAATTGGGAAGATTTTGATGTCTCTACTGGAAAGCTACAGTAACAAGATCTCTGCTACTAAAGAAACTTAGGATCTGAAGAAGTTTACTAAGGAACAACTTTATACCACTTTGTTTGCATTTAAGATAAGAATGTTTGGAAAAGAGAAAGCTAAATCTGAGACTTCCTTTAAAGCCTCTAAGGAAGATCCAAAAGATGATAGCTCAGATGAGATGGAAGCGAACTTTGTAAGGAAACTAAAGAAAGGCACTAATAAATACAAAGGTATGTTACCTCTTAAATGCTTTAGATGTGGAAATATTGGTCATATAGCTACTAAATATCCAAAAAAAGGATCAAGACAAAATTTTAGAGAAGGTAAAGGGAAGTTTAATAAGAGAGATTACTATGTTAAAGATGATGTTGGTATTTCAGACAATGAATCCGAATATGAAGCTGGTGACTGTTTGTTTTTTGTAGAAAAGGATATACCTAAGTTTGATGTTTCTAAGACTATTGGTACTACCTTACATGCTAGAAGAGACAGAAATGAATATTTGATTGATAGTGGATGCTCAAATCATATGATTGGTGATAAAAGTAAATTTGTAAAACTTGAAAAGTATGATGGAGGTTTTGTTAGGTTCAGAGATGTTTAGACAACACAAAGTGTGAAAATTGGTTCTATTACTTTTGATGGAAAACATAATACTAACTGTATGCTGGAAATGTGGTATCAACCTATAATAGAGAAGAACACTTCAAACATACACATGAAACATTGCATTAGAGTTAGAAATCAATCAAAACAAGTTAAATGAATCTAAACTCTTTAAAATCATTCCGTGCTCATCTATCTCTAAAGATCTCTAAGATTCAAGGTGGTTGTCACTTGGAAGAACAATTGATCCTCAAGATGACAACCTAGAGAACGTGACTTAAATGATTCTAGGATCAAAATGGATGCAAATAAGATCCTAGTGAAAGCTAAGATGATGGATTAAGATGAAATGCAAGATGCAAGACTAAATGCTCAAGATGATGAAGATATGAAACTAGATTAATTCCAAATTGAAGATTAAATGCTATTAGGTGATATTGTTAAGAAATATGAAGATGACATCTGTTTCACCATCCAAGTGGACAAATGCTTAATGGAGGCTGTTGAGCCTAGAATGGAAGAAGTGGAGCCAATGGGCTATGAGGTAATGAATGATATGCTGGAAGGGTATGCCTCAACCCTTATTGCCTCACCTCTTGATCCTAAGGCTAAGAGGACCAGAACCTATTTGGATAGGATTGCACCGGCCGAGGAACCCTCTGATAAGAAAGGAAAAGAACCGGCAGCAAAGAAAGCAAAGGCAGTGCCTGCAGCATCGACACCGGCTACTACTGCAACTCCAAGAATGACCAAGCGGTCACTTGCAAAGAAGAAACTGGTAGTGGCACCGGCAAAAGTCTTTGAAAGAAAAAGGAAGACTAAGTCAAATGAACCGAACTTTGAGGAGACTGAGTCTGATGAAATGCCAAAGAAGGCCAGACAAACAAAGAAGATGAAGAAGAATGAATTGGCAACGTCTACATCGGTAAATATTGATACCTCCTCATATAAACCTTTGACACATTGCCAAAGGACAGTAAAGAATGTTAGGAGAAAATTACTTCATGATTTAGTAGATTACTATGATGATTTCAATGATGAGGAGAAAGAAGAAGTACTACAGGAAGTTATTCTTTATTTGTGTAAGAATGACTGGTTGTCATCAGATATTAAATCTCAGACACCAGATTCATTATATAAGGCATTAGATAATAAATGGCGCATTGCCATAGAAAAAGAACAGGAGATTAGGGAGAAAGTCTTTGCACAGTACTTTCCCGACCTCTCAAACTCAGAATTATTTGATGTTATGGACCAAAATAAAGGAGTCTTCTTCACAAGGAGAAGAAGACTCTGGCTGCTAGAGGGAAGAATTGATGATGTTGAAAAAGACACTCATCAATATATGCATCATGCCATTCAAGCTCACAAAGCTCGTATGACCAACCTACAAGCGGAAAAAGAACCAGTCATATCCAAACCAGATGAAGTGTTTGATGAAGAAGGAAATCCGGTTGTTGAACCGGTTGACACTATTGATGTCGATTCTCTATACATAGAACATGTCACTCAAGACATACCTTTTGAGGGTACAGAACAGGGGCAACAAGCCGAACAGGGCAGTGAGAAAGCCAAGGACACACAGGAAGTGGCTAAGGAACAGGCAGAGAAGAAGAAGAGGGATGCAAAGGAGGAGAAGAGGAAAGAGGAAGAGAAGAAAAAAGAAGATGAGAAAAAGCAGAAAGAGGAAGAGGAGAAAAGAAAAGATGAAGAGAAAAAGAAGCAAAAAGATGAAAGGAAAAAGAAAGAAGAAGAGGATAAGGAAGAGAAGAAGCGGAAGGAAGAAGAGAAGAAGAAGAAGGAAGAAGAAGATAAAGAGGAGAAGAAGAGAAAGAGGAGAAGAGGAAGAAAGCTGAGAAAAAGAAGAAGGATGAAGAAGAAAAGGAAGAGCAGAAGAGGAGAGAAGAGGAGAAGAAAAAGGCAGAGGAGGACAAGGAAGAAGAGAAGAGAAGAGAAGTGGAAAAGAAGAAAGTTGAAGAAGCGAAGGAAAGAGAAGCGACAAAAAGCTCTTAGGTGGAGACTCTGAAGGCAACCAGAAGTCAACCCACACCAGTTGATCTCTCCAGTCCTATCGATCTCCAATTTGCAAGTGAGTCAGAGCTTATGTAGAGCATCAAGGTTGCTCAAGAGTGCCTTGAAATCATATGAAGGAAAAAGGAGCAAGACATAATTCAAGTGGCTATAGACACCCTTACCAGTTTGATCCCCGGTACCAATCTTCCCACCACTGAATCATCACTAGCATAGCTTAAGCTACTATGTACTGTAGTGGGTGATCAGGTGTAGAGCCTGGAAGAAGCAGCTAAGGCAAATGTCAAGAAAGAGCATTAAAAGGCTCTTACATTGCTCCAGTGAAAAAGTTGAACGAACTCCAGTCTGAGCTTCTCAAAGACAAAAAGGATATAAGGAACACTTTGGATGAGGGAAATCTGCTGCTAAGCAAAATCTATCAACCCCATCTATTCTGCGATGATGTGCTGGCCCAGAAGCAAAAGCTTCAAACAAACTTACAGTCTTACTTAAGCACATTTAAGCCACCTTATGATTCCTTTGCAACTTATGGGCAAACCGTTCACCGGTTTCAGATCCAGTCAACCAAAATGGAGCAAGAGATTAGTTCATTGTCTCGGGATTTGTAGGAGCTTCAACTAGTTTTACTTCCACGTCTGTAAATTCCTCAGAAGTGTTATCTGAACCTAGATGCCTTGACAGTTACGCAAGAGATGATCACAATTGATGCCATGGAGGAATAGGTATCCCAGATGCAAACAGAGAAAGAAGTGGCCACCTCCCTACTTGAGTCCTTGTCTCTATCCATGAAACAATTTTTGCAAGACTATAAATCAGTTTTTGACAAGTATTATTCCTTGTTGTCATAAACTTATTATTTTAATGGAAACGGGGTTGTTCAGCGGTACTTTGTCATTGTTGGGAAAGGAGGAGAAATACTCTATCTATTTTGGAGTAGAATAGGGAGAAGTATCTGGCTTAAAAATTTTGATATATGTTTTATGGTCTGATATCTCAATGTTTATGCTCTGAATGCAAAATTGCTATACATTGTATTGATTAAACGATAGTGTATATGCTTAGGGGGAGCAATTTTGCTAATGGCATGTTTTTGCTGAAAAACACTTAGATGTCAAAATTTTATTTTTCTAAGTGTTGCCATCAATGCCAAAGGGGGAAATTGTTGGCATTTTTGATGTTTATGTTGTGATTGTCATTGATGGACACACACTTGCATTGAGATCCACTTTATATGTATGAGCTAGAGCTCAACCGATAACTGTTCCAACCGGTATGTTCTATTCTAGTCTTTAGACTATTAGTGATTTTGTAGAATGTGTTTCTCAGTTTGAAGCGGCATGTCGACCCCAAGCGGTTCGTAGATCTCAAGCGGTACGAGGCAACTAAGCAGCATAACACATTCTTACTAGTCTTTATTTGTAAAACTGACAACCAGTATTTTGTTTGAACCGGTAATACTCTGTGATGAGTTACCAACCGGCATTTTGTGATGGGTTACCAATGTACCGTTTGTTTGACGGTACCGACACACTGGTGGTGCATTTTGTGTCGTGTTACAAGAATATGTCTAGATGCATTGAACCTAGGAAATTATAATGTAATCGTATTGGATTAACATGAAATCAGATTCCTTTAAAAGGACATCATGTCTAGGGCTTTAGGTTGTTGCTGAAAGGGTTTATGTCATGCTAGGGTTTAAGGTGGTTGACGAGTTGTTGTAAGAGTGATCTTATCTGAGAAGATCAAGTTGTAACTGAGTGAGAGAATGAGAAGACTTAAGTAATGCTGGAAGGAATTAGCAGTGAGCTATACTGGATCTAACCAAGCAGTTTGTGCTATTAGATAGATCAAACACTTGTTGATTACTCACATCATTGACAAGTCTATAGCCCTTAACCGGGTAGGCCCAAAAGCCTTTGTAAAATCCTCTAACCAGGTGGTTCACCTCTGTGAATCTAAAATCCTCTAGAAAGGTAGTCTTTAATCGGACTTATCTCCTAACAGAGATTGAGATTCCTAACAGGATCTGTTCTGGTGAAGAACATTGTAATACCATAACCCGTACCTTAACCGGTCTGGTTTCTATTCTGTAGATAGTGACTTGTGAGTTCCATCTCATCGTGGTTTTTCCCATTTGGGTTTCCATTTCAAATATCTTGTGTTATAGTTGAATTGCTTTTGTGGGTGAATGATTTGTTTGGATTTTGGTTTGCATGTGTGATAACCGGTCTGTCTGTGAAACTGTTTTACTGGTTTATCTTCAGATTGTTTAAGTGTTTAAGTATAGAGATTTTTGGCATACTAATTCACCCCCCCCTCTTAGTATTTATCAATTGGTATCAGAGCCAAACTTTCTATAAGTTTAACCACTTGGAAAGAGATATGGGGGAATACACCTTGAGGGAACTTACTCAACGGCTCACTCAGTCTGAGAAAGCCTATGATGATCTTATGGTCAAATACAAGGCATCTCAAACAAAAAGGAGAGAACATGCAGAGAGGCTAATGGAGCTATCTGAAAGTAGTTCTGAAGATGAAGCAAATATGGAAGCCATGATTGCAGAAGTAAATATGCTGAATGATTCAAACTCCAATCTAAGAAAGGAGTTAGAAGGACTAACTATCCGGTTTATTCAAGAGCTTGAGAACCGAAGGAAAGCTGAAGATCTGGTAAAGGACAAAGATCATGAGATCTCCAAGTTGAAACAAGAGATTAGTGCACTGACTGCTCGCCTTCATGAGAGAAGACTGGAGGAGTACAAGATGAACTGAACATAGCCATCTTTGAAAATGCAAGCCTAGTGGAGGGAAATACTGCTATTTCCAAAGAACTCTCTGAGTCAAAGGAAATACTTGCTAAGTTTAGCAAAAGCACTGTCAAGCTAGAGAAAAAGCTTGAGTCATCAAGACCGGTAAAGAATACCAATGGACTTGGTTTCTCTGGACATGAGGAAGGAGAATCCTCAGGAACAAATGCTGAAGCATCAAAAAAGCAACTGGCACTCAAAGGAAAATGTAAGCAAAAATTCAAACCTGTTTGCTTTAATTGTCTTAAAGAAGGACACACTACCAATGTATGTAGGAGCAAAGCGTACAATAATTTTCCTTACTTTATTAACAATGTACCTAGATCCAATAAGTTCAATGGTTATTATTATACATGCAACAAGTTTGGGCATAGAGCATTTGAATGCAGGTCTGTGGTGAAAAACACCGGAAGATATCCTTAGTGGACCCAATGAGTTGGTCCTGAACCTTTTGTAAACTGGAACTACAACCGGTTTAATATCTTCAATCATGAGTCAAGAAGCGGTGGCCATCAAGTGGCAACCGGATGCAGAGAAAACTGTTGGATCTGTCATGGTCATGGTCAAACGGCTACAACATGCAAAAGGAAGAATGAAAACATGAACAATGGACCTTGGAGAGCACCTGGATTGGTTTGCTACCACTGCAACAAACTGGGTCACATTGCAAGATTCTGTAAAAGCAGAAAGAGTATATCTGATGATATACCGGTCACTCAAGAAGGAGAAATTGATGTTCAAATTGTTCAAGCAGACATGAACAAAACCTGGAGGAAGAAACCAACAATGTTGGAAGAGGAACCAGTTTCTGCACCTAGTGTGGAAATATCGGAACCGGCAAACTAAGATCCAAAAAGGCCTAGGGGGAGCAAACGGCAAAATATTTTGAACCCCTGGTTTAAACCGGTAAAAGACCTTAATCGGTATGCGATACCTATCATTTGGCAGAAGATCGGAAAAGGTAAAAAGGCAAATTAGGGTTTACGCCCTAATAGAGGAGCATTAATGGTGGTAGGTGAGAAACATGTATAAAAGCATATTTCAAATCATTTCTCACTATCTATTTTCGAGCGAAGAAAAGTTTTTTAAAGTGTAGAGTGAAGAAAAGGTGGTTTGAGCTGAGATTTTACGTAATTGATAATCTTGAAGAAGATTCCAATTCAGTTTGCAAGCGGTCAAGTGGAGAACACAAAGCGGTGATTTGGGAACCGACGAAGTGTGGAGTGAAGGAGAATCAGGAAGCCCTAAATTCGTGTTTTAAAGGTATTTTTTGTGTTCTTGAAATACTCTTCAATGGCTTCCGCATCTCATACCAGTTCTAGCACATCCATTGAGTTGGAAATTTTCATTCAAAGGAAGTCCAAATATAATGCCCTATCATAAGTTCTGACTGGAGTGATAGTAGAAGAGGGAATTTCTAATTATATTGATTGCAAAATAGAGGACCTAGGGTCTTTAGCTATTCACACATAGTTAGGTTTATTTTGCGGCAAGAACAAGAAAATCAAACTGAAATTTAGTATCCTAGAGAAGAAGAAACTCCATAATGCAGTATACTTTTTGGAAGACTTTACAGAGGATCATATTAGGATCATTTTGAGCAGAGTCCATGTTTCTGAAACACAGGGGAAGTGCCACCCCTAAGAACGGTAAGCAAAATGGAAATGGCCAAGCTCATTTGTTCAACAAGCGACTCATGAGGTATGACAGTTAATCCTATCAAGGATGATCTGGTGAAGTAGACCTGCATGGTGATAGGCTATAGAGCATTCTCAGCTAGGAGGATTAATTATGTATCTACTACAACAGTAAATGCTGCTTACTGGATGATTAAACAGGATGCATTTTTTGACTTGTGCACTGGCATGCAGAGGCAACTCCTGTCTAATCTAAAGTTGATTAAAAAGGATAATGCACTAAAATTCAAGTTTAGACAACTATTGGTTGGGTTGTTCTTCTATTTCCAAGGCTACTTTCTTGGAGTAGGAGATGTCCAGTGGTCCACTGACCAACCGATAACCAAACAGATCAAGGAAAGCATTCAAGCTATCAGAACCAGTTACCCTGATGTACTGAACAAATATTCTAATGAGTTTAGAAGAAAGATGAGTCAAAGGGTGAGGATCTTAGGTGATATTGTTAAGAAATATGAAGATGACATATGTTTCACCATCCAGGTGCACAAATGCTTAATGGAGGCTATTGAGCCTAGAATGGAAGAAGTGGAGCCAATGGGCTATGAGATAATGAATGATATGTTGGAAGGGTATGCCTCAACCCTTATTGCCTCACCTCTTAATCCTAAGCCTAAGAGGACCAAAACCTATTTGGAGAGGATTGCACCGGCCGAGGAACCCTCTGATAAGAAAGGAAAAGAACCGGCAACAAAGAAAGCAAAGGCAGTGCCTGCAGCATCGACACCGGCTACTACTGCAACTCCAAGAGTGACCAAACGGTCACCTACAAAGAAGAAACCGGTAGTGGCACCGACAAAAGTCTTTGAAAGAAAAAGGAAGACTAAGTCAAATGAAATGGACTCTCAGGAGACTGAGTCTGATGAAATGCCAAAGAAGGCCAGACAGACAAAGAAGATGAAGAAGAATGAACCGGCAATGTATGCACCGGTAAATATTGATATCTCCTCATATAAACCTTTGACACATTGTCAAAGGACAGTAAAGAATGTTAGGAGAAAATTACTTCATGATTTAGTAGATTACTATGATGATTTCAATGATGAGGAGAAAGAAGAAGTACTATAGGAAGTTATTCTTTATTTGTGTAAGAATGACCAGTCGCCATTAGATATTAAATCTCAGACACCGGATTCATTATATAAGGCATTAGATAATAAATGGCGCATTGCCATAAAAAAAGAACAGGAGATTAGGGAGAAAGTCTTTGCACAGTACTTTCCCTACCTCTCAAACTCAGAATTATTTGATGTTATGGACCAAAATAAAGGAGTCTTCTTCACAAGGAGAAGAAGACTCTGGCTGTTAGAGGGAAGAATCGATGATGTTGAAAAAGACACTCATTAGTATATGCATCATGCTATTCAATCTCACATAGCTCGTATGACCAACGTACAAGTGGAAAAAGAACCGGTCATATCCAAACTGGTTGAAGTGTTTGATGAAGAAGGAAATCTGGTTGTTGAACCGGTTGACACTATTGATGTCGATGCCCTGGACATAGAAGATGTCACTCAGGACATACCTTCTGAGGGTACAGAACAGGGGCAACAAGCCAAATAGGGCAGTGAGAAAGCCAAGGACACACAGGAAGCAGCTGAGGAACAGGAAGAGAAGAAGAAGAGGGATGCAGAGGAAGAGAAGAGGAAAGAGGAAGAGAAGAAAAAAGAGGATGAGAAAAAGTAGAAAGAGGAAGAGGAGAAAAGAAAAGATGTAGAGAAAAAGAAGCAAAAAGATGAAAGGAAAAAGAAAGAAGAAGAGGATAAGGAAGAGAAGAAGTGGAAGGAAGAAGAGAAGAAGAAGAAGGAAGAAGAAGATAACGAGGAGAAGAAGAGAAAGAGGAGAAGGGGAAGGAAGCTGAGAAAAAGAAGAAGGAAGAAGAAGAAAAGGAAGAGCAGAAGAGGAGAGAAGAGGAGAAGAAAAAGGTAGACGAGGACAAGGAAGAAGAGAAGAGAAGAGAAGCGGAAAAGAAGAAAGCTGAAGAAGCCAAGGAAAGAGAAGCGGCAAAAAGCTCTCAGGTGGAGACTCCAAAGGCAATCAGAAGTCAACCCACACTGGTTGATCTCTCCAGTCCTATTGATCTCTAGTCTACAAGTGAGTCAGAGCTTATACAGAGCATCAAGGTTTCTCAAGGGCGCCTTGAAATCATACGAAGGAAAAAGGAGCAAGACATAATTCAAGTGGCTGTAGACACCCTTACCGGTTTGATCCCCGGTACCAATCCTCCCACCACTGAATCATCACTAGCACAGCTTAAGCTACTATGTACTGTAGTGGATGATCAGGTGCAGAGCCTAGAAGAAGCAGCTGAGGAAAATGTCAAGAAAGAGCATCAAAAGGCTCTTAACATTGCTCTGGTGAAAAAGTTGAATGAACTCCGGTCTGAGCTTCTGAAAGACCAAAAAGATATAAGGAACGCATTGGATGAGGGAAATCTGCTGCTAAGCAAAATCTATCAACCCCATCTATTCCACAATGATGTGCTAGCCCAGAAGAAAAAGCTTCAAACGGACTTACAGTCTTACGTAAGCACATTTAAGCCACCTTATGATTCCTTTGCAACTTATGGGCAAACCGTTCATCGGTTTTCGATCCAGTCAGCCAAAATGGAGCAAGAGATCAGTACACGGTCTTGAGATTTGTAGGAGCTTCAACTGGTTTTACTTCCACGTCTACAAATTCTTCAGAAGTGTTATCTGAACCTAGATGCCTTGACAGTTACGCAAGAGATGAGCACAGTTGATGCCATGGAGGAATAGGTATCCCAGATGCAAACAGAGAAAGAAGTGGTCACCTCCCTACTTAAGTCCTGGTCTCTATCCATGAAACAATTTTTGTAGGACTATAAATCGGTTTTTGACAAGTATTATTCCTTGTTGTCATAAACTTATTATTTTAATGGAAACAGGGTTATTCAGCGGTACTTTGTCATTGTTGGCAAAGGGGGAGAAGTACTCTATCTATTTTGGAGTAGAATAGGGAGAAGTATCTGGCTTTAAAATTTTGATATATGTTTTATGGTCTGATATCTCAATGTTTATGCTCTGAATGCAAAATTGCTATACATTGTATTGATTAAGGGATAGTGTATATGCTTAGGGGGAGCAATTTTGCTAATGGCATGTTTTTGCTGAAAAACACTTAGATGTCAAAATTTTATTTTTCTAAGTGTTGCCATCAATGCCAAAGGGGGAGATTGCTGGCATTTTTTATGTTTATGTTGTGATTGTCATTGATGGACAAACACTTGCATTGAGATCCGCTTTATATGTATGAGCTAGAGCTCAACCGGTATGTTGTATTCTAGTCTTTAGACTATTAGTGATTTTGCAGAATGTGTTTCTTGGTCTAAAGCGGCATGTCGACCCCAAACGGTTTATAGATCTCAAGCGGTACAAGGGAGCTAAGAGGCACACCACATTCTTACCAGTCTTCATTTGTCAAATCGGCAATCGGTATTTTGTATGAACCGGTAATACTCTGTGATGAGTTACCAACCAGCATTTTGTGATGAGTTACCAATCCACCATTTGTTTGATGGTGCCGACACACTGGCGGTGCTTTTTGTGTCATGTTACAAGAATATGTCTAGATGCATTGAACCTAGGAAATTGTAGTGTAATCCTATTGGACCGACATGAAATCAGATTCCTTTAAAAAGACATCATGTCTAGGGTTTTAGGTTGTTGCTAAAAGGGTTTATGTCGTGCTAGGGTTTAAGGTGGTTGATGAGTTGTTGTAAGAGTGATCTTATCTGAGAAGATCAATTTGTAATTGAGTGAGAGAATGAGAAGACTGAAGTAATGCTGGAATGCATTAGCAGTGAGCTATACTGGATCTAACCAAGCGGTTTGTGCTATTAGAATCAAACACTTGTTGATTACTCACATCTTTGACAAGTTTGTAGCCCTTAACCAGGTAGGCCCAAAAGCTTTTGTAAAATCCTCTAACCAGGTGGTTCACCTCTATGAATCTAAAATCCTCCAGGAAGGTAGTCTTTAATCGGACATATCTCCTAACAGAGATTGAGATTCCTAACAGGATCTGTTCTGGTGAAGAACATTGTAAGACCTTAATCGGTCTGACTTTAACTGGTCTGGTTTCTATTCTGCAGATAGGGACTTGTGAGTTCCATCTCACCATGGTTTTTCCCATTTGGGTTTCCATGTCAAATATCTTGTGTTATGGTTGTATTGCTTTTGTGGGTGAATGCTTTGTTTGCATTTTGGTTTGCATGTGTGATAACCAGTCTGTCTGTCAAACTGTTTTACCAGTTTATCTTCAGACTGTTAAGTGTTCAAGTACAGAGATTTTTGGCATACTAATTCACCCCCCCCTATTAGTATTTATCAAGCAAGTGGGTGAGGAAAAAATAATTTAATTAAAATAAAATTAATTTTTTTTAATATTGGTTGCAACTTGCATTTGTAGAATTTTTTAAGTGGGGGGATTTTTAAATAAATTTAGATTTATTTAAATGTATCAGAGGTTTTAATTAAATGTATATTTAATTAAAATGGCTAGAGGGGGGATTTTAATTAAATGCAAATTAGTTAAATGGATATGAGGGAGATTTTCATTAAATGGCTAGGATAGAAGAAGGGAAATATTAATCAAAACTTTAATTTGATTAATAGGATAATTTAGAAGAATAGGGATATTAATTAAATCTTAAAGTGATTAATTGGAAGAAATAGGGATAATTAAATAAATAAAATTAACTTAAGTTGTTTTGCAACTTTTAGGTTTCTACATTTTGCCCCTTTTTGAGTTAACATGTGACGACATGTTGATTTAAAGAAAAACACTCAATTTGTCGTCAATTTTTTTTGATATGATGTTGTTGCCAAAGTTGTCGATATGATTCCCTAGATATGAAAAATTGATTTTGATATGATACATTGATATGATTATGTGGATATGAAGCTAATATGAGACTGATAGCATTTTGATATGATATGCTGATATGGAATTGTTTGGTCGATATGAAGATGATATGAGAGTGATAGCATTTTGATATGATACGCTGATATGGAATTGATGTCGAGATTCGATATGATGTCCTAGATATGAAGAATTGATTTGATATGAAAAATCGATACGAGACAGATGTCGATATGAAATTGATGTGGAGATTTGATATGATAATGCCCCGTCAGGAGATCGTTTGTGCACTAAAGGCATGAATGATCTCTTGAAAGAAGAAGAAATCTATTTTAAAGATAGAAAAGTGGATTGTTGAGGACCTGCATGGGTTTTGATAAGATTGATTAGATTGATTGGATTGATAAGTTTGATTGGATTGATAAGATTGATAAGATTGAGATTAAGTCTAGTTTCAGGAATGACACCTCCTGTATAAGACAAAGATGATCAAAATGCCTAGTTTCAGGAATGATATATCTTGTATAAGACTTGATCAAAACGTGTGGTTTTACGAAAGATACATCCTATATAAGACATGATAGAATGGATTAGATGAAATGGATTGATAGAATTGATAAGATTGAGATCAAGTCTGGTTTCAGGAATGACACCTCATGTATAAGAAAAAGATGATCAAGACGTTTGGTTTCAAGAATGATATATCATTTATAAGACCTGATCAAAATGTCTAGTTTCAGGAAAGATACATCCTATATAAGACATGATAGAATGGATCAGATGAAATGGATTAATATAATTGATAAGATTGAGATCAAGTCTAGTTTCAAGAATGACACCTCCTATATAAGACAAAGATGATCAAAACGTCTGGTTTTAGGAATGATATATCATTTATAAGACCTGATCAAAATGTCTAGTTTCAGGAAAGATACATCCTGTATAAGACATGATAGAATGGATCAGAGGTTTCAGGAAAGATACATCCTATATAAGACATGATAGAATGGATCAAATGAAATGGATTAATAGAATTGATAAGATTGAGATCAAGTCTAGTTTCAGGAATGACACCTCCTGTATAAGACAAAGATGATCAAAATGTCTGGTTTCAGAACAATATATCCTGTATAAGACCTGATCAAAATGTTTGGTTTCAAGAAATAGACATCTTATATAAGAAATGATAGAATGGGAGTTGGATGAATGATGAAGATATGAAAGTTGTAGTCACACAAATCTATCCAGCTTAATTAAATAAATATTCATTGTTTATTTGATTAAAAATCTACTAGCCATCAGTTAATTAAATTAATATTTAATTAATTCATCCCCAAACATTCTTCTATTAATTAAATAAATTATTCAATTTATTTTAATTAATTCATTAAATCAAATTCCATTCAAATTAAATAAATAAAATCTATTTATTTAATTAAATTCCCTTTTCCTCTTTTAAATAAATTAAATAAAACATTTATTTAAATCATTATCCCCACCCCACTTGCATTTTCCTACAAATGCAACTTGCACACATTTATTGAAATAAATGAATTTTTATTTTTAATAAAATCCTATTTTCCCTCACCCACCAAATCCACTTGCAAAATCTAATCCCCTTCTAGATTCTTCTAAACCTTTCCTAATTAACCTAATCCATCCCCTAATTATTGTCACATTCCTAAGCAAAATGGAGTCACTTCTCAAAGCCTAAAAGTCTTTGATAACCATTAAAGGCTTCCAACCTTCAACCACTAAATGTCTCAAAGTCTTGGATAACCTTTGAAAGCTTCCAACTTTCAACCACTTAATCCACAAAGTCTTCAAAAACCATTAATGGTTAACCCAAACCCTCCTACATGGTTAAAACATTTGTTTTGACTCAACCTCTACCCAACCCAAGGGTCTCATCAGGCCTTTAATGCTTTGACCATGATTATCTCTTAATCATTTGCACAAAGGTTTATCCTTGGATTAACTCTTAATCCAGTGGGTAATCCTAATTTAGACTTGACCCTTACCTTCTAGATAACCATGAAGTCTTCTCAGGCATTCAATGCCTCCAACCCCTTCTCTCAACCCAACCCTATGTTGACACTTGTCACCATTTTATTGGTGCAAATTGTGCACATGGATCCCCAACTTTCAAGCTTGACCCTTGATTAAACCTTTCAATCCTGGCCATCCATTGCTCCATTTTTCCTATAAATAGAGCCCATTCCTTCATAATCCAGATCCTGAAAACTTGTATGCATTTAGGCTATAGACATTTTTAGAGAGCATTTTAGCATAAGCAATCTAACATCTTATCATTTTGGTTAAAATATATCATTTTAGCATCAATAGATTAGTATTAGCTTTTCATTCCACATTTAGAGCTATACTACAATCTCAATCCTCCATAAGCATCCATAGTGCAAAAAGCTGCTGAGAGCTACACTATTTTGGAACTTGGAGAGGAGAGGAACAAGGGAGAAGAAGCTAAGGCCATGCTAAGAGGCAGTTGGAGATGTCTCATGATCTTTGTTCTATTTATTAGATGTATTAGCATGTCTCTTTGCATCTCTTTTGGTATGCCTTCATATGTTTAGTTTTAGATTGACTAACACTAATGTTTTGTATGTTTTTGTGTTCTTTGATCTTAGACTAACCTTGTGCCATTTAGGAGGGCATCAAAAGTGAAGAAAGATTTCATGATGATGCGATAGATATGCATGCGAGGGATGCAGTGATGGATGTGACTAGATGATGATGATGATGAGATGTATCTTGAAAATGAGATGTATGATATGAGATGTTTATTGAAAATGAGATGTATGGTATGAGATGTAAGAATGACATGACGATGATAATGATAATGAAATGATACTAATGCAATATTAAAATGATATGCAATCTAATGCAAGATTAAGATGATACTAATAATGAAGTGATACTAATGCAAGAATTAAATGATATGCAACCTAATGCAAGATTAAGATGATAATGATGTGAAACTAATGCAAAGCTTAATATGCATTCTTGTTCTCAATGTTGCCATTTGTTTTGATCAAAGTGCCAGTGCTTCCTTTGTTTTCATCATTGAGCCTTGATTTGTTGAAAGTTGATACAAGCATCATGGTATAATTGAACCATAACGACCTGAGTATAACTTACATGGATTTTGATATTGCAAGATGACACAAGCGTCGAGGTATAGTTGAACCAAGGCAACCTCATTTTTCCTTGCGTAAAACAGACATGAGTTAACCTTTGTCCTATACAAATCCAAAATATCTTTAGTGATATGTTACCCAATCACGTCGTAAGACAAATTTGCATAATAGAAGGCTTCACTCCCAAACAGAAGACAAACAAAACATCACATTCCTTCCTTGATTTTCTAGTCATTGAGACATCCTTGAGTCACTTAGGAGATATGATAAGCAAAAATTAACAACCATAATTAATCATGCATGCTATAGGAAATGTATTCTTGTCAAATAAAACATCTTGAAAATAGATCTTTTGTTCAATTCCAATCAGTTCAATTCCATCATATCTAGTCTTCTTACATTATCGTTGTCATTTGTTGGTTGTTCTAATCCTCGTTGTCTTGCTACATGTTTGGTCTGATGTCTCAAACCCTCAAGGCAAAATTCCCCTAGCGAGGTCAGGATTTTGCCCCTTGCTATTGATACTACTTCAATATGGATATGTACACTGATAACCAAGACATGGTGGGATATGATTTGGATAACTGATTCAGATAAATCAAGGATAGTGAGTACGTTAAGTATGTACAGGATTGATAAGCATTTATGAATTTCTGGTGATGGCTGAGATGGGTGGATATGATATGTACAAATAGATGGAGGAACCGCTCTATCACAAATAGCGAGTCTATTTCTAGGTTTTCACCACTTTCTTTTATTGCACTTTTTGATTTTTATGATTTTTGAAAGATGAAACATGTACTGCCATCAATTGATAAAGATAAGGCTAAACATAACAAAATCTAGCAGTCATATTGATCTATTTCATTGTTTTGATTTGTTTGATGATTGATAAGAATGTCTTATTTCAAAGAGTGAGTACCCCGTATAAGACCAAATTTTCTGGTTTTGAGTGTACCTATCCCTGTATAAGACATGTTGATGTTGATAGATTTCAAGTCATGAATTGATTAACACAACATATGATCAGTTTGATTGCAGACTTCAAGAGTTTTTTTGTAGCTGATTTGATTTGTTCGATGATTGATAAGAATGTCTCGTTTCAAAGAGTGAGTACCCCGTATAAGACCAATCTGTCTAGTTTTGAGTGTACCTATCCCTGTATAAGACATGTTGATGTTGATATATTTCGAGTGATGAATTTATTAACAAGACATGTGATGAGTTTGATTACAGACTATGAGATTTTTTATTAAAAAGAAATATTGAAGTAGTGAGGATGACTAATGTGGGCATAGCCATACATGCCCCACACGTCCACCAAGGTCGCGTTGGTATGAATCATGATTTTCAATATGGGTCAAGTGTTGATATGTTTCAAAGGTCAATATGGGTCAAACTGATTGTCGATATGGGTCTTGATTCGATATGAGTCTTGATTTGATATGGGTCTTGATTCAATATGGGTCCTAATTGCATTACGATGCTTGATTTCGATATGTTTCTGGATTTCAATATGATTCTCAATTGATTTAATGATCTTTGATATGATACTTGCATGATTGATATGAAATGTAATTTTGTTATGGGTCATTGATTGTGATATGATACTGAACTTCAATATGTTGCTTGATTTCGATATGGGACTTTGGTTGATTGATAAGGTACTTGATTTTTTATATGAGTCCTGATATGATGTTGTTGATTGATTCTTGATATGATTCTTGGTTTCGATATGGTTCTTGATTTGGTTTGCAATATGGGACTGATTGATTGAGTCTCGATATGAAGCTTGGTTTCAATATGGGTCTTGATTTGGTTTGCGATATGGGACTGATTGATTGAGTCTCGATATGAAGCTTGGTTTTGATATGGTTCATGATGTTGATTTGATGGATGGGCCATGCGTTCATGCTTTGATTTTCAATTTTGTTCTTGATTTTCTTTTTATTTTTTTAAATTTTTTTGGAGACATTTTTTAACTTTTGAAGCTTTTTGGATTAGAAGAAAGATGTATTTGGTTTCCCCAATGTATAGCAAGACAAATAAGACTATGAATGGATGATTGAACTATTGAGGTGGAAATGGATAGGAGAAAGATGGAGGTAGCTTATGAGGAGACATGTCAAGAGATTTTTTGAAATCATGTTTTTATCCTTAGTTTTGATTAAGATCAAGGATGGAAAAGGCGATATGGATAGAGATAGGATATGGATAGGAGAAACAAGATCATAGATAGCACTAGATGATGGAAGAAATGAATAGATAGGATAGATGGTATGGATAAGAGGGTATGGATTAGGTGAAGCAATATCATAGATAGCACTAGATGATAGAAGCAATAGATAGGATAGATGGTATGGATAAAGTGAAGCAAGATCGTAGATAGTGATGAATTTAGATAGGGTAATGGATATTGGAGGAAGCATAATGGGAGATATGGTAGGAAGATTAGAGTGGATGAAAATTTTATCCCAAGCATAGGGGTTTTCATTTGAAAAAAGGCAATATGTAATATTTTCACAAGATCTAGCACCACCTGAATAATTGTTCTTGAAATTTTCAAAGATAGAGACCCAACCCACACTTAGAACCTTTGGAAAAATTCAACCAAACATATCTAGCGACTAGGAAGCATACTCAAAAGGGAAGAAGAATCCCAAACTGGATCAAGGTACTTAGTCTTTGATCACGCATGTGCGTGCAATTGGGTTCATTCTGGCTCATATGATCATTGTAATCTTTAGAATCCAACGTGGCTAGCTACATGAGTTACCATGACTTCAAAAGCATCTTGGATAGAGCCTCACTGCCAGTGAGCATCCATAGCCCTGATGAGGTTATTGATGTAATATCACAAATGTTTATCCATTGCTAGCCAGGCATCCATAGCCCTGATAGAGTTACTTTCCTGTTCCCATAGCCAAGTATTTTGATATTTCAATTCTTTTTTTCTTTTCTTGATCATACTTTTGATCATTTGATATTGTCTTTTTCTTTTCTTATTTTTCTTGGATTGGCTTGTAAGTAATGAAACTTACATGGGTCTGATAATTATGGTGGAACTAAAGCAAGATTTTAGATTTTTCACTAGCCATGTCTTCGACTAAGAGATCACAATGATTTAGAGCATTTGATTAAGTGTATGAGATATAGTAATTAAAAGATGTGGGTACCAAGATATGATAAGTGGTTCTTTTTTGGAAAGAGTGTGTATCCCAACCAACAGAAAATATTAAAGAGGAACAACCTTGGATTATGAAGCATTTCATGAATAGATATCTAGGAAAAGAATTGAACATGATATTCGAGCATGGGAAAGCATGTGACAAAATGTCACAAACACCTATCTCATAGATGAAAGGTTTATGCAAAGGATTTGAATGGAAGGGATGGAAGAATGGAGAAGAGGTGTTGGATAATATATAGAATGTTTGAAGATTTGTACAAGGATAGATGGAAATATCTTCCAAGAGGAGTGTTAGCACACAACTCAAGAAGTAATGAAGAGATGAAGGAAAATTGAATTTTGGGACATAAGGACCCAAAATAGATAAAGGAAATGATGGAAGAATAGTTTTGGAAAGATGTTTAGATAGATGGTTGAAAGAAGTTCAAATATGTGTTCCTTTTTTGATCTTTCTTATGGATCATTTGAGGTGATGGATTGGTAGATGGAGGGAGGTAAGGACCCAAGATGGATGGAAGGGATGGAGAGTTTGACTTTGGAATGAAAGGACCTAAAATAGATTTGGAAGATGAAAAGTTTGACTTTGGAATGAAAGGACCTAAAATAGATTTGGATGATGAAAGGATTCCTTGATCTTGATATTGACTTGGAGTAGGATCATTTGAGTTTGTGTTTTTCTCTTCATTTTGAATTAGATTAGTGAAGGAGATGGAAGGGATATCACACTCTTTCTTAGGAGGTGGATGTTGAATGGGACTCTTCTCTTGAGATAAAAGGGGATCATTGTGGATGGAATACCAAAATCTTAGGGGATCATCATAAGATTATTGATAGTTGGGATCTTGATAAAAAATGGGATTAGATTGGAGAGCCATGATATGATCTTGATTTAGGCTAGGAATCATTTCCTTTGAATAAGCTTCATCTTTTCAAGTGACAAGGGATGGTCACATGAGTGATCAAAGTTTCAGTTTGGATAGGTTGATGTTGTTGACTTGATAGATACTTCATTTCAGATACTCAAGCTTACTAAGTCAAATAGAGGGTTTGTTCAATAGGCCCCTATGACAAAGCATGCCAAATGATATGGATAAAGTCTCCTAATATGGAAACTTGATTTGACTAACTTGAATACCTAGCTAGGAATTGTTGTCATTGAGATAGTTGGATGATAAACTCTTGATCACTTGGCTTAATACTCCCCTAATCTTGCTGGATAAAAATCTTGCCTAAAGATAGTTGAAAAGTTGATAACCACCCCAAAAAGGTGCTTTGTTGGATTTGGAAATTCTTTTCTCTCTAAGAATGTTCTTTTCTCTTTGTTTTGAATTGATTGTTGTATTGGTTGATTTGAAAGATATTTCAATGTTCATAACAAGAAGACATAGCACACATGAAAACAATGATCATCCCTATGCTAAACATTGAGTGTATGTTTTTGTGAGGATATTTTCAAATCCCCAATGTTTTCACTGGTTTGATTTACAATAAAGGACACATCAGATAGACACTTTATTCAAAGGTCATCAACAATATCATAGCCCACTAGTCTCGATACTCTGTGAGGTTAAACAACCTTGTCACCAATAGAGGGCGCCCATTTTTTTGCCTTTTTCCATAAATTAACCCAAAGTGAATTGCTTCACAATTGGGTAGTTATCTTGGGAGATATATGGTGAGTAATCTTGGGGGCGGATTCTCCCCCACCCTTGCACTATGATATTACCAATGTATGACAACTGACTTGGTTCAAATATTACAATGCTAAGGTTCATAGTAAGGATTTTGTTCAGCGTGGCAAATGATAAACTCAATTAAGAGGCTTCCCAACCTTTAGAACAAAGGCTTTTTGCATCACAAGGATACTAGGGGAAAGCTATCAAATACACGGTGGGTGCCAATTAATGTATGCTGGAAATGTGGTATCAACCTGTAATAGAGAAGAACACTTCAAACATACACATGAAACATTGCATTAGAGTTAGAAATAAATCAAAACAAGTTAAATGAATATAAACTCTTTAAAATCATTCCATTCTCCTCTATCTCTAAAGATCTCTAAGATTCAAGGTGGCCCTCACTTGGAAGAGCACTTGATCCTTAAGATGACAACCTATAGAATGAGATTTAAATGATTCTAGGATCAAAATAGATGCAACTAAGATCCTAGTGAAAGCTAAGATGACGAATTAAGATGAAATGCAAGATGCAAGACTAAATGCTCAAGGTGATGAAGATATGAGACTAGGCTAATTCCAAATTGAAGATTAAATGCTATTAGATGAGTTAATTAAGCTAGAAAAGGATATGCATTTAAGCTAAATGAAACTAAAATGCTATTAGATGAATGCTTGATGCTTGAAGATAACAAAGAGAGCTCCTTAACCTACAAAATGACTATAAGTTTGATGCACAAAAGACTTGATATTTTGAAGAAGGAATGCACTCTATTTATAGGGAAAATAGGGCAATGGAGGGTTGAGATTGAATAATCTAAACAAGGGCTAGGATTGAAATTATCAATCCATGTGAGGGATTTAGTCCAATCCCAAGTTGACAAATGTCACCTTGAGAGGGCTTGAGAGGAGATGTAAGAGGCATTGAATGTCTGAGGAGACATGGAGGTTACCTTAGGAGGTAAGGTTATGGTTAGTGTATACACCTAAAAATGGTCTGAAGATAATTAATTAAATAAGCAATTATTTAATTAATCCCCCTTCCCAATTTGATTGAATTCACTAGCAATTCGATTAAATCCTCCTTTCACCTGCTTATTAATAAATCTAAGGAAATATTTAATAAGTTAATTTCAATAGCCCCTCTAAATAAATCAATCCTCCCCCATTTAATTCATTTCTTCTAATCCCTTAATTAATTAAAATAAATCAATTTATGAATTTTTGAAAGTTAATTAGCCTTTTCCTATTATTTGAATTTTTAAATTCAACTTTCACACATGCCTCCTAACTTCTAACCACCTAACCTAACCACCCCCTAACCTAACCCATTCCACCTAATCTTAGGTTTAGCTAAACCAATCCTCTTGCACATCCTAACCTCCTTATCCTAACCTCCTATGGATTGGATAGTCTCCTCTTGAGACACATGGAACTTATGCCACATGTATCCTCCCTTGGACACTTACGATCTTGTGAGCAAGGCTCCTTGACACTTGTCACCATAGAGATTACAAGTGTCCCTCCTTCCAACCTCTTCTCCAACCTCCTTCAATTAGACCCTTGATATCTTCAGACTCAATCTTGACCATTGATTCCTGCCACCTCACCCCTGGCCTTGGAAATCCTCTAAATATCCCCCATTTTGGAGCACAATGGATCCCATCTCATCTCATCTCAAGCATTGTTATTATAGGCATATCATTTCTAGCATTCTAGTTTAGCATTACTATCATTTATTGCATCTTAGATCTAGTTTAATTTGATCATCATTTAGCATAATCAATGCATATCATTAGCATAATTAGTTTCTTGGATCAATCTAGCCTAATCATGCATTCATCTAGCTTTCACATCATATCATTTTAAATCCTCCATCTTGGTGTAGTCAAGTCACTGGGATTTCTCATCTAGATCTGAGAGAAAATCCACACTCACATCTCTTAAGAGGCGATAGGTCGCTTTGCCATGGTTTATCTTTCATTTGATTTCAATTTGTTAACCATGCTTATAATGATCTATTGAGTGTTTGTGTTGCAGCTGCAGGTACCCTACTTCACACACACGACATTTTGGTGCCCATCCTGGGGCCAAAAATCTCATTTCTTGGCCTCTTGCATCTTCAAAATATTCAATCTCACAGATCTCTATCCGTACTGTCTTTAGAATCTCATACGAGTACCTTTTCAGTACCATACGAGTTTCTTTGTGCACTCATATAGGTATGTGGGAATACTTGTACTACTATGTGAGGAAACTCCTATGATTTTCTATTTCTGGATTTTCATAAACGAAGTTCATTTTAGGGTTTTTGTGCTTAAATTTAGCTATTACTAATGCTAACCCTAGTCTGATTCTTAGTTTTCTAGCAGCCTAACTAGTTTTCTATAGACCGTTTGTCCAAGATTACGCGGGCCAAAGAATCAATTACTCAAAACAACATGATTACTAATATATTAGTTTTGCAGGTTGCCTAAGGAAACTCAACCAAACTTTGCGTTTTCTTAATATTTTCTAGGCAAACTTAATTTGCTATTGGTAAATGAACAATCTTGTTTTCTATACTTGAGAAGTTGTCTAAAAGGTAGGAGAGTATGCTCTTGTTCATATGGATAATCAAAAATCCCAACCCTTGAAGTGCTTCTATGTTTGAGATTTGAATACCTTTAGTGGGCCTGTCACAGTGGGAAAAAGTAATCACCCTATGAAAACGACCCAAGTGAGTACAACTAGACCTAAGCTTTCGAGCTCACTCTAAAAAATAGGCCTCTCAGAGGATGGGATTATTTGATTTTTCTCTTTTGAGATCTCTCATATCGAACATTTAGTAGGGCCTCACAGTCTTAATCATGCTTGCGTGACTAATTCTTGTTTCGGTACCTTGTTGGGATATAGGCCTCAATTGCACTTGCCTGATTGGAAGGGGTAACTCCAAACAAAAATCCTTACTACGAACCCTAAGATAGAAGCTACCTGGTTCACCTCCGAAGGGGGATAATATTTGTGCAAGAGAGATAGTAACTCTCCCAAGACACTTGCCATATCATGCCCCCATTAGCATTTGGAGTTGGATAATACGGTGTTAAGAATCCATTATGCGAGACTTAGTGGTCGTATTCTGATTAGTTATTAGGTGTGTACTTAAGTTTGCAAGCAAAGGTTTTCTCTCTCAGCCAACTTCCTTAGGATTTAGCATTTTGTTCTTGAGGTCACTTATCATATCGTGTGTTTCTTGTGTTTTCATCCTTGGCACTAAAACTGAAAAACATAAGCAAAACATCAAACATCATTGTTCAAAAATCTGTCTCTGCTCTATCCTAAGTTGTACGAGTTTCCTAGTTTTTTGTACGAGAAAGCTAGTTCATCATTCTGTTCTATCTAAATTGTCATACGAGTCATATTAGTAGAAATTGTTTGTTATTAGTTATCATATGGTGTTCTCTAAATTATCGTATGAGATTCCTAGTTTGTCGTATGGGACTATCTAAATTGTCATCTGGGAGTCTTTAATCTGTCATACGAGGTTCTGTCTCTGTTAGTCCAGAGTTGTCTTATTGCATGTCTTTTCCAGATCTGTCATGTTTGCTTGGTCAATTTATAGTGAGCATATACACTTGATATCTATCATTTTGTGCTTAGGTTGTCTTCTTAGTTTGCTCGGTTAAGTAATCTTTTGTCAAAACAGATTCTAGAACTAGACACCCCAAGATTTTCAAGTATTCATCCTCAACAAGTTCAAGATCTAACATCTCAAAGTGCATTATCACCTTCTTTGATAAACTAATCACTCAAAACATAGTTTCTCATCAGGATCTATCATCCTCTATCAAGAAACTATAACATTTGATCAAGATAACCTTGTCCCATATCATAGGATATATTGTTCCTATTGGAATTGGTCTTCTCAAAATCATCATCATTGCACTCCAACCGAACATCAAAAAACTTACAAAATTACAAATACTTGAATTATCTTTTCATTTCATATCACTCTATCATATCTACATTGACATTTGGTCACTTATAGAAACACCTTTTAGACAATTGAATACTTGCACAACATTCAACACATGTGTATGCCTATTTTAACTAGAGCACAAAGATGTAAGATCACAGAAATGGAAATAGAAACATTTGAAATGGCTGAAGATTATAGGAACATACCATACCAAAGTTAAATACAAGAAGAAGACATAACAGATCAACATATCAGACAAATCAAACAAGATCCTAAATTTGATAAATTTATGGAGAAAATATTGGAGGGAGAAACGAAAAAATACTTCCTAATGTTAGCAAAATCTGGTGCTACACTCCCCAAGATTTTCATTTGAGCGATTTAGGGTAAAGGAGAAATGACCCTTTCCATGATAACAAATGACAGAAGGAGAATTCCAATCACAAAAAGGATGACACATCGATTCTTGATAACACAAGAACTAATGAGGAAACTTTCATTCCCAAAAAGGATGACATAGAAATTCTCAACAATTCCAAATCTAATGAGGACACAAGGAGGATTCGACATGATATAAGAATGAATCAAGATCATACTAGAACACAAAATCATGGTTATACAAGAATACATCATGTTGATAATCCTCTCACAGCTCTTACACAACAAATAAAAATGTTGCAAACATAAATTCAATATATGCAGAGAGGAATTGTTAGAAGATACTTGCTTCAAGAGATCTGTCCTTACCCACTCGAAATAAATCTAAACATGATACCCTTTCCTACAGGTTGTGAAACTCCTAGATACGATAAATATAATGGAAGAACTTATCCCCAACATCATATATGATAATTTTGCATGATGAGTATGGAGTTTGCACATGAGGATACATTCCTAATGAGATTATTTCCAAAGAGCTTAAGTGGACTAGCTATGGAATGGTTCTCCAAACTTCCACTCGGAATTAGATCATTCACAGAATTGGTGGATAAGTTTGTTTCACAATACTCTTACAACATACAACATGAGGTCACAATGCTAGACCTATGTAATACTAAAAAAAAGAACAGAGAACCTTTCATGATGTTTCTACAGAGATGGAGACGGTTAGATTCATGATATCCTCGTACGGTGCCAGAATATGAGAAAATGGACATATTCATCGACAACCTAAATGATCAAATGAGATATAATCTAAAAATGCAATATCATCAAAAGTTTGAAAAGATGATTGATAACAGAATCAAAATGGAAGAAGCTATGGTAAAGAAGCATGATTTGAAGCTATACAAAGAAGGAGTTAATCCTCCTAACAACAATACTAGCAACAACAAAAATGATAAGCCCAAATTTTGAAATAGAAATTGAAATGCTATCAATGATAGGATAGTGGATAACAACAATGTAAAACCAAAACAACCAGTTTTCAATTTATCTAATCACTTAGTAGCGGCTCAATAAAATAACAATCACCAAAAATCAACTTTCAACAAATTCTTTCGAAGAAAATTTACAAACACTAGTGAACCACTTGGGTTAGCATTAAAGATGCTTCTCGCAAACAAGTTGATTACTTTTCCAAACGGAAGAAACTACGTACATGAAGTGAAACCCTCTTGGTGGATGGACAACCACTATTTCAATTTTCATCAAAACAAGGGACACCACATGGATAATTGTCAGTGGTTGAAACATGTCATCCAAGATTTGATTGATAATGGAGTGATAATTATAAATGGACATATGACAAATGAATCTTATACAACTTTCAAAACTTTGCTTCTTAACTATGAGAAGGGTGAATCATCAGCAACCCATAATGGTAAAGGTAAAGAAAAGGTGAACAATGCTCATGCATATGACAATGTGGTAAATGTGATTGTGGTTAAAGAGAAACAACATCAAGAACCTACTCATTCTATCACTAGAAGCAAAGCCAATTTTTTTTTGTTGAGTCCTACAACTAACATGTCATCCACTGCAAAACAATACAGTCTAGTGGATCAACTATAGAAAACTCCTGCACAAATATCCATCTTAGAACTTTTAAGGCTTTCACCTGCACACAAAGAAATTCGTGAAAGAGAACTAGTAGATACAATAGTGTCTAAAGATCTTGATGTAAATCAATTCCAAACCATGGTGGGACACCTCATAACCCCTCACTACTTATCATTCACTGAAGAAGATGACATGTCCTTGCAACATCCCCATAACGCTTCGTTGCATATTGAAGTTCTCATTCATAAGACGCACGTTAAACATGTCCTAATAGATGGGGAAGCTAGCCTAAATATTTGCTCATTAAGTCTTGTTCATGCTCTCGGTTATTCTGAAGATGCAGTGGATCCCCGGAAAAAGATCACAATCAAAGCATATGATGAAGAAGAGCATTCCTCCAAAGGAATTATGATATTACCCATCAGAGTGGTACCTTTGCAGAAAGACACAACATTCCAAGTTCTAGACTTTGATTTATTATATAACATACTTTTGGGAAGACCATGGATACATGACATACAAGCTATTCCACCAACATATCATCAGTGGCTAAAATTTCCATACAATGGGTAGGAAATCATGATCTTGACATATTCAAATCCATTTCAGTACTGTAGTATTCTAAATCCATCTCAAGAGGTCATTGTTCCTCATAATAGGGAGGTATTGTCTTCAAACACACAATCCAAGGAAAAATCATTTGCCTCAATTTTGTCAAGTATGGAAAAACAAATGTAACTAAGAGATCAAGGGAATGAAGAATATTCATTGTCACAGTTACCACTTTCTCCTAAATCCTATGGAAAACCATCAAACTCTAAACAACAACCAATTGTGAAACATCTTCCAATATTTGATGGATCATTTTTTAGTGTTGGGACCTTATCAGAAGAAATACAAGACAAAGATATGCTACAATGGCTACAAGAATGAAGAAGTCCAACAAAATATCAGCAATGTTAGAATAGCCACTGAAAAAATATGGAAAAGAATTTAACATCCTTTAGAAAATGGGCTACACTGGAATGGGTCATGTAGGAAAAAGAAAAGAAGGTATCTCAGTACCTATCCAACCTCATACTCAACAGGCTACAGAAAAATCAAGCTTAGGGTATGGCCAAGTTACTCTACAAGAGGACACATCCTCTAGCCAACAACAAGATGAACATGATAGAAGACAAGAACAACTTGCAATTGAAAGGGAAGAAACATCTGCCAAATAATGAGAACAAACAAACATGAAATGGCAAAAGAAGAAAGCTTCTAATCAACAGGAAAAACAAACTAACAACACCTCCCAAGCAGAGTTCACTCCTAATAAAAAAAACAAGAAGCTGGTACAAATCAAGGAGAGTTGATAGCAAGGTTGACAAAACTCAATATCAGCCTAGAGGAAGCTGAATACGAGAGAAGAAAAGATATAGTAAGACAAACAAAAGAAACAAATCAAATGCTATATGAACAAATCTGTAGATTGCAAGCTGCAAGGAGATAGATTCTAATGAACGGGAATGGGATTCCTATCATTCTAAACAATTAGCTGAAGAAAGTTGTTTTGAAGTAGATGTAGGAGTTGATGTAGTTCATGTGTATGTGGGACAAACATTAGGAACTAGCCTACTTGAATTAGAATCATATTCGATTGACTTGGACTTAATCGAGGACAATCAGGAGCTACTTGCGAGAGGTCATTCTGATGAGAGTATCATTCTAGACATTGAAATACATATCAAAAACTTTGACATCTCTATCATGAACCTTAATACCCTCAAAGAACCTCAACTTGAGGACCCCTTACCTCTAATCCATCCTAAACTTATTGACTGAGAAAATGAAAGACATACTGCCATTGATACCTTTCCTAATGACCATGCCATATTCTTATATCTTAATGCAATCGAGCACACAACAACTTTCACCAGGGATTTCAAGAACACATCTTCCAGTCAAGTGGGTGCCAAATCTCCCAATCGCAAAAGTGAAAATAAAGAAAACAATATCAAGTCTAATGTTGAAAACCATGTATTGGCAACATTAGACCTAGAAAAAGTAAAAAGAAAGGACGCATCTAATGGTGAAAACCTCATCGAGGCGCCAGAAGATGGGAGATTTGACACCTTACTTGAATACAATCAAGAAAGGTCATTCATATTGATCGAACCAATAGAGGCAGTTAACATTGGGATAACAGAGCAATCAAAGATTCTACATCCAACAACTTCTCTATCAAATCTAGATATGCACCAATATATGGAATTCTTCAAATGATGCCAAATCAATTTTGCATAGTCATATGCAAACATGTTAGGGTTGGATCTAGATCTTATTATGCATCACTTAAATGTCAGTCCAGAAGAGAAACTAGTTAAACAAAAATTAAGGAAGATGCATCCTCATATCACTCTTCTTGTTAAAGAAAAACTAAAGAAATTACCATATGTGTGATTCATCAGACCTGTAGCATATCCTCACTGGGTATCAAACATAGTTCTTGTTTCCAAACCAGATAAAAGTATTAGAGTATTTACAAACTTCAGAGATCTCAATAATGCATATCCAAAGGATGACTTTCCTTTGCCTATATTGACATCAATGTGGATTTAACCATTGGACATTCCATGTTTTTTCTAATGGACGGTTTCTTAGGATATAATCAGATTAACATAGCACCTAAAGATCAAGAAAAGAATTCAAATTAAAAAGTACTTTCTGTTGGAATGTCATGCCTTTTGGATTAAAGAACGTAGGTGCTACATATCAAAGAGCCAGGACAACGATATTCCATGACACGATGCATACATTTATGGAAGACTATGTGGATGACATAGGCAAAATCATACAACAGAGAAGACCATATCAGAATACTAGAAAAGATCTTTCACCGGTTAGAACAATACAAGCTATGACTCAATCCCAAGAAATGTGCCTTTGGTGTTACTTCAGGTAAGCTATTGGGATACATTTTTTCAGCTAGGGGTATCAAATTAGATCTAGCCAAGGTCAAAGCAATCATGGAAATGGCATCTCCCAGGAATATCAGTCAACTCAGATCACTCCAAGGAAGACTACAGTCAATCAAAAGATTTTTTGCTCAGCTAGTAGATAAATATCAACCATTTACTCATCTATTGCACAAAAATGTTAATTTCAAGTGGGACCATCAATGTGAAGAAGAATTCAACAAAATCAAAGAATATATGATGCAACCACCAGTCCTAATGTCACCAATTCAAGGAAATTAGTTGTTACTATATGTATCAACCACCGAAGTATCATTAGGAGTTCTGCTCGCACAACAAGATAATGAAGGAAAAGAATGAGCTATCTACTACATCAGTAGAACATTAGTGGGATACGAGCTCAACTATTCATCAACATAAAAATCCTTCTTGGTGGTAGTGTTTGCTTCTCAAAAATTGAGACACTATCTACTATCTCACTCTATCAAGTTGATTGCTAAAATTAGTACATTGAAGTATTTTCTCGACAAGGCAACACTAACAAGAAGATTAGCAAAAAGGATCATGATCTTGAGCGAGTTTGATATTGAGTATGTGGATAGAAAAGTTATCAAGGGACAAGTCATTGTGGACCAACTAGCAGAGGCACCACTTCAAGATGATCATCCTTTACACATTGAATTTCCAGACGCTGATATCCTAACGGTCACCACAAAGACATGGAAATTGTACTTTGATGGTTCATATACACAACATGGATCGGGAGTAGGCATTCTATTCATCATGCCACAAGGTCATATAATTCCAAAGGCATACTAATTAAGCTTTCCATACACCAATAATATAGTAGAATATGAAGCTTTGGTCACAGGAATAAAGATGGCCATAGAGTGGAACATTACACAGCTACAGGTCTTTGAAGACTCTCAGCTCGTCATCAATCAAATCAATGACAATTATCAAACAAAGGATGAAAATATAATGCCTTATAAGAAGATGGTTGATGATGTCAAGAAATACTTTGTTGAAATAACTTTTGAGCAAATTTCAAGGAATGACAACAAGGCAATAGATGCCATGGCAACACTTGCTTCTCTAATTCAGACACAGGAAAATCAAGAGTATTATGAATTCCTCATGGAAGAGTTGTTTTACCCTGCACATAATTATCTTGATTCCCAAACTATATGTCACCTTGTTGGGTATTAATTCCTCCTGCTATGTCCAAATTTATACATACCTGAAAGATAACACCCTCCCTCCTGACTTGTCAAAGAACCAAAAGAGAAACTCAATCCACCGATCCTCCCATTAGACTCTTGTCACGGATACCCTTTTCAAATGAGGTCTGGACGGTACTCTTTTAAGATGTCTTGAGAAAGAAGAATCTAAGAAAGCCTTAAATGAAGTCCATAACGACATTTGTGGCACTCATTCAAGTGGTCTTACCCTTTCAAAAAAACTCATACGCTTGGGCTATTATTGGCCAACTATGGAATGAGATTCTTTTCAGATAGCTAAAACATACAAACAATGTCATATCCATGGAAATTTAACTCATGCACCAGCACAAGAGCTTCATGCTTTGGCAACATCTTGTCCTTTCTGCTAATGGGGTCTTGATGTAGTAGGAAAGATAAATCCTCCTTCATCTAATGGTCACAAATTCATCCTTGTAGCTACAGAATATTTCACAAAATCGATTGAGGCAGTACCTCTCATAAATATTACAGGAAAACAAATTGTTGCATTTATCTTGAAGTACATCATATGTCACTATGGCATACCCTTGACCATTATCACTGATAATGGTGACCATTCAAGAATCAGTATGTACAAGAGTTATATGATAAATTCAAGATCCAATACAGATTCACCACAACCTATTATCCCCAAGGAAATGGATAAGCAAAAGCATCAAACAAAACTATTCTGAAAATCCTCAAAAAGATAGTGAATGATGCTAGAAGAGATTGGCATGTTCAATTAGACCCTTCTCTATGGGCCTACCATACCAATATCTACACACCAACCTGCACCACACCTTTCTCTCTTGTTTATGGATTAGAAGCAATACTACCAATAGAAGTAGAGATACCTTCTCTATTAATATCATTAAAAGACCTTATCCCAGATGAAGAACAACAAGTATCTAGACTACAAGAGTTAGATTTGATTCATGAATGAAGACAAAATTCCTTTGATCATTTAAAGGTGTATCAACAAATAATGTGCCAAAGTTATAATCACAAGGTCAAACCAAGAGCCTTTCAAGTTGGAGAACTACTAGTAAAGGAAAATCCACACAACTAGGCAGATAGAGAAAAGAAAGGGAAGTTTGAACCAAACTGGTTGGGTTTGTTTGTGGTCATAATAGTATTTGGGTTAGGAGAATATCAGCTATCAACACAAGATAGGGATCAACTTGAGGAACCCATCAATAGCATGCATCTGAAGAAAATAGTGGAAAAACAGAAAAATCCAAAAAAGTGCAAAAGCAGAAAATCCAAAAAAAAGTGAAAAAGCAGAAATACAAAAACAACAAAAAAAAGAGAAAAGAGAAAAAGTGCAATAAAAATAGATGGTGAAAACCTGGCAACAGGCGCTATCTGTCAGCTAGCTCTTCTATCTATTAGTTCATGTATCCTTCCGCTTGCATTTCATTTTCCATCAGCATTGTTCATATCCATAATAAGCCCTTGTACATATGCAAGCATTTTAGGTGATTTCTCACCATGGTTTGGATCATTGGGTATATCATAACAAATTGGTTTCTAGGCTTGGGGCAAAAATTACAAACATTTTGAGCTTAATCAAGTAGGTAGAACAATAGTTAGACAACTCTTGCCAAGTGACAACTGAGACACATCCAACGTTGAACACAAGATCAAATTATCAACCATCAAACTATCAACTATCAGTCTACATAAGACAAACATATATCAATGGATGATATCTTTTGACTAATGATTTTAAAACTTTATCCAATTTGGTTCAACTTTTATATCTTGATTTTTGCTATCATGATTTCTGAGTGCCTCCAGGATGTCTTTGACTAGAGGAACAAGGAAGGAACATGATATTTTTCTTGTCTATTGTTTGTAAATTAATCATTAATATGTGCAAATTTGTTTGAGGACATGATCATCAGAGTATCATTGAAGACATTTTCGATTTACATATAGAAATGGTTAATACTGCCTGTTTTACACAAGCAACACTCAGGTTATCTTGGTTCAATTAAACCTCGATGCTTGTGCTAACTTGCCATATCAAAATATAGGAAAGTAGTGCTCAGGTCATCATGGTTCAATTATACCATCGATGTTTGCACTCACTTCCCACATTAAAAAAAATCTCAATGATGACAAAAAGCAATAACCCAGTTACTAGTCCAATCGCAATATTTCATTTCATTTGTATTTGCATTTGCATTTAGCTTGCATTTCATTCTTGCATAGGATCACAAAATCTCATCTTATCCAAGGCCAAATTTATCGCATGAATCATCAATGTATAATAATAGGTGTACACATAATCAAATCGATGACTCATCTCTCTCCAAATGTTGTTGACCCAAAGTGAATCTTATGCTATTCTCCCGAATGCACCAACATCAACATATCCGAATCTTCCTGCAACATGATATCAACAAAATGTCAGTTCTTTATCAATCAATCTTATCAATTCTATCAATCCATCTCATCTAATCCATTCTATCATGTCTTATACAAGATGTATCTTTCCTGGAACCAGACGTTTTGATCAAGTCTTATACATGATATATCATTCCTGAAACCAGACACTTTGATCATCTTTGTCTTATACAGGAGGTGTCATTCCTGAAATCTCATCAATCTAATCAATCTTTTTAATTCAATCTAGCCCTATCAATCATCACATCTAGAACCACATCATAGTGATCGAAGAAATCGTACTTTCATCAATCAATGTTGCAGAAATCAAATCATTTCTAATCGAGAAATCAATTTTGCAAAGAATTCAAACACTCCAAAGGTCAATTACTCAATTGATCTCCCAAGGGGGTATCATTGTATCACAATTTATCAATCAATGTCTGGGGAATCCCATTGAACCAATATCACATCGACATCATCAAATTGAGATTATTCTTTGAATCAACGTGTCATCACATCTCACTTCAAAGAGGGGAAAAATGTATACACCTAAAAATGGTCTAAAGACAATTAATTAAATAAGAAAATATTTAATTAATCCCCCTTCCCAATTTAATTGAATTTACTAGCAATTCGATTAAATCTCCCATTCACCAGCTTATTAATAAATCTCAGGATTTATTTAATAAGTTAATTTCAATAGTCCCTCTAAATAAATTAATCCTCCCCCTATTTAATTCATTTCTTCTAATCCCCTAATTAATTAAAACATATCAATTTATGAATTGTTGAAAGTTAATTGGCCTTTTCCTATTATTTGAATTTTTAAATTTAAATTTCCCACATGCCTCCTAACTTCTAACCACCCCCTAACCTAACCTAACCCATTCCACCTAATCTTAGGTTTAGCTAAACCTATCCTCTTGCACATCCTAACCTCCTTATCCTAACCTCGTATGGGTTGGATATTCTCCTCTTGAGACACATGGAACTTATGCCACGTCTCCTCCCTTGGACAATTGCCATCTTGTGAGCAAGGCTCCTTGACACTTGTCACCACAAAGATGGCAAGTGTCCCTCCTTCCAACCTCTTCTCCAACCTCCTCCAATTCGACCCTTGATATCTTCAAACTCAATCTTGACCGTTGATTCCTTCCACCTCACCCCTGGCCTTGGAAATCCTATAAATATCCCCCATTTAGGAGCACAATGGATCCCATCTCATCTCATCTCAAGCATTGTTATTATAGGCATATCATTTCTAGCATTCTAGTTTAGCATTGTTATCATTTATTGCATCTTAGATCTAGTTTAATTTGATCATCATTTAGCATAATTAGCTTCTTGGATCAATCTAGCCTAATCATGCATTCATCTAGCTTGCACATCATATCATTTTAAAATATTTTGTCTTGGTGTAGTCAAGTCACTGGGATTTCTCATCTAGATCCGAGAGCAAATCCACACTCGCATCTCTTAGGAGGCAATAGGTCAATTTGCCATGGTTATCTTTCATTTAATTTCAATTTTCTAACCATGATTGTAATTATCTATTGAGTGTTTGTGTTACAGTTGCAGGTACCCTACTTCACACAAATGATAGTTAGGTTAGTGGAAAACCAATGGATAAAACCTTTAACCAAGGGGTAAACTCTTGTGCAAGGGTTAATAGGATAACTTAGTAAATAGTAAATAGTACAACAAATTAAGAAGCCTAGCAAAGAGATTAGATAGATCTTATGACAAGATTATCTTTAGTATATTGAGCACATAGAATCTACTTTAACATTTTAGATGTGAAGTTGAAGATATATTTTATTACTGTTGTTTATTTTGTAAGTGACAGAAAATCTCTTAACCGAGTGGACTTAACAGTCTTATTTGTAAATCCTCTAGCAAGGTGACATTCTGATTGAGTGTTTGAAATTCTTTGACAAGGTCACTTCTAACAAAGTGAAGATCCTAATAGATCTGAGGGAAATCCCTTAACCGAGTCACATCTAGCAATGTGTTTGTAATGTTTAAAAGGATTTGCTTTTAATCGAGCATAGATTGTTACTATTTACTAAGTTGTCATTAGTTTTATGTCCAAAGTCATTCTATATACTCTAGTCGGTTATTGCTACTGAAATATTCAGTCGGTAAGCACTAAAGCAGTCGGTTATAGAAGAAAGAAGTCATAGAGTTTAGTATACATCGAGCTGTCTACCGAGTAACATTCTATGTCTACCGAGCAGCAAAGAAGGTATACTGAGTAACCTGAACCGAGTGAAAATGTGTTACCAGATTCATTGAACCTAGACACATATGTGGAAATGTGTTACAAGATCAAGGAACAAAGAACCGTTATCGCATAGGAAATTGCACTTCTAGATTGTGTATGATTTTGAGGACTTCTATCCAATGAAATATTTTGTATGGTTATTCATTTAATGAATCATGTTTGTAAGATTGAAGCATGAACAGATCACTGTCATAAGAGATCTATTTATACAACATAAATTGAGGATCAAATGTGTGTATGAGGCAAGACATATGTGAAGAGAAAAATCATGGGAAAGCACTGAATGTTATGACTGTTACGATTGACAGAGATACACAGAGGTCATCGAGAAGGATTTCAGAGAACAGTCAAGGAACAGAGTAAACAAGAAGGGTTTATCGAGTTAATTTATGGGTTACTGAGGTATGTTATAAGCAAGGTAATTTCATTTTGAGCACATAGAATCTGCTACAACATTTCAAATGTGAAGTTGCAGATATTTTGTAAGATTTTGATTGCAATATTTTGAGAAACCTTTAACAGGGTAAAAGACTAACAAAGTCTATAAATTTTAAAGCCTTTAATCAGGTGCAGTATTTAGTTTAAGTGTTGTAAAATCCTTTAGCAAGGTAGATCTAAAGATCTTGATACTCCTAACAAGGTAAGCTATCAGAAATAGCTAAACATGTAGCTCTAACCGAGCAACCTTTATTATTGCAGTAGTGAAGTTGTGGGTGCCATTCCCACCACAGTTTTTCTCTCTAACCAAGAGTTTCTGCGTAACCAAAATATATGTGTTATGGAGTTAATCATGTATGATTGTTATTTTTTTTTTTTAGCATTATATTATGTTTCAGCAATATTCATTTTATACTTAACAGTAAAGTTTTTGTTGAAGGAAAGTTTTGTAGTACTAATTCACCCCTCCCCTCTCAGTACATTAGCCTCCCATATTGGGCCTAACAATTGGTATCAGAGCTTCAATCTTGGAAAAGGGTTTAACAACCTAAAGAGAAAGATCTTATCAATGGAAGGCTATAAACAATCTAGGAGAATTGTGTATCTACAAGAAGAATTGGATCATGATAATCAAGTGATTGCAGACATGCAGAGACAAATGCAAAAATCATTGAAAGTTAGAAAAAGGTTATCTAATGATTTATAGGACTCACAAGAGTTGGTGGAACAAATTGAGACATCATCTAAGAACAGTATATCTGAAGAGACAAAAGAAATGATTGGAGTATTGAAAGAAAAGAACAAAGCACTGACTGGTCAGCTAAAAGCAATGAAAATGAGCATAGTTGTACCAAAGGCAACAAGAAAAGCTACAAAGATGATCAAAATCTTGACTAAAAAATTTGGAGAAGGTTCTACCTCCACTCCTGCCAAAAGTGAACTACTTGCAATTGAGGAAGAATATGAAGCTCATGAAGTTGTTGTTACATTGAGCACCAAGTTGCCAAAAGGCAAAATTTTGAAGAGGAAGAAACAGGACACATCACAGGTATCATCGACTCCTCCAGTAAAGCGACCTAATACTAGATCATCTGCAGTGTCACCGAGTAAGAAGCAGAAAACTGTTGAACTACCTAAGGTTACAAGGACTTACAAGAAAATGTCTTAGAAACTCATTTTGAGCAAAGAGTCAAGTGACACAGAGTCTGAAGACGTTAGCAAATTTCAGATTGTTAAGAGTACAAAAGAAAATGTACATAGTGTTGAAAAATTTTGTACAAATTTGAAACAATATGGTGGATTTGGAGCATTCAGATATGTCAAATATGACTCCAGAACTGAAGATGAGAAGAGACAAATAGAAGAAGTAGTTGTATGCACACTTCTAAAATTCTAAACAGTTCCATTGGAAGCTACTGAATTTCTTCCAAAAACATTGTATTCACATATTGACACTAGGTGGCAATATGCTATGGATTCGGAAAAACGGCTTAGAGAAAGAGTTTTGGTACATCTCTTTCCAGACATGTAGGTAGAAGACATAAAGAAACATTTGAAAAACTCTAAGAACAAATTTCAAGTAAAGCAACGAGCCCTGAAAATGATGAATGGACTTTACCTAGAAGTTGAAGATGAAACTAAAGTCAAGTGGCAAGAAATTTTCAAAACCAAGAGTGCAGATGAGCACCAAAGTGAAGTTGAAATTGTTGATATTACCGAGCAAGATCCTGCATCCATAGGAATAGGAAATGATAGAAGGAAATGCCTATGCCAAACTAGTATCTAGTGAATTAGTTTTCGAACAAGTCAAATCCTATCCTCTAGTAACTCGCCTAGTTTCAACCGAGACTCCTCAGGACACTGAACAAGGCAAAGAGGTTCAATAGTCTACAAAAGGAGAAGCTACTTCTCAAGCACCTGCAAGCACAGAAACTATTGCCACTAAGTCCACATGCATAGAACCACCGAAGGAATCAACAGAGGCTATAAGAACCGACAAAAGTGTTGCCTCTACTGAGCAACCTACCGAGGATGATGAAGCCTCCAAAGCCATTGTACTAGTTCAACCACTGAAAGCCTCATCTTCCAAAGACAAGAAAATGAAGAAGCATAGCTTCAAGATAGATCTGTCTAAGCCCATTGTGCTGCCAAATGTTGACATATCAAAACTGAAAGGGCAAACACTTATTGAATTCGGAGAACTCTGCAAAGCCAAAGCCGAACAAGAGAGACAAATGGCCATTCAGAAGAAAAACAGAGTACTTCAGAAGGTGAAAGCATTATTAAAAAACATGCTACCTGAAGCTTCCATGACAAAAGATGCAGCCATCCATGTGCAACTAGATGAACTCCACACCAAATTAGAAGCATTAGGAGTAGACGCATCTGAGTACCTAAGCAAACTAAAGGACAAAGAGCTCACTGCCAAAATGATTGAAGAAGTCCAGAAAGCCATTGTTGTCAGTAAAGTTAAGCTTGTCAACCTCATTGCTGAGTTCTCCCCTCAACTCACACATATTCTTTATTTATTTCAGAAGCTCTATACATTCTCTTTATTCATTAAAGATATCAAGAATAAAACAGAAGTGATTGAGAAAGAGATCACTGATCTCTCCAATAAATTGACCACTGAGCCAAATTTTATTCAAAATTTCTACACCGAATTGCAAAATCTTATGGCTCAACAGTTAGAACTTAGGAATGAAGAGCACAAAATAAGGATGCACATTATGACTCTTTAAACCTTATTCATTCCACACTTGTCCTCCGTCCAAGAACAGATCAACCGAGCTACCTATTTATCTACTACACATGAGGGAAGCACATTAGATGGTTTAATCTCACTGTTAGCTGACATTACAACTCAGAATTCTTTAATGGACAGTGTCAAGGATGCCCTCTCTACCGCTCTCACCGATGATAGTACAAAGTATAAATCCATTTTTGACCAATTGCCTCCACCGAATGGTAACTAGTTTTGATGTTTGTCAAAAAGGGGGAGTGTAGTATATGCGTATACCGAGTAGATCAGAGTATCAACTCATATAGGTAATTTTGACAGGGGGAGCAATGATCAAAGAGCAAAGAACAAATGCAATGAACACAGAATATTGATCACCAAGCATGCAAAATCAGAATTATGTATAGTATATTGATAAGGGGAGTATATCTGAGTATACTATTTATTGACTATTGTATATACTGTCAGTCTAGTCAAATTTTGTAAGTATATAGATTTTGAGTTATGACTTTGAAAGGAGTTTTGTCAAACATTTTAAAACTAATGTCAAAAGGGGAGATTGCTACTATTTACTAAGTTGTCATTAGTTTTATGTCCAAAGTCATTCTATATACTCTAGTCAATTATTACTACCGAAATATTCAGTCGGTAAGCACTAAAGCAGTCAGTTACAGAAGAAAGAAGTCATAGAGTTTAGTATACACCGAGCTATCTACCGAGTAACATTCTATGTCTATCAAGCAGCAAAGAAGGTATACCAAGTAACCTGAACTGAGTGAAAACGTGTTACCAGATTCATTGAACCTAGACACATATGTGGAAATGTGTTACAAGATCAAGGAACAAAGAACCATTATCGCATAGGAAATTGTACCTCTAGATTGTATTACCATCATAAGAGATCTATTTATACAACATAAATTGAGGATCAAATGTGTGTATGAGGCAAGACATATGTGAAGAACAAAATCATGGGAAAGCACTAAATTTTATGACTGTTACGATTGACAGAGATGCACAGAGGTCACCGAGAAGGATTTCAGAGAACAATAAAGGAACATAGTAAACAGGAAGGGTTTATCGAGTTAATTTATGGGTTACCAAGGTATGCTATAAGCAAGGTAATTTCATTTTGAGCACATAGAATCTGCTACAACATTTCAGATGTGAAGTTGCAGATATTTTATAAGATTTTGATTGAAATATTTTGAGAAACCTTTAATAGGGTAAAAGACTAACAAAGTCTATAAATTGTAAAGCCTTTAACCAAGTGCAACATTTAGTTTAAGTGTTGTAAAATCCTTCAGCAAAGTAGATCTAAAGAGCTTGATACTCCTAATAGGGTAAGCTATCAGAAATAGCTAAACATGTAGCTCTAACCGAGCAACCTTTATTATTGCAGTAGTGAAGTTGTGGGTGCCATCCCCACTACAATTTTTCTCTTTAACCAAGAGTTTCTGTGTAACCAAAATATATGTGTTATAGAGTGAATCATGTATGATTGTTATTTATTTGTTTTAGCATTATATTATGTTTCAACAATATTCATTTTATACTTAATAGTAAAGTTTATGTTGAAGGAAAGTTTTGTAGTATTGATTCACCCCTCCCCTCTCAGTACATTAGCCTCCCATATTGGGCCTAACAAGATGAGGGTTAAGTTAGAGAGAAAGTCTCTAACCATGTGGGAAGGTTTGAGTTAACCATTAATGGTTTGGAAGACTTCGAGGACAAATTGGTAAGAGTCCTTCCAAATTTGGGAGAACTCAACAAGTTATCTTGTTGAAGAAAATAAAGTCTTAAATGCATTTAGAAGACTTTCTTTCAAATTTGAGAAGTGACCTCTTCAAACTTAGGGAAATGACATGATTAGAGGGATTGAGGCCAATTGATTAAGATTAGATGGGTTCTAGATGAATGATTAGGAGGCAAGTGGGTGAGGAAAAAAGAATTTAATTAAAATAAAATTAATTTATTTTGGTTGCAACTTGGATTTGTAGGATTTTGCAAGTGGGGGGTTTTTTAAATAAATTTAGATTTATTTAAATGTAAAAGGGGTTTTTTAATTAAATGTAGATTTAATTAAAATGGATAGAGGGTGAATTTTATTAAATGGCTAGGATATAAGAAGGGAAATATTAATCAAATCTTTAATTTGATTAATAGGCTAATTTAGAAGAATAGGGATATTAATTAAATATTAATTTAACTAATTAAATATTAATTTAACTAATTGGAAGAAATAGGGATAATTAAATGAATAAAATTCACTTAATTTGTTGTGCAACTTATAGGTGTCTACACTAACAATATTTACTATGTGAAGGGTTTTCATCATAATCTCTTAAGTGTTAGGAAAATAGGTGAAAAATGGTTACAATGTTGTTTTTCAAGATGATAGTTGTGAGATCTAGAAGGGATCCAGAATTGTTATTGCAACAAGGAAAAAGACTAGTGGAAACATGTATTTGCTAGAAGGAGCTACAAGGAATTGTTTGTTGTCTCAAATCAATGATAGCTAGCTCTGGCATTGGAGGATGTGTCATATCAACTTTGATAATTTCATAAAGATTAGTTCATCAAGTGTAGTGAGAGATTTGTCAAGGCTAACCAAACTGGATATCAATATTTGCAAAGAATGTCAAGTTGGAAAACAAACAAAAGGAACATTTAAAGGAAAGGAATAGTCATCCATTGAATTGTTGGATTGGTGCACACAAACTTATGCAGTCCTTTTAGAATAAGGAGTATACAAGGTGAGAGGTATCTCATGTTGTTAATTGATGATTATTATAGAATGTCATGGATTGCATTCTTAAGAGAGAAGTCAAAAGCATTAGAAAAAATTAAGATATTCAAGGCTAGGGTTGAAAATGAAATTGATAGAAAGATTAAGTGTTTGAGGTCTAACAAAGGAAGATAATTTACTTCTGATGAATTTAACAACTTTTTCTGAGAATTAGAAGGCAATTGTCTACCCCTGGGACACCACAACAGAATGGTGTAGTAGAAAATATGAATCAAACTATACAAGAGGCAGAAAGAAAAATGATCAAAGGAGAAAAACTACTAGAAGTCTATTGGAGAGAAGAAATTATCATAGTAGTCTACACTCTTAACATAATTCTATACTAAAAAAAAACATGGAAAGACATCATATGAACTATGGCATGGTAGAACTCTGACAGTGAAATATTTCAAGGTATTTGGAAGAAATTGTTATATCTAGAGAGATGAAGATAATCTTGGAAAATTTGAAAGTAGAGAAGATGAAGGCATATTCCTAGGATATTCTACAAGGAGCAAGGCATACCAGTGTTACAACAAAAGACTAAACAAGATTGTTGAAAGTGAAAATGTGAAGGTAGATATTTTTAAAGACTCTGACAAATTGGTAGGATATGAATCTAATGACTAGAAAAAAGGAAGAGAAAACTAGAGAAGAAGAAAAAGACACTCAAGATGCTCTGGTATCTACATCTAAAACCCCAAGGTATGTACAAAAGAATCATTCAGTGGAACAAATTATTGGAGATAAGAACAAAGGAATTATCACAAAAAGTAGAACAACTCAAGAACAAGTTATATTATGTTTACTATCCAATGATCAAAATTGCAATAACAAGTTTGCAATGATCAAAATTGGATAAAGGCGATGAGAGAAGAGCTGGATTAGATTGAAAAAAATCAAACATGGGAACTAGTTCACAGACTGATAGACAAGAATGTACTTGGAACAAAATGGGTATTCTGAAACAAGTTGGATGAGGATGGAAAAGTTGTGAGAAATAAAGCAAGGCTGGTTTGCAAAGGTTGTACAAACAAGTTTAAGGCATTGACTTTGAAGAGACATACACCCTCATTGCTCGAATGGAGGCTATCAAGATGTTTTTGTCTTTTGCAACCTTTAAGGATTTCAAGGTTTATCAGATAGATGTAAAGTAGACATTTTTGAATGGGGAGCTGAAAGAAGAAGTTTAAATTGAACAACCGGAAGGGTTTAAGTTGAGAGATGATCAACACACTATTTGCAAATTGAAGAAGCCCCTATATGGATTGAAACAAGCTCCTAGAGCTTGGTATGGAAGGTTAGATAAGTATTTGATTGATCAAGGTTTTCAGAAGGGATCTGTTAATAGAAATTTATATTTCAAAATTGACTCAGGTAAAACTTTAATTATTGTAGTTTATGTTGATGACATAATGTTTGGAGGAAATGAAGGCATGTGGAGAAAGTTTACTAATGAGATGCAAAAGGAATTTGATATGTCCATGCTCGATGAGTTAATTTTCTTTCTTGGTTTGCAAGTAAATTATAATAGCAAAGGAATTTTCATTTCTCTGTCTAAATGCATTAAGGAATTATTGAAGAAGTTTGGGTTCAAGAATTCTAAACCAATATTTACACCTATGACCATCGGATGAAACTTAATAAAAAATGATAAATCTCCTAAATTTGATGCAAGTCAATATAGATCAATGATTGGAGGACTATTATATTTGAATACTATCAAGACGGATATCATATATATAGTTTGTCTAGCGGCTAGATTTCAGCAAGAACTAAAAGAATTACATTTTGTGGCAGTAAAAAGAATTTTCAAATATTTAAAAGGAATAGAAGATTTTGGATTGTGGTATCCAATAAATTAAGATTTCACACTGACAACTTATACAGATGCATGGAAGTGTTGATGACAGGAAAAGTACAAGTGGTGGAGCATGCTTTCTTGGCTCCCGATTGGTTGCTTGGTCAAGTAAGAAGAAAGATTCTATGTCTTTATCTATAGCTGAAGTAGAATATATTGCAACATCTTCATATTGCACACATATTCTATGGATGAAGAAAAATTTATAGGATATCAGTGTAATGTTCAATGAACCCATCTCAATTATGCATGGTAACAATAGTGCAATAAATATATCTAAGAATATTGTACAACATTATAGAACAAAGAATATATCTATTCAGTATCACTTCTTGAGGAAAAAGGTGTTGTATAATGAAGTAAAGCTTGAGTATGTACCTACAAAAGAGAAGATTGCAGATATCTTCACAGAGGCATTTTGTAAAGATACTTTTTTGTATCTCTAGTAGAAGTTAGGGGTATTACCCCTTCCTAATTTGATATGATGTACATTTGGATGTGCATTGGTCTAGTGAGTTGCTTGAATATTTTTATTTGGAATAATGGTTGGTTGGTTCCTTTTAGGGAGAGCAAGAGTGAGTTTTGTAGACATCTAAAAATTGCACAACTAATTAAATGGATTTTGTTCATTTAATCATGATTTAATTACTTATTAATTAGACTAAGGTTTAATTAATATCCCTGTTCTTCTAATTGACCTATTAATAAAATTGAGGATTTGATTAATTGCCCTTTCTTCCAATCCAATCCATTAATTAAACTAAGGTTTGATTAAAGTACCCTATAGCCATTTAATTGAATAAATCTTATTTATTTAATTAAAGCCCCTTTTCCCTTTTAATTGAATTTACATCTGATTAAAAATCCCTTTGCATTTAAATAAATAATTATTTATTTTTAAATCTCACCCCATTTTCAAAATCCTACAAATTCAAGTTGCACCTTTTTGGCTAAAATAAACCTTTTATTTTATCTAAAAATACCTATTATCTCCCAACTTGCATTCTCCTACATTTCTCATTAGCATGCTAATATGCTTCTAGAACCTATCTAATCCTCTAATTATCCTAATTAATCCACTTGGGCTTCCCAAGGTTGCTCACACATGTGTGAGAACATATCCCCCTTTTCCCAAGATGGGACCACATTGACTTTTACAAACTCCCCCCCTTGTGACACTTGTCACAAGGCTAAGCCTACAAATCTGAGACCACACATGTGGGACCACATTGATCCTCACCCACTTGCTCTTGTAATATTTGTCACAAGGCTAAGTCTTCCAACTTGGGACCACATTCCTCCTTCAATCTTGACCCTTGAATAGTAATCAATCTTGTCCATCCATTTATAAGCCTTCAACTCTATAAAATAAGCCCTTGTCTCATATCAAAGGGTCCATTATTATTGATCCTATAGTGTCATAAAATTTCAACCCTATCAATTTTTTACCATATTAGGGTCCTCATGCACGCAAAATTGAATCCCCTAGCCTGTTCGGAGACCAAAGACTGCTCAACCCCCGAAACTACATCTCACTTGCTCTCTACACCACCATGTCTGCACTCTTCCCTTGAGAAAAGGGCAAGACAAGGGCGTGGCACCCCTATCCCCCCTAGTACAAGGGTGTGGCACCCTTGTCCCTACCTTATTTTGGGGCAGGACCCTTCCTAGGTCTACATTGAAGGTTGTGCAGTGAGCGGGAAAACTTCCCCAATGTCAGTCTGTGACAAAAATCAGTCAATTAAACCTAATTGATGAGTATATAAGTTTAATTTTCCCTCTCATTTGGATAAGTTGCACAAGTTGGATAAGTTCAATGAGTGGGAATTTTACATGAGATCAAGCATTCAAGAGCATTCAAGCATTCTTTTCCAGCATTGAGCATTCTCAAGTCTCCCTTCAAGGCTAGGATTCAACCATTGAAGAGGAGATTCATTCCAACATTCAATTCCACACAAGCATTTCTATCAACATTTCTATCTACAACCTCCCTTGAGGTGATTTACATTACAGTCTTTCATTTACATTTACTTGCAAGTACTCTCTTTCATCATTTGGTTAATTCTAAAACTGGGGTTTGACCTGAAAACAAACCCCCAAATCCCAACACATTTCCCTCTATTTTATGTATGTAGGTTGTAGGTGTGCAACTGTACTTTCAAATTTGGGCTCCATTTGCAGAGGCGAAAAAACCCTTTTCATTTCATAGATTTTTTGGAGGATCATGTACATTCCCGCCACGGTCCTAGCAACTTTTCCTCAAATTTGCAAGGTGGTTTCACCTCAACATATTACTACTAGATCCAGGTGCACAACTTCATCCTGCACTTTGATCTCAAGTTATAATCAGTTCTTTGTCACTTTTGCACTTAGTTTCTGTACATAATTCAATCAATTCCTTTCCATTTCAAATAGAAGAGGGATTAACTTATCATTCTTATTTCATTAAGAATTCTATCTTCTTCTTTGGAGGTTGAATCTAGTGAATTTCTCCCCCCCTCTTCCAATGTAATGCATGAAAAGTGTTTGAAGGGAAATCCGCAAGGAAACTCTCATCTCTCCTTGGAGGGAAAGGGTAATTTTCCTCTTGATCTCTCATTCACACATCTTTCACCCACCATTACATTTTGGTGAACCCAATGTCTTGCATACTTTCCTTTGAACAAAATTGCATATTTTTCATTTGCAAGTTTAAATTTTCTGCAAACTTGGTGATTAACATTAAAAACCCTAGTTTTTAAAATTAAAATTGAACTTGTGATTTGTAAAAATTTCTTATGGTTATCTTGGATATGAAAATTGTTTTGTTTGTCAAATTCAATTTCCTTATTGTCTTGTTCAATTTGCAAATCAAATTTACAAAATTAAGTGGTTACTTGTTAAAACCCTAATTTTCAAAAATAATCTTGAACTTGTGCAAAAATTCGATTTCCATTTAATTTTCAGATTTGTGATTGTTCTTAGAGTTGTTTTCATTCCTACAATTCACATTTTCAATTTCCCTCCTTTTTTCCAAAATTCAAATTTCAAAATTACGTGGTTAGGTCATAAAACCCTAATTTTCAAATTTAATTGGATTTTATGCAAATTTCAATCAATTTAATTCAAATTTAGATTTCTAAACATTTTCCAAGGTGTCCCTACTCATTAGGTTTGACCTTTTTCAAATTTGCAATTCAATTCCTCTTTTTTCTCAAAACCCTAATAGGGTCCTATTTTTACATTTCAACCTTAAATTTGCCAATTTTGGGGGGTTAGCTTTGAAATTATCATAATATTCATCCCTAAAAATTTCAAAAAAAGTTGGTCTGGCCATGTGCATTCCCACCATGGTCCTCGGATTTTTCTCGAAATTTTGAGAGACTGTTATGACTGTATTTAATAGCCTAAATCCAAAAGATTGGCTGATTTTGTCGATTTTTAATCCCTTTAGAATCTAAAATACCTCCAAAATTCAACATTTCAAATTACAAGAAATTTTTTTAAATGAAGAGGTTAATTATAGTCTGCCCTGATTTTAAAGATTCTAATTTTAAAATTAAGTGGTATTCCCTTGGCCCTAATTTTAAAATTCCAATTTCCCTTCATTTTTGGAAATCGTGTCATCCTCTTCTTCCAACAAAGTTCAAATTGTTTAATCATTATTTTTTAAAATTTTGCATTACTCAATTTTGTAAGCTTTGTTCCTATAATTCAAAATTCAAATTTTCCCTCTAGTGCAGGAGTTTTACTGCTATTAGTTCGACCTAAACTATCCCCGTGAGACAAATCATTAGAATTAAGGTCTCCCAAGGTTTAATTACTGAGGAGATGGAGCCTAATTTGGGTAAGCTCTTTAATGAGGATCATGCTAATGCTTCCCATCCTAATCATGTCCCTATCTATCCAATTGTTGAATCCCATGATGAACACGAAGAAGCTTTGACTAGAGTCTCTATAGATCAACTTTCCAAATTGGACAATCAATTTGATAACTTTCAACACTGGATGTCCCAAGAATACCCTAATAGTGAAGCTCTTCCATTAATTGAAGGCCTTAAGCACATAATTCAAAGTGATAAGAATGGAATTGATATATTGCATGGCATTTCACATATTGTTGATTCTAATGTCATGCCTATCCAAAGTTGTGTCTAAACCCTAGGTTATTCACAACCTTCAACACAAGTCAATCCTTCTATTCCTTTGACTACTCTTATGACTAGTATTCATACTTTTACATCCAACATCATGGTTACTTCAACCCAAATGTCATCCCTACAATAATAAATCATGGGGGAAATCCCTCTTCTTCATTTAATCCTCCATCTTTACCTATGTTTTCAATAAGTGTTTCTATTATCCCTCAACCAATTAATGTGACATAAGGGGGCAATTCCTTCAACAACTTTTTTCCTCCTTTAAGTGTCCCTTTCCCTACCCAATCATCACCTATGCCTACTTATCATAATGTCCCGCCACCTTATTCTCACTCCATGCCTTCTTTCAATAACATAACACCACCTTCTCAATCAACTATTTCTAACATCAATTCTTCTACCGAAGCGACAATTAACAGCCTTTCTCAAACTGTGTCATCCTTACAACAACAAATTGCTTCTATGAGTCAATCCAAGTTTAGTGTTCCCACCTTTGATGTTGCAAGCCCACTTTCTCTTGATATTGTTAAATTTGTGCCACCTAAACATGTTGAGGTCCCTCAATTAGAACTCTATAATGGAAAAGGTGATCCTCTTACGCATGTCAAAACATTTCAAACCTTGTGTACCAATTTTGCTTATGATCAAAGATTGCTTGCAAAACTGTTTACAAGAGCACTAAGAGATAAGGATTTACAATGGTATTGCTCTTTTCCTTCTTATTCTATCACTTCTTTTCAACAACTAGAAAATGCTTTCATTCAACAATTTCAAAACAACATTGGTCCTAAAATCACTTTGACTGATTTAATGCATTGTAAACAAGGTGTTAAAGAAAAAGTGACTGATTTCATTGGTAGATATAAGCATTTGTGTGCTCAAATTTATTTTCATGTATCTAATAATGATATTCAATGAATTTTCATTTCTAATTTGCAACAAGATATCAGGGAAATGATTCTTTTGTCTGAATTTACTTCCTTTCCACAGTTGTGCGCAACACTCCACAATTATCAACTGTCTGTGACTCAGATGGAGCAATATAGTCCTATGGCTTTGAGTGATAAGGGGGTGAGTGTTCAACAACCATTTGCAAAGTTCAGGCCAACAAAAAGATTCATCTAGTTCAATGATACAATCAACAATAACAATGTGAATGCTACAACAGGTGTGCCTCCTATCTCTAAATTTATCCAAAGAGAAAGACATTTTACTCCTTTGAATGAATCTTTACATAGTATTATGTCTCAGTTGTTGTAAATAAATGTTATCAAACTTCCTCCTATAAGCATTCATTTTGTCATTTCATTGTCAACCTAGTCATGATACTGAGAAATGTTTCATATTGAAAAATAAGCTTCAAGATTTGATTGGCAATAATACTATATGTGGCAGGTGTGAATTATAAAGGGAATAAATCAGTAGATCCTCCTAATCAAAATCTTAATATTTTCACTGATCCCTTGCCTTCTTACACCTCTAACGTGATTGAGATTCTCTTCAGAGGAATTCACCTCTATGGCTCCAAACTTGGTAAATATGGTAGAAAACAAGATACACCTATGGATCCTTGTATTACATTTGACCCTAGTGAGACCATTAGAGCACCTGATGGCCCTTTATATATAGTTGCGAAGGTTAAGGATATCCTTTGCCGTGGAGCTCTTGTTGATCCCTCTTGCATGTTTAATATAATCAATGAGGAGTACCTTTTCACTTTACTATTGCATAAACCAATAAATGATGCTTCTAATGTAGAGGTGAAGTTATTTGATGGATTCTCTTGTCCTACCATTGGCTCTATCACCCTTCTTGTTGAAGTTCATACTAAATCTATGGATGTTAAATTTTTTATCATTCCTTCTTTCGAGAAATTCCATGTGAAGTTGGGCTATCCTTGGCTATCTTCCATGAAGGCTATTACTTCTCCATTCCACAAGTGTCTAAAATTTCCTCACAATGGAGAAATCATAACCGTGAACCATAGCTTATTTCATCCATCCGAAAGAATCCCTAGTGTTCCTATTGATTTCTTTTGGCCTAAGCAATTTCAATATCTTCCATCAAAGAGCGATGCTCTTTTTTAATCTTATCAAAAATGGAAGAAAGATATGATATTATCCTTAAGACAACCTAGATCCCCAACACTTCACATTCCTATTATACTTGAAGATGAAGTTCTTCCCCTCATGGATAGAACTAATCTCCCTCCTAAGGAAGATCATCAACCTATTCCTATGGATGTGACTATACCTTCTCCTAAGAAGAACATCAATATTCTTCCTAAGGCTAGACATGTACCTCCTCCTCATGATGGACCTGGTCTTCTTACTACACCTAACATTCCTCCTTTATATGGCGCAATTCCAGCTCCTTCCTCTTATCGAGAGAAGAGGTTTGATTCTCCCCTTATTCAACCTAAAATACCTCAACCTAAACCTTCAACTATCAAGGAGAGAAACATTCCTACTTTTTCAGGTGTTCCTCCTCCTTCTAGTCTTCCACTAAGACTTGACAAAATCGTTGTGCGAGAGAACACTAACAATGACGTCGTGTTCGAGCTCGTGAAGTTGTCCCTAAAAATACTCAATCTCCTAGAACTCCAACAGTGGACATGATTCCCTTTTCTCCTAAGCAATATGTTCAACCTACATCTCCAAATCATAAGTTACACAAAACATGTGATGGTTTTACTCCTATTCATGTTCTTGCTCCTCTTTCTCTAAATTTTGATGAAGAAATGGGTCAAAATGTTGTGCATGATGGAAATACAACTTTTAATGCTTCTAATAGTGAGTATGAATATGTTGATGTGGACAAGAATTTATCAATTGAATTTTCACAACCCTTAATCCTAGCTCCTAGAATTGAACAAAGTGACTTACAACATGAGCATAGTCCTTGTTTGGATCTTGTGATAGCTCCATCTGTTGTGCTCAATGTCGCTCCTTTAGCAAGTTGCTCGCCTTCCCAAAATAGTGATCAACAAGATCAGGATGTGGATGTCATGCTAGATTAGAAATATTAGCACTGTAGATCTTCTCACTCTTCTTTCTTTCTCTTTTGTGACAATTATTCTATGTGTATCCCTATTCTTCTATTGTTCCCTTAATGTCTATTTGGGGACAATACAAAGCATTGTGATCTTTTCTTGGTCTCTTTCATGTTGACTCTAAAGATATCCTCTCTTCCCTTTCTTCCAAGGTAGTGTCCTTGTTTGGGGAATGACAATTATTATATGCACATACATATATGATATGCATGAGTTATCATACAACATACTGACCCCAAGGAAAGAGAAACTACCTCATGTATTGTGTTCATTATCCTTGGGTTTATTCCTCAATTGGGGGCTAAATCCTTGCGATAGCATGTTCCCTCTCTTCTCTCTCTTTTAGGTGTATCCTACCTTAAATAAATCGCTCCTGATAAGGCACGCATGATCACTTTAACATGGGGGTATACACTCCATTCATATTTTCCTTCTTGATACTTAAGAGTTATTTAGTGTACCTTGTTTTGCTTTGTAATCTTTGGTATCCTTGTTTTCATGACTCATAGTGAGGGGAAATTTTCTATTTGCAGTCATGGTTTTCCCTTTCTCAATATTCCCTTTTACTTCGTCAATCGAAGTCGTAAGATCCTAAGTCGACTGGGGGCTTGATGCATCTTGCCTCCTTGACGTGGTAAAAGTTTTTCAATCTTGTTTCCTTGTACTTTACCAACAGTATTGGCATACGCTCATACTCCCGATAAAGTGGGGGATAAATGTAATGTCATAAAATTGTGTCCCTAAACATTTTCAACCACATTAGGGTCCTCATGCATGCAAAATTGAATCCCCTGGCCTGATCGAAGACCAGAGACTGCTCAACCCCCGAAACTGCATCTCCCTTGCCCTCTGCACCACCTATCTACAATCTTCCTTAGAGAAAAGGGTAGGACAAGGGCATGACACCCCTATCCTCCCTAGGATAGGGGCATGGCATGCTTGTCCCTATCCTATTTTGGGGCAGGAACCTTCCTAGGTCTGTATTGAAGGTTGTGCAGTGAGTGGGAAAACTTGCCCGATTTCGGTCTGTTATGAAAATCAGTCAATTAAACCTAATTGATGAGTATATAAGTTGCATTTGACCTCTCATTTGGATAAGTTGGAAAAGTTAGATAAGTTGGATGAGTGGGAAGTTTACATGAGATCAAGCATTCAATAGTATTCAAGCATTCAAGCATTCTTTTCCAACATTGAGCATTATCAAGTCTCCCTTCAAGGCTAGGTGTGGCATTCAAGTCAAGGATTCAACCATTGAAGAGGAGATTCATTCCAACATTAAATTACACACAAGCATTTCTATCAACATTTCTATCTACAACCTCCCTTTAGGTGATTTACATTACAGTCTTTCATTTACATTTACTTGTAAGTACTCTCTTTCATCATTTGGTTAATTCCAAAACTGGGGTTTGACCTGAAGGAAAACCCCCAAATCCCAACACATTTCCCTCTCTTTTCTTTGTGTAGGTTGCATGTGCATTGTTGTACTTTCAAATTCAGGATCAATTTGCAGAGGTGAAAAAACCCTTTTAATTTCATGGATTTTTCGGAGGACTATGTACATTCCTGCCACGGTCTGAGCAACTTTTCCTCAAATTGGCAAGGCGACTTTGTCTTGACATATTACTACCAGATCCAGGTGCATAGCTTCATCCCACACTTTGATCTCAAGTTATAATAAGTTCTTTGTCTCTTTTGCACTTAGTTTCTATACATAATTCAATCAATTCCTTTGCATTTCAAATAGAAGAGGGGATTAACTTATCATTCTCATTTCATTCAGAGCTCTATCTTCTTCATTGGATGTTGAATCTAGTGAATTTATCCCCCCCTTCCAATGTAATGCGGGAAAGTGTTTCAAGGGAAATCCACAGTGAAACTCTCATCTCTCCTTGGAGGGAAAGGGTAGTTTTATTCATGATCTCTCATTCACACATCTTTCACCCAGCATTATATTTTGGTGACATTACATATCCCAATATCTACTTTAGGCATCCTTATTATAGTTCTTTTGCAGTTTATCAAGGAGCTCTCATTGTGCCTCTCTCAAGCATTAGACCATCCTAATTTCATCATGTATAGATTATATTGTGTTAGATTAATCATTTAGCTTAATTAGATCATTTAAAACTTCAATTTGGAAACACACCTCGATTTTGCTTATCATCTTCATATCAATATTTTTTATCATCTAATCAACTAGGATCTTAGTTACATCCTTTTAGATTCTAGTTCATCATTCAAATCTCGTTCTTTAGGTTGACATCTTAAAGATCAAGTGCTCTTCCAAGTGAGGGCCACCTTGAATCTTGAAGATCCTTGGAGATAGAGGACAATGAGATGATTTTGGGAGGTTTTGGTTAACTAATATGTTTTATTGAATTTGATCTCTAATACAATGTCCCATTGGTGTGTTTTTCTTGTTTGTGTCTTAGGTGTAACATTTTAAGCATACATTTTTGGCACCCACCATGGGGCTAGACCCCTGATTTTATCAAAATTTTAACGTTTTTCAGTAGGTCCGGTTAAGAAAAGTTTGAAGATTCTTTTAGCACATACGTTGTACTCTTTAGTGCATTTTTTCATTGTTCTAGTGCATTTATCTACTGTTTTAGAGCATTTGTCCATTCTTCTAGTGCATTTGTAGTACAAAGTAGCGCATACACTGTTTGTTTTAGCACGTTTGTCTGTCTATCTTATTTTAATCTCTAACATTTTAACGCATTTACTCACTCTTTTAGTGTGTTTTCCATACATTTTAACACATTTGTCTTTTGTTTTAGCGCATCTATTACAGGGGCAGAAAAATTGTAATTCGCTTGGAAAAATAGGCTTGTCTAGGCCACCTAGTGATTAAGATTTTCACTTTCTTTTTGCAGGTTGGAGGAGTTAAAATAGGATTTGGATTTCTTTCTAAGTTTTTCAAATTTGGATTAAAAGGACTCACATTTCTATTTTGGTAAAAATAACTTCACATTTCGTTTTGGTGTTCCTTAAATAAATCAAACTTGTTTTGGGCTTAAAAAGAACATCATTTGTAAAGGTTAAAAGGAACCGCAAAATCAAACCTTCATTTTCTTGCAAGTTAGGAGCAAAAACACCTCAATTTTGGGCTCTAAAAAGAACAACAGTCTTTCATTTTCCTGCAAAGGTAAAATTCACAATCAACTTGTCCATTTTTGCAAATCGATTTATTTTATAGCAACGTCCTTTCATTTTGTTGACTAGGATTTCACTTTCCTAGTTAGAAAACAATTGCTATGTGGGATTAAAATAAACACCATGTTTTATTGGAGCAACATCTCCAATTAGGACTTAGATAATCATTGATTTAAAGGCTAAAAATAACATTGTATGCTTTGTCTTGAGTGGCAGGTATATGCTCTCCCCTTAATTAGGTGACCAAAAATACAAACCCACTCTTTTCACACTTTATTTACTTTCAAGTATTTAACACCTTTAGAGGGCCTACCTTCCCGAGGCCTTGAGGGGGCTAGTGAGAAGGGTACAACCCAAGTGGGCAATGACTTTATTGCTAAGTTTACCAACCCACTATAATCAAATGTGGAGGCTGATGAAAGTCCCTCCAATGGTAGTGTGTATTTGATAACCTTCCCCTAGTATCATAGTGCAAGGGTGGGGAAGAATCTGGCCCTAAGATTACTCACCATACATGTCCCAAGATAACTATTTAATTGAGGAGAAATCCTCTTTGGCTTAATTTCTAGACAAAGGCAAAAAAATGGGCGCCCTTCACGGGGTGACATGGTTGTTTGAGCTGAAGGACTATCAAGTATGGGCTATGATATTGTCAATGACCCTTGAATAAAGAGTCTACTTGATGTGTCTTATTTGTATTCAAACTAGTGAAAACATCGGGCATTTGAACACATCCTCCAAAGAACATACACTAAATGTTTAGCATTAGGATGGCCATTGTCATCATGTGTGTTATGTATTCTTGTCATAGATGCTAAAATATCTTGCAAAAATATCCAAAAATCAAACTCAAAAATCAGCTCAAAACAAACAGAGGTCATAAGTGAAGGAAATTTTCAAATCCAATAAAGCACCTTTGGAGGTGGTTATCAACTTTGCAACTATCTTTAGGCAAGATTTTTATCCAACCAATTTAGAGGAATATCAAAGCCAAGTAATCAAGAGTTTATCATCCAACTATCTCAACAACAATACCCAGCTAGGTATTCAAGTTAGTCAAATCAAGTTTCCATATAGAGAGACTTTATCCATATCATTTGACACACTTTGTCATAGGGGCCTTTCAAACAAACCCTTCATTCGACTTAGTAGGCTTGAGTATTCAAAATGAAGTATCCATATCAACCATCAACATCAACACTCTTAGATTATTTGTATGACCACTCCCCATATTTTGAGAAGAAGTCTTCGTCAAAAGACTAAGTTGAAGAAGAGACAACCTAGTCCTAGGGCACTTATCAAGAGGAGAAATTTTCTCTACATCAACTGTCAACTCTTTGCATCACATTGTGTTTTCTTGTATCATATGCAATTGTATCTCCAAGGAGAAACCAACAAGTTTGACAAAGAGCCTTTGAGAAGTAGGGCTTACACTCAGAAAGCAACGTTTAATCAATTCCTTAACAAAGGGGGAAAGATCAATCCCACCTTCTTTCCAAGAATTTGCAAAACTTAATTACAATGAAGCTCGGCCCGAGACACCAACTCCACAAGGAACCCTATTAGGAGAAGAAGAATTCACCACTGTAGAGGTATATTGATTCTCGTTCTTAGTCAATCTCAAAAAGGCAAAGAATAAGATCCACAACCAGAATCAAGCATGAGTCATAGGGAATCCAACCCTTTTGATGAATACATGCATATGGGGGAAGAAGAGATCACCGAGTAGCTCATCCAACAATGCCAACAAAGTGTTGTCTTCTAAAAACTCACAAAAAGGCTAATAGATTCTGATAAACAAAAGTACCTCCTCATGCTAAATAGAAAAGGAGTCAGGATGCATGAGGATTTTGACATGGAAAATTCAAGAACAAGGCCAAGGGCCTACACATTCAACACTCAAAATCAAGAACACTTAAGAGGAGATGACACCCAAGACAACATTGGCAACCAAGACAATACTCATGATCATGAGCACATTAGTGAACAAGGGGATGTCCCTCATTAAAGGTTCAACAAAGATAATGTTCCCCTTGCTAATATTATATAATAACTCTAAGCACTTCAACAACAAATTCAGAATATGCAACAAGGGTCCATGATAAGGTACTCCTTGGAGGACATTTGTCCTTATCTTTTTGATAGGAGGCTAAACATGATACCTTTCCCACCAAATTCAAATATACCAAACTATGAAAAATACAATGGTAAGAGTGATCCCCATGATCGCAGCAGAGAATTCTGCACTATGAACTCGGAGTTTGCCCACAATGATACATACATGATGAGGCTATTGCCAAGAAGTTTGGGAGGCCAGACAATGGAGTGGTTGTCAAAACTCACACCTCCAATCAAATCATAATAAATTCATTACATAATAATCCTATAATATCCAACATGAAGTCACCATGCCTGACGTATGCAATACGAAGCAAAAGAACAATGAAACATTCATGGTAGTCTTACAATGATGGAGGTGCATGGTCTCAAGGCACCCAATAGATGTACCTGAAAAATAAAAGATTGAAATCTTCATAGACAATTTAAATGATGAAATGAGTTATCAACTCTTATGAGCTAAGATATTAGCTCCTTTTATTCTTAAAACTCATAAGTTTTTTACCATGTTTTAATTCATATAATGGGATAGTAATGATGTATTAGAGTTTGACTATATGCATTCCAGATGTTAACTGAACTCATTAAATCTTGTTTTTTCTTGACCTATTATTCTTGTTGCCATGCCAATTATTCTTGTTGCTATATAGATTATCATAGGTGATATCATGTGTGAAATGTATACGTGTTTTGATTAATTTAAAATAGATATATGTGTATGCTTGTATGTTCTATCTTTTTAATTGCAGGAATAAATAAGATGTTGCAATGGCGGTTATTGTGTCACATCATGAAGGTAGTTTGAGATATGCAAGGAGCATTTAAAAGTTCAAACAACAAAGAGAATAATGGGCATAAGGAGTAGCAAAGGAATAGTAGGGCGCGCAAGACTCATTTATGTCTACCTTCAGTAAAAATTAAATCTTGTAATATTGCCATACTATATTCTTGGTTGTGGTTTAGTAGAGATCCACGCTTTCAGTGGCTTAACTCCATTTGTTCTCTTTCATAAATATTCTCCGCCTTGTTTCATCAGCGTGACCTAGTTTGTAGGAAGTTGTTGTAGTTTTCTCTTAAATAAGAGTCTGCGCCTCTTCTCAGAGGTTAGAGAAAGAGAGGGGGAAGAGATACAGAACATTTAGAAATAAAGTTGCATAGTATTTTTAGCTTTCTTTCATTCTATATGTTGTATCGACCTTTGAAAGACAATGAATAAAGTGATATTATTCTAAGTATTTAGAGTTATCTTTGGAAGCCTGGATACACTCATCCAAGGGGGCCCACTTGGTGATTATTCCTGTGCATTTGATACACTCTGTATTTGTTAACAATTGATTGTTCCTATAGGCACTAGAAATAGATCATGTGACTGTTCCTGTAGCCAAAGCAGATAGAGTAATTCTTGTTTGTTAACTTTGGACTTAGTTAAAAATTCTTTAATTGGGTTTTATGTTAATGAAAAGTTTTCCTATAGCCATTTAGTTGTTATAATTCTTTCTTTCTTATTTCGAATAGGTTTAGTTGCTAAAGTAATGCAGAATAGCTATTGCAGGAACTTAGTGCATATATAGTGCATACCCATTTCAAGTAATACATCCCTGGGTTGATAAACAAATGAACTTCAGTTATGGAGATAATAAAATCATAGAGTGAATGCCCAAACTTCGGGTTAAGAATTTAGCTATAGTTATTATTCCTATTCATGAAGCAAACATTTTTGGCATTGTTGTCGGGGATGGTGTCAAACTAAGAACTTGTTATGGTTATTAATTTTTAGCTTTCAATATAGTTGTTTTTCATAACTCAGTTTGTTTAAAGTAATTGTCATGAATCTGTATGCATAGATGAAGAAGAGATTCTCAAGGTAGATTCCTTCCCAACCATCCTAATCATACAAGACTCAATCCATATGACCCCCCAGATGTAAATCCTTTTGCTGCACTATACCAAACTCCAAATAATTTGAACCGTCTTGAATTTGAACTTCCAGAGAACAACCTCCATTTCCTATTTGGACCTCTTGAAGAGGAACTTCATTTGGTAACTCCTCCCCAAAGCCCAATGCAAGGAATTCCACCCCCTGGTAGGAATAACCCACCTCCACCTGTGACTCCAACATTTGAGTTTCCTATTTCTGATCAGCATGATAATGCTAATCTCAAGAACATTTCAGCTTCTTCCCTTCCTAAATTCTATGGATTAGTGACACAGGACCCTAACACTTTCTTGTTTGAGTTTGATGTCCTCTATAGGAGTTTTGATTATACTATAGATGCCTATAGACTCAAATATTCCCTGCCACTTTGAAAGAGTTAGCTTTGAGTTGGTTTATGACTCTAGGGAGTAGCATAGTCACTACATGGGATGATATGAAACGGTTGTTTCTTGTGAAATACAAGGATTATTATAGAGGGACTGACCGCCATGGGGAAGATATTTTTAGAATGACACAGAAAGAAGATGAGAGTCTAGAGGATTATCTGGAGAGGTTTCTATTCAATGTCAAGAAGTCCAAGCATAGTACTCTCAATGAAGAGTCTCTTAAGTTAAATATTTTTAAGAGGAATCAGTGATGAATGCATAGATGCTTTGGATCTAATGGGAGGAGGTGATATAACACAATCAACATGGAATGACATTGGACAAATTTGTCAGAAGTATTTCAGATCTTCTTCTAAGAAGAATAGGCATTTTAAGCTGAGAGTTTCTTCATCAACATCCAGTAATGGAGTTGCTTGAATGGAGCTTAGCCATTTGTTGAAGGATTTTAATGAAGATATCATAAACAATATGGCCACTCAATTGGACACACTTTTAGCTAAGAAGAAACATGAGGAAGCTAATGCAGTTCTTGCAGAATTCTGCCCACATTGTAAACAGAGGAAAAGAGACTGCAAATGTAAAATGGTTGCAAATCTTGAAGTTCTTGATTTCAAGACAATACAAGGTGATGATGAACAAGTTTTCTATGTTGCTCAAAGAAGGCCAAATTTTCCAAGACAAGGTATGCCTCCTGATCCACTTTCTTTTTCTAGTTATAGTGGAAATTCCTATGCACAAAATAATCAATGGCAATCTCTATATGCTCAAAATTTTGGAAATTATCAAAATTGGTATAATCCTCAAGGACAAGGGCAACATTTTGCCAATCAAACTCCACAGTGGATAGTGGCAGTAGCCACAAGGAAATTGGTCTCAACCTCAGGGACCATGGCAATGATTCCAAGGGAATTGGCAACTTGCCCCTCAATGGAGAGGAGGTCAGCCATGGGCAAATCGGTCATCTGGTTATCAACAACCTATGTTATAGCCACAACCACCTACAATAATGCCTCCTCCTACAGCCAATATTGTTCCACCTAAACCTACACAGCTACCCACTCAACCAATGCCAAATCCTAATAACAAGCCTCAGCAACAACAACAAGTTTATTCAGCTGATCCTAATCAATACCCGACTTATTCTCTTTCTTTAAATGATATTCACCTCAGGTCTAGGACAACTTTACCCAACCCATCTCCACTAGTTATAACTGAGATACAAAAGGAACAAGAAATATCTAGTCCAGCAGCCCAAATACCTCAAAATCAGCAAATACTTCCATTTTATAAGAGGTTGCAAGCTAAAGAGATTCTACAAGAAGAGGAACTAAGTTTTGATATCGTAAATCAGCTGAAACACGTATGTGTTAAAATTCCATTGTTACAAGCTATTAAGGATGTCCCTATTTATGGTAAGGCACTTAAGGAGGCATGTTTGAAGAAGCCTGGTAGAAAGAAAAAGGATCTGCAAACAATGTATGTAATGGGTTTAGGAAAGGTTTCAATTCCTAAATATAATGATCTTGGTAGCCCTGTTGTGAAAATAGTCATCAATGGCACTCAAATAAAGAATGGTTTAATAGATTTGGGAGCAGCCATCAATGTAATGATAAAAGATGATATGCAAAAACTTGACATAACTAGTCTTAGACCTACACCTATAGTCCTGTAGCTTGGTAACAGTTCCACAGTTCGGCCTAATGGTATGATTGAAGATGTGGTTGTTACTTTGGATTCTTGGGAGTATCCTGTAGATTTTACGATCCTGTCTCCTAAAGCCACATTGGGAGGATATCTGGTTATCTTGGGAAGAACTTGGCTTGCTACAGCAGATGCATATATTGGATGTCGACTAGGAGATATGACTATTTTAGATGGAAATACAACCAAAAATTTGGCTCTGTATTCTCCTGCTCGGCCCCAACTTGATCAACAGCAAGTTGTTTGGCCTAACGCGGGAGAAGAATTTGAGGAAGGAGTTGACTCTATCAATCATCTTATGATGATTAATAGAGAACCATTCATACAAATTCATGATGATGATTCCATTCTCTATAAAATTCTGACAAATTAGTTAAGACAAGGCCAATAGTCGCATGAGTTAGTCTCAAATATTCCAACATCAGATTTTCCTGTAGCCACTAATATTCTACATACCGTGTTGCCATAGGAAGTCTGCACTTCTCATCTTTCTGAAGCATCTCAGGTTGATCTTACTGTCAAAGTGGAAGTTGATCTAAACAAATATTTGAATATCAATAATCAACTCACAGGGACTCAAAGAATAACATTGGTTGGCTTGCTTAAATGCCATCAATGCGCTTTTACATGGGATTACAAAGACATGAATGGAATTGATCCTATAGTTTGTACCCACCATATCTACATAAAAGAGGACTGTAGACCACTTAGATAGCCACAAAGAAGAATCAATCCCGCATTAAGAGAAATAGTTAAAGAGGAAATGCATAAATTATTAAATGCTAGATTTATCTATCCTATCTTGGATAGTCAATGGGTGTCACCTCTAGTGATAGTTCCAAAGAAAGGAGGTAAATGATAGGTATGTGTGGATTACAGAGCTTTGAATTTAGCAACCAGGAAGGATCATTTCTCATTACCATTTGTGGATCAAGTATTAGACTCCTTGGTAGGAACGCAGTACTTCTCATTCCTAGATGGATTCAGTGGCTACAACCAGATTCAAATTGCTCATGAAGATCAGGAAAATACTTCATTTACTTGTCCTTGGGAAACATATGCATATTCTGTTCTTCCTTTTCGATTATGTATTGCTCTAGCTACTTTTCAAACAGCAGTGATATGCATATTTTCACATATCTCTTAGGATAACATGGAGATCTATATGGATGATTTTACCACCTATGGTTTAGAATTTGAAGAGCCATTGAAGAATTTGAAGAAAATTTTGCAACGGTGTTAAGACTACAATTTATCATTAAACAATGAAAAGTGCTTCATGATGATGAATGAAGGTATAGTTCTTGGTCATCATATCTCTATCAAAGGAATACAAGTTGACCCAACAAAAATAGAAGTCATTCAAAACCTCCTTGCACTTGTAAAACAAAAGGATGTCAGAAGTTTCCTTGGTCATGCTGGATATTATAGGAGGTTTATCAAGGATTTCAACAAAATTGCAGGCCCTTTATATTCTCTTTTGACCAAGGATATGGAATTATTGGACTTCCTCATGTAATGAAGCTTTCTTGAAGCTCAAACATGCATTGACTCAAGCACCAGTGCTCAAGGGTTTGAACTAGTCCTTACCTTTTCATATTCATACAAATGCATCGGATTATGCCATAAGAGCAGTATTGGGACAAAAGATTGACAATATGGAGAATGCAATTTATTTTATCAACAAGAACATGTAGCGACCTAAGATGAATTACGATGTCACTGAAAAGGAGATGACAGCAGTTATATATGCACTCAACAAATTCAAACATTATATAACAGGATATCCAATATTTGTGCACACTGATCATACAACAATCAAATATCTCATGAACAAACCTTCAATTATAGGAAGATTGGCTCGATGGTTACTATTGATGTAGGAATTTGACTTTACAGTTGTTGATAAACCAGGTAAATCCAATGTAGTTACAGATTATCTTTCTAGGCTTCAATTGTAGGATGATCCTGAAGCCATTGATGATGCTTTTCCAGATGAACATTTGTTCCTTATAAAAGGACACACTCCCTAGTATGCTGATATTGCAAATTATTTAGCTGCTAATAAGATGCCAATTCATTTTTCTCCTAAATAAAAAAGACTGTTAGTTGAGAAAAGCTTTAATTTCTCATGGATTGCTGATTGTTTATTTTATACTAGACCTAACCAAGTCATGAGAAGATGTGTAAGAGAGAATGAAACATATGATATCCTTCATGCATTTCATGATGAACCATGTGGAGGACATTTTGCTGCTAAAAGAACAACACTTAAAATACTTGGCACATGCTACTATTGGGGAACATTATATAAGGATGCAACACAATATACTAGAAAATGTGATAGATGCTAGCAGATGGGTAGGCCTACCAGATCTGATGAAATAGCATTATATCCCCAGATATTAGTTGCACCATTTGATAAGTGGGGATTAGATTTTTTTGGGTCGATTGATCCTCCTTCAAATGGGAAATCTTATATTCTAATATGCACTGAATATGTCACCAAATGGGTGGAAGCACGAGCTATGACACATGCAAGAGATAATAAAGTAGCTGAATTTCTTTATGAAGAAATATTTACTAGGTATGGAGTTCCAAGAGAGATTGTTTCAGACCAAGGACCACATTTTACTTCCACATTGATTGCAGCATTGGTTAATGAATACAATATCAGGCACAAGAAGTCTACCCCATATCATCCACAAGCAAATGGTCAAGTAGAAGTCACCAACAGTGATTTAGAAGCCATTCTTACGAAGATAGTAGCTCTTCATAAGAAAGATTGGTCACATAGACTTCCTGAAGCCATTTGGGCATACATAACAACATGGAAGACACCAATTGGTTTTACATCTTTTGAAATGGTGTTTGGAAAAACAACAATGATGCCCATTGAGTTTGAGCACAAAACTCTTAGAACCACCCTTCAATTCAATATGACTCTCTCTGAAGCATAAAGAGACCACATTCTACAATTAAATGCTTTGGATGAGTTGAGCAAGATGGTCATCCAACATACAAAACTTATTCAAAATCAAAGAGCTAAATGGCATGATAAGTACATAAAGAAGAGAAATTTTAAAATAGGTGATTGGGCACTGCTGTATGATTCAAGATATAAATATACTATGGGGAAGCTGTAGACAAGATGGTTAGGCCCATATGAAATAGATGAAGTTTTTACAAATGGAGCAGTTCGCTTGACCACTATAGATCCAGTCAACTTCAAGCTTCTAGTCAATGGTCATCAATTACTCCTGTATCATAAGCCTGTAACCAAAGAATAGTTCCTGCAGCAATTCACCAATCAAGATAAAAAATCAGTTTCTGTAGCAACTAAAGAAGTTCCTTCAGCATCTAAATAATTTCCTACAGCAACTGGAGAAGACATTAAGGGTGCGGTTCATGTAGCTTCTACAGGGAGCATTCTTAGCATTCAATAAATTCTTTAAGCATGCTTTCATAAAAATATTTCCATATCTTATGGAAATATTATTCTCTAATAATGATTTTTTTCATCCACGTCATCCCATTCCATCTCTCTATCTATCACTTCATTCATGTCACATCATCTCATTTCACCCCTTTTTTTTAACTAATCATTTCATGCAACATTTATTGGTACAACTATAGGTATGTACATTGTTTTTTTTTTATTAATTATGCATTTATTATTTTGCTATGATTATTGCCTATTTTAAATCCGTGTACCCTTCCCTCTATCCTTTCTGCATGTGTGGACACATGTCATCATAAGTAGGGGGGCTGTTTTATGGTCTGATTTCCAATTCAAGTAATTATCCATCCTTGTCAGTAATTTTCTTTGAATTGCCTAACATCATTTTTGAATAAGACATTCTTTGCCATGAGTGATTAGTTCTTCCTACCGCTGAAATCAGTCCCTCATTCTCTATTGTGGAAATTATTTTGAGAGCCAACATACACATGGGTGGAGATCCTATCCGCCATGAACCTGTAATTCATGATATGTTGTTGCAAGATGCCCTGTGTGAGCATTATTTCTGTATGCATGGGTGGATTGATTATTTTATGAAAATAACAGATTACAATGAAGAAATTGCTTCTGAATTCATGTGTACATTCAATGAAGGAGAGGCCTCTATCAAGGGATTGAGAGTCATTGCCATAGAGCAGCGAATAGCTGAAGTTATTGGGTTTCTGTAGGAAGGAAAATTGTTTCTTGAAACTAAGGATGCGAGATGTGCTAGGGCAAAATTTACACACCCAGCAGATGGACCCCTAAGGGTGGACAAACAGGGAACCATACGGATATTTCTTCTAGCGGAATGGCCCCATGTGGCATTGTATGTGATGAAATAAATTACCTATGATGGAAGGTATTCAAATTTGCATTCGGTCTATTGTAAATTGCTTAGTCATTTACGACATGGCCAAAGGGTAAATGTTCCCAATTTTCTATATCACCTTATTTCCATAAGTGCAAAAGAAACATGAAAGGGTGGAAATCATTTTGTCAGTCATCATGGCTTGTGTAAAGCAGAAAATCGCGATCGAACCCTAGTTGCTCTCCCCTCTTCCAACTCCAAGGAGAGAGAAGGGAGATTCACTAGGGTTGATGGTTTTCACTTAGGGGAGAGACTTTACATTCAAAAGAGGGGTTGAAACTCACAAGATCCAATCCCACACAAGGCAAGATTGGATGCTAAATGTTTTTCAAGGGGTTAAGGAAGCAAGGCTACCCTATTTTGTAAAGAATGTGTATAGGAGAATTAAGCTAGGAATGCATAGAAAGTGACAAAGATTCGCTTATAAACTGACATAGGGATATAGGATGAAGCTGCGGACCTGGAATTAGTAGTAAAATGTTGATACGGCGCTGTCCTGCAAATTTGAGCAAAAGTTGTCGGGACGATGGCGCCCGACACCACGGTCCTCCGAAAAATCCGCGAAACGAAGGGGGATCTGTTCGTCTCTGCACAAGGATTCCAGATCTTCAATTTCAGCCGCGTACCTGCAACCTACACACAGAAAAGCGAAGACGATTGGGGGGTTAGGGATTAGGGGTTTGCCTTTAGGTCAAACCCCAGTTTTGGAATTAACCAAGAAATGAGCAAGTGTTGTAAATGTAAATGACTGTAAAACAAGTACTAATACCTTGTTCTAAGGATGTTTGTATCCTTATGTGCGAAGGTATGGATGTTGTATGTTGTATGTTGTAGCATGTAGTATGTGATCTCCTCTTCAATGGTTGAATCCTTGTCTTGAATGCAACACTTAGCCTTGAATGGAGACTTGAAATGATCAATTGCTTGAAGGAATGCTTGAATGCTTGAATGCTTGAGTATAGTTTCCACGCCTTTTCCATCATATCGAATGAAAGAGGAAAATGTAGTTTATATACTTGTCAATTAGGGCTGATAGACTGATTTTCCCGACCTTAGGCCGACCAGGAAAGTTTATTTTCCAAATTGCAAACAAAAAGACCCGAGACCCCTTAGGAGACCGGGCCCAAAATAGGCCCAGGGACCAGGGCGCTGGGCACTCTGGTCCCACCTCCCGGGACAGCAGGGTGCAAGGAGGTTCAGGCCAGGGTGCTTGAAAAATGCAGTTTTCAGTGTCGTAATCAGGTTTCGGGGTCTCCATTCAAGTTGCGTGTTGCATCGCCATCGTGAAGACCAAAATGCAGTCAAAATTGCAAATGTCGCAATTTTAGGATGCTACATTTAGCCCCCACTTTAGCGGGAGTATGTATGCCCATACTTCCGGTAAAGTACAAGGAACAATCATTGAAAGACTTTCACCACGTCAAGGAGGCAAGATACACCAAGCCCCCAGTGGACTAAGGATCTTACGACTTCGATTGACAAAGTAAAAGGGAAGATCACGAGGGAGAACCATGACTGTCAGTAGTAAGGTTCCCTCACTATGAGTCATGCAAGAAAGATATCAAAAATTTTCAAGGCAAGGTTAAATTTGCCAAGAAATTTTCAAGTATCTTGAAAAGATATGAACGGGATGTATGCCCCCCTACGTTAAAGCGATCGCACACGCCTCACCGGGGGTGATTGCTTTAAGGTAGTGATACATATAAGAATGAGAAAGGAAAGGAGCACGTTGTCACAAGGATTTAGCCCCCAAGTGTGAGATAATCCCAAGGATAATAGACAAAAAACACAAAGCACAAGGTGACTTCGCTTTCCTAGGGGTCAGTATGCTGTATGATTATTCATGTATATCATATGTATGTATGCATAATTGTTCTTCATTCCCCAATCAAGGAAGGTCACCTAGAAGAAGGGAACACATGTGTCTTTTGAGTCAACATGAGAGAGATCGAGAGATCTCAATGCTTTGCATCGTCCTCAAGTAGACAACACTAAGGACAACAAATAGAAGAATGAGAATAACACATAGAAGAAGTAACGATAGAGGAGGAGAGAATCTGCTATGCTAATGTAACTAGTCTAGCACGTCATCTACCCCCCCGATCTTGCTGATCAATGTTTCGGGAAGGCAGGGAACACGCTAGAGGAGGAACATCCAACACAGCAGATGGAGCTATCACAAGATCCAAACAAGGGCTATGTTCATGTTCCGAGCCACGTTGTTCTTGTCTAGGAGCTAGGATAAGTGCTTTAGAAAATTCATTAGATAAATGGTTATCAATATCAACAAGTTCATATTCACTATCAGAATGAACAGGAGAAACATTTGCATCATGAATAACATTTTCATCTATATCATCATAAAGATTTATAAAAATAGGATTTTTAACTCGCACAGGATCAAGACCATCATGCATCTTATGTTTAGGAGATTTTGGAGAAAATGGAATAATGCTTGTTGAAGGTGTTTTTGGAGATTGCAAAGTTTGAGAAGCAGCTGCTTGAGCCCTAAGATGACGCTTTCATCAGCGTTCACGTGCAGAATGATTTCATCTAGTCTTAGTAGGAAGTGGAGAAGATTGAGGAGGAGGAATGTTCTCATCCTTATCACTTGGGTGTTTAGGTTGTGGTCTCTTAGGCTGGATAATAGGAGAAGAAGAAGGTCTCTTCTTTCTATAAAAAGAAGAAGGAGGGACTGCTCCATATAAAGGAGGAATATTTGGTTTTGGAAGGAGACCAAGTCCATCATGATGAGGAGGGATAGGTCTACCTTTAGGAAGTTTATTAGATATAGGCATAGTCACATCCATAGGGATGGGTTGGGAATCTTCTTGAGGAAAGACATTGGTTTTATCTTTCAAAGGAAGAACTTCCTTCTCAAGAATGATAGGAATGTCAACTTTGGGTGTTCTAGGTTCACTTAGAGATAGGATCATATCTGTTTTCCACTTTTGATAAGATTTGAAAATATGATCACTTCGCGGGGGAAGAGATTGGAATTGTTTAGGCCAAAAGTAATCAATAGGAACACTAGAGGTTCTTTCAGCTGGTTTAAAGAGACTATGATTGACAGTAACAACTTCACCATTATGGGGAAATTTCAAACACTTGTGAATAGGAGAAGCAATAGCTTTCATGGAAGATAGCCAAGGATAGCCAAGCTTCACACGAAATTGTTCGGAAGATGGAATAATAGCAAAGTTCACATCAAGGGATTTGTTATGGACCTCAATAGGTAATATAATAGAACCAATTGTAGGAGAAGAAAATGCATCAAATAGTTTCACAATCACATCTGTTTTGTCATATATCACTTGATTCAATTGCAAAGTAAAAAGAAATTCTTTAGTAATAACATTAACCATGCACGAAGGATCAATAAGCACTCCATGGCAAGGTGTATCCTTAACTTTTGCAACTATGTATAAAGGACCATCAGGTGCCCTAATGGTTTCACTAGAATCAAATGTGATGGAAGGTTCTTTAGGATTTTCTTGCTGCTCTACAAAGTTAATCACATTCGGAGTCATAGACACAAGACCATCAGATGAAAAAGAGGAATCATTAGTCTCAATCGCATTAGAGGTATGAGAAGGTAATGGATCAGTAAAAATCTGAAGATTTTGGTTAGGAGGAGCTACAGATGTATTGCCTTTATCATTCACTCCAGAAACAGAAATAGTATTATTATCAATCAAATCTTGAATTTTACCCTTTAAAGAAAAACATTTTTCAGTATCATGCCCAGGCTAACGATGAAATTGACAAAAAGCTTTGTTATCAAAATAAGGTGAAGTAATCTTTGCAGGATCAATTTGCCTTATAGGAGGAAGAGTAAGCACATTTTGTTCCAATAACTTATTCATAATACTATGCAATGATTCATTCAGAGGAGTATACTTTCTTTCTTTCTTGAAAAATTTAGAAATAGGAGGCACACCTGATGCTGCATTCACATTGTGGTTGATGATGTTTTCATTGAATTTGATGGAATCTCTGTTCGGTTTAAACTTCCTAAGTGGTTGTTGACTGCTATCACCCTTATCACTCGGAGCCATAGGATGTGATTGTTCCATTTGACTCACAGTCAGTTGATAATTGTGAAGAGTTGCACACAACTGGTGGAAAGAAGTAAACTCAGAAAATAGAAGTTTGTCTCAAATATCTTTTTGTAAATTAGAAATAAAGATTCTTTGAATATCATTATCAGGCACTGGAAAAGAAATTTGAGCATACAAATGCTTATATCTACCAATGAAATCAATCACTTTTTCTTTAACACCTTGTTTACAATGCATTAAATCAATCAAAGTAACTTTAGGACTTATATTGTTTTGAAATTGTTGAATGAAAGCATTTGCAAGTTGTTCGAAAGAAGTAATAGAATAGGAAGGCAACGAGAAATACCATTGTAGGGCTTTGTCTCTTAATGTTCTAGTGAATAGTTTTGCAAGCAACCTTGGGTCATAAGCAAAATCAGTACAAATTGTTTGAAAAGTCTTAACATGTGTTAGAGGATCACCTTTACCATTATAAAGCTCCAAATGCAGAATTTCAACATGTTTAGGGGGAATAGCACGGACAATGTCAAGAGAAAGTGGGCTCGCAACATCAAATATGGGCACACTAAACTTAGATTGATTCATAGAGGCAATTTGTTGCTGTAAAGAAGAGACAGTTTGTGCAAGATTGTTAATGGTCGCTTCAGTCGAAGAATTCATATTAGATGTGTTAGATTGTGATGGAGGTGTTATGTTATTGAAAGAAGGTAAAGAGTAAGGTGGTGGGACTCTATGATAATTAGTCATAGGAGATGATTGGACAGGAGGAATACTACAAGGAGGAATGGAATGGTTAAATGAATTGCCCCCTTGCGTCATGTTCATTTGTGAAGATGTAATAGGAACACTCATTGAAGGAATGAATGGAGAAGTCAGATTAAATGAAGGAAGAGGGTTAATTGAAGAACGGGGATTGCCCCCATGACTAGTGATCACAGGAGGAATGTCTTGTGTAGAAGTAGCCATTATGTTTGATGTAAAGGTAGGTATGCTAGCAATAGAAGTCATCAAAGGAATAGAATGATTGACTTGAGTAGGAGGTTGTGTATAACCTAAAGATTCGGCACAACTCTTTATAGGCATCACATTCGAGTTCACAATGTGTGAAATACCACGCAAAATATCAATTCCATTCTTATCACTTTGAAGCATACGTTTTAGACCCTCAATTAAAGGAAGAGCTTGACTATCGGGATACTCATGAGACATCCATTGTCGAAAATCGTCAAATTGGTTATCCAATTTCAAAATTTGTTCTACAGAAACCTCATGGAGAGCTTCTTCATCATTAGGAGGATTAGAGGAATTACCCATGTCCTCGTTAAAAAGGTTATTCAAATTAGGTTCCATCTCCTCGGTAATTAAACCTCGGAAAGACTTAATTCTACGGCTTCGTCTAATGGGAATAGTGTAAGTAGGGCTTATTGTTGTAAAACTCATGCACTAGAGAGAGAGAGAAAGTTTTGAATTTAGAGGTAGCAATTTTCAGTAAAATCAGCCAATCTTCTGGATTTAAGCTGTTAAATACAATCAGGACAATCTCCCGAAATTTCAGAAAAAATGTCAGGGACCGTGGCGCTTCGGAGTGCACACGGTCTCGGCAACTTTTTTCGAAATTTGCAGGGATGAAAGTTATGATGATTTTAGAGCTAATCTGAAAAAATTGAGTGATTTTACGATCTGTAGATAGGTCAAATTAAAGTTGCAATCTCAAAATTGAACCCTACCAAGATTGTTGAAAAATGCAAAATTTGAATTTTGAAAAAGAGAGGGAAACTGAAATTTTGAATTTTATGATTTTAGAGGGAATACCAAAAGCAATGCAAGTTTTGAAATTTAAAAGTTGACTCAATTTCATGCAAAATTCAATTTTGAAAGCGGAAATTAAAGTTGTTGTAATTAAGCACTTAGTTTCAAAAGTCACAAATTGCAAGAATTTGAATAAAGCACTGAAATTTCGAATGAATGCAAACACACTTTTCAGATTTAGGACAGTAAGAACACAATTTTGACACAAAATTTCAATTTCGATGATTTTTGAATGTTTAAAAGCCTTAATCCAAGCAATCACAAGACCAACTTTGAATGTAATTTTGAAGGTGTTAAAATTGATAAAATTAGCCAAAATTCTGGATTTTAGCAGGAAAATACAGTAAGATCTCGCTCCCGAAATTTCGAAAAAAATGTCGGGGACGATGGCGCTCGGAGTGCACACGGTCCTCGCAACTTTTTTCCAAATTTTTAGGGATGAAAGATATTGTGATTTTATTGCGGAATCCAAAGTTACAGCTGATTTGGAGATGTTTTGATCAGTGAAATTGTCGGACAAAGGTTGAATCAAGAGGGTTTCAAAAATTAGGGTTTTGACATTTAACCACTTAATTTTCAAAATTAAAGCACAAATATGAATTGATAATTTGTAATAGAAGGGCAGATCTGAAACAAGCATTAACATTTAGACATTTCACAAGCTTAATTACTAAAAAGAAATTTTAGGGTTTTTATGCAATCACCTCTAAAATTTTGCAAAAGATCAAACATGGAAATGTAATCAATTTTTTCAGATCTAAGCATGAAAAATCAGAAAGGATGTTCACGTCAGGTTCACCAAAATGTAAAGCGGAAAATCGCGATCGAACCCTAGTTGCTCTCCCCTCTTCCAACTCCAAGGAGAGAGAAGGGAGATTCACTAGGGTTGATGGTTTTCACTTAGGGGAGAGACTTTACATTCAAAAGAGGGGTTGAAACTCACAAGATCCAATCCCACACAAGGCAAGATTGGATGCTAAATGTGTTTCAAGGGGTTAAGAAAGCAAGGCTACCCTCTTTTGTAAAGAATGTGTATAGGAGAATTAAGCTAGGAATGCATAGAAAGTGACAAAGATTCGCTTATAAACTGAGATAGGGATATAGGATGAAGCTGCGGACCTGGAATTAGCAGTAAAATGTCGATATGGCGCTGTCCTGCAAATTTGAGCAAAAGTTGTCAGGACGATGGCGCCCGGCGCCACGGTCCTCCAAAAAATCCGCGAAACGAAGGGGGATCTGTTCGTCTCTGCACAAGGATTCCAGATCTTCAATTTCAGCCGTGTACCTTCAACCTACACACAGAAAAGTGAAGACGATTGGGGGGTTAGGGATTAGGGGTTTTCCTTTAGGTCAAACCCCGGTTTTGGAATTAACCAAGAAATGAGCAAGTGTTGTAAATGTAAATGACTGTAAAACAAGTACTAATACCTTGTTCTAAGGATGTTTGTATCCTTATGTGCGAAGGTATGGATGTTGTATGTTGTATGTTGTAGCATGTAGTATGTGATCTCCTCTTCAATGGTTGAATCCTTGTCTTGAATGCAACACTTAGCCTTGAATGGAGACTTGAAATGATCAATTGCTTGAAGGAATGCTTGAATGCTTGAATGCTTGAGTATAGTTTCCACGCCTTTTCCATCATATCGAATGAAAGAGGAAAATGTAGTTTATATACTTGTCAATTAGGGCTGATAGACTGATTTTCCCGACCTTAGGCCGACTAGGAAAGTTTATTTTCCAAATTGCAAACAAAAAGACCCGAGACCCCTTAGGAGACCGGGCCCAAAATAGGCCCAAGGACCAGGGCGCTGGGCACCATGGTCCTGGGGGACCAGGGCGCTGGGTGCCATGGTCCTGGGGGACCAGGGCGCTGGGTGCCCTAGTCCTGAAGGACCAGGGCGTTGGGCGCTCTGGTCCCACCTCCCGGGACAGCAAGGTGCAAGGAGGTTCAAGCCAGGGTGCTTGAAAAATGCAGTTTTCAGTGTCGTAATCAGGTTTCGGGGACTCCATTCAGGTTGCGTGTTGCGTCACCATCGTGAAGACCAAAATGTAGTCAAAATTGCAAATGTTGCAATTTTAGGACGCTACAGCCTGATAAAATTATTAGTAGAGTGTTATCTTAGAGATGTTTCTCAAATGGCATGGGGGTATTCAAAGATATACTACAATTTTGAGAGGAAAATGCTCCTACTCCAGAAGAATTAGTAGCCTAAGAGGAGGCTATTGCAGAGCCCTCATCTCCTAGGGTTTTTGCAGAGAATGAACCTCCTATTGCCAATGAAGCTTTGACTATTGCAGAAGAAATGGTGATGGAAACAAATATTGAGCAGCCCTCCACTCATCAAAGTGAGGCGACATCTTCTAAAGGAAAAGGGAAAGAAGTAGAGATAATTGACACACAGAGAGAAACCATAGTGTAGCCTCAAGTAGCGTAGGTTTCTCCTGTAGCCAAAAAGTGTACGCTAAAATAAAGGTCTCCTGCAGCAACGCCTCTTGCAAGAACTGTTCTTGTAGCCACTCTGAAAATGTTTACAAGAAGGACTCGGTGGAGTAAATAGAAAGTTCGAGCAGCAAGGGAAGTAGTGAAAGTCATTTCAATAGAAACATCAGAAGAAGGGCATGAGAGTCAAAAAGAGATTAAATCACAAGAAGAAAATGGTGCCAATAGACTTTCAAATCTGGCACAAGTAGCAGAACAATTTGGAGAACCTGTTGAAGAAATCTCACAGCCTTAGGTAACAACTAATAGACCCCCTTCATCTCTCACTAGTTTGTCTATTGCACTTACATTTTATAGGCAGTGGGAGATTGAAAGGGATAGGTTACATGGGATTATTGATAAACAACAAAAAGAAATTGAAAAGAGGGATAATCAGATTGAGGAATTGAAAGCTAAAGTTGACACAATTGATAGTATTGTTCTTGAGTTGATACAATGTAGGGATCCTCCAAGGGTTTATGCTTTGCATCTAAAAGAGTAGTATTTAAGTTTTAAGCTAGACCACATTGTTAGAGACCTTAGTCCTTTAGATACCCCAGAAGAATTTTATAGTGTTTATCAAACCTCTCCAAAAACTGTTAAGAATTTGTTATGTGAATTTTATTTACATAACTACGCTATAACTTCTGACAATGAGTGGAATCTCTTGTTATACATTGGTGACATTCACATAAAATCATTAATTTCATGGGTGCAAAATGAAATCAGTATGGGAACTCAGGCCAAAACATATAGAAATTGGGAATTTGACCGTCCATTACCACTCAAAGATGAAGCCAAGAATCCACGGCTTCTTTATTATGATTGGCAGAAATTGTTAGCAAGACCTGATGTAAGGAGCCAGGTGATACCAAAAAGAAAGGAAACATATCAGGAATATGAACATTTAGTTAAAAATGAAAATGCAACTACAATGGACTATCTGGTTTAGTGTTGGAATAATCTTCCAGAAGACTTAAAATAGGGTGAACATCATTCACTGCCTAATTTTCATGCAACTATACAAAGAGCCCTAAATACATCCATTTGGGAAGGGCAAAGAGAAATAACTAGCTACCCTTGATATTTCAGCCACCTATCCTTATGTGGCCATTAATGGGATGCAAGGTTGCAGATAAACCATATGGGGAGGCCACTAAAGAAGCCAGATGGACCAGACTGGGAAAAATGAAGGGATTTTATTGGAATTTGGCTACAGGAGGGACAAGTTAGGGAACTATTGGTGACTTGTGAGTAAGTGCTCGAATCAAAAAATTTCCTCATGCTGGAGGATCAACAAGACACTAAGTTGGGGGCATGACGAACTGAGATATTAGCTCTCTTTATTCTTAAAACTCATAATTTTTTACCATGTTTTAATTCATATAATGGGATAGTAATGATGTATTAGAGTTTGACTATATACATTCCAGATGTTAACTGAACTCATTAAATCATGTTTTGTCTTGACCAATTATTCCTATTGTCATGCTAATTTTTTCGGTTGCCATGCAGATTATCATAGGTGATATCATGTGTGAAATGTATGCGTTTTTTTTAATTTAAAATAGATATATGTGTATGCTTGTATATTCTATCTTTTTAATTGCAGGAATAAATAAGATGTTGCAGTGGTGGTTATTGTGTCACGTCATGAAGGTAGTTTGAGATATTCAAGGGGTGGTTAAAAGTTAAAACAACAAAGAGAATAATGGGTGTAAGGAGCGACAAAGGAATAGCAAGGTGCACAAGACTCATTTATGTCTATCTTCAGTAAACATTAAATCTTGTAATACCGCCATTCTATATTCTTGGCTGTGGTTTAGTAGAGATCCACGCTTTCAGTGGCTTAGCTCTGTTTATTCTCTTTCATAAATATTATCCACCTTGTTTCATCGGCATGACCTAGATTGTCAGATTTTGTTTTAGTTTTCTTTTAAATAAGAGTTTGCGCCTCTTCTCAGAGGTTAGAGAAAGAGAAGGGGAAGAGAGACAGAATATTTAGAAATAAAGTTGCAGAGTATTTTTTGCTTTCTTTCAATCTTTATGTTGTATCGACCTTTGAAAGACAATGAATAAAGTGATGTTATTCTAAGTATTTAGAGTTATCTTTGGAAGCCTAGATACACTCATCCAAGGGGTCCCACTTGGTGATTATTCCTATGCATTTGTTAACTTAGTTTCCCTTTCTGTTGTAGTAGTCGTTGTGGCAATTGAACGTTCCTGCAGCCACTAGAAACAGATCATGTGACTAATCCTACAGCCAAAGCAAACAAAGTAATTCATGTTTGTCAGCTTTGGACTTAGTTAACAATTCTTTAATTGGGTTTTATGTTAATGCAGAGTTTTTCTGTAGCCATTCAGTTGTTATAATTCTTACATGCTTATTTCAAATAGGTTTAGTTGCTACAGTAATGCAGAATAGCTATTGCAAGAACTTAGTACATATATAGTGTAGACCCTTTTCAAGTAATACCTCCCTAGGTTGATAAACAAATGAACTTCAGTTATGGAGATAATAACTTCACAGAGTGAATGTCCAAACTTTGGGTTGAGACTTTAGCTATAGCTATTGTTCCTCTTGGTGAAGCAAACAAACTCAAACTACAATGTCTACCTACTTTCCAAAAATTAATAGAGAATGGTATCCAAGTAGAGGAAGCCTCGATCAAAAAGGGTACCTTAAAATTCTCTAAGGAAGGTGTTAACTCAAACAAAAACCACACCTATAGAAATCAATATAACAACAACTTGGACAATTCCAAGTTTTGGACTAGAAATAAAAACATTGTTAATGATGGTGTAGTTGATACCAACAATATAAAGTCTAAACAAGTAGTGTTGACTTTATTGGGTAACACATCATCCAACAATAATCAAAGAAGTGTCAATCAAGGCACTAATAATTACCAACATAATACCAACCAAGTGAACAACAACAACAACAACCAAAGAAACAACAACTACCAAGGGAACAACAACAACAATCAGGAGAACAACGATAATCAAGGGGGTAATGCTAACACTCCACATCCCCCATATCGAAGAACCTATACACCATTACGATAAACCTTGGAATCCACATTTCAAGAATTATTGGCAAACAAGATCATCACATTGCTAGTCATAATAAAATTTGAACCCCAAGTCAAACCACTATGGTGGAATGACTCGCATTATTGTGATTATCATTGAAACAAGGGACATAGATCAAATGATTGCATGAGGTTGAAAAACCTAGTTCAAGATATGTTGGACAAGGGAGACATAATGATCGATGGTCATAAAACCAATGGTGATCATGAGGCTTTAAAAATCCTCTTCATAATTATGACAAGGGAGGAGCATCAACATCAAACAACAACAAATTAAGGAGCCCGTATCAAAAACATATACGAAAAAATGTCATAAGTCACATATTGGTATGTGACAATCAAGTAAATGTCATAAAGATCAAAGATAAACAAGAACATGCACTGGTAAATGTGGCAATGAGGGCTCATAAATATGTCTTGAAGGAGAGCACATCTAAAGAAAAAACCCTCCCTAAGACTCTATATAACTTGGCCGACCAACTACAAAGGACACCTGCTTAGATATCAATACTTAAGTTGCTTAAACTCTCACCAAAACATAAGGATATCTTGGAGAAATCTCTAGTAGAAACAATAGTCCCAAACAATCTAGATATCAATCGGTTCCAAGCCATGGTGGCATATATGATGGTACCTCATAACATATCCTTTTCAAAACATGATGGCACATCTTTGAGTCATCCGCACAACACCCCACTCCATATTGAAGTCCTAGTCTACAAACACCATGTGAAAAGAGTACTAATAGATGGAGGAGTTGGTCTGAATATATGTACCTTAAATCTTATATGTGCATTGGGCTTCTTTGAGCAAGCTATTGATCCCAAAAAAAAGATCACTATCAAAGCCTATGATGATGAAGAAAGGTCATCTAAAGGAACAGTGATACTACCCATTCAGGTAGGACCTGTGCAAAAAGACACAATGTGACAAGTCTTAGACATAGACTTGATATATAACATACTCTTGGGTCATCCTTGGGTCCATGAAATGCAAGCAGTACCTTCTACATATCACCAATGTCTCAAGTTCCCTTACAATGCACAAGAGATTTCAATATTAGCAGACACTAACCCCTTTCAAGACTACAACGCTATGGGGGAAACTCAAAATGTTTTGGTACCACACAACAGGGAGGCCCAAGCTTCCTCATCATCCAAAAATCAAGAAAAACTCAAGTGTTTGTCCATAGACTTTGAGAAAAAGATGAAGATAAAAGACCAAGGCATGGGGGAATACTCTTTTGAACCCCTATGTTTATCAAAATTACCAACTTCACCAACATCTCATAGACAAACTTCAACATGAAGGCACAAAGAAGAACAACCCATCAAAAAGTTTGATGGAAAATTTATCAAAATTGGCACACTAGCCGAAGAATCAGAAGACAAGGACATCCTCAACTATCTATACAAGGATGAGGAAGAAATAAGAACCTATGTCCTAGAAGTAGTCGTTCCCACATAACAATATGGAAATGGGTTCAGAATCATGCAACGAATGGGATACAAAGGAAAAGGACCTATTGGCAAGTGTCAAGAGGGCATCATAGAACCCATACAACCCCATTCACAACTAGGAAAAGACAAATCAGGACTTGGGTATGGTCAGCATATCCAACCTATACAAAAATGAGATCATCAAAATCCCCAAAGGAAAAGAAATGGGACATATAATGATGAATCCTAGAAAGAGGTGCTACACCAAGCAGCTGAAAAGAAAAGAAAAGAACAATAGTATGAAGAAAATGAGAAGCAACGAGAAAAACTCGCTATCCAAAGAGAGGAGGCTTCTTATAAACAAGTACATCATGTACAAGTACCTGATCAAGCTAAATCTGAGCCACGACATGAAGAGATTGCCACTCAAAGGAAGGAAATTGTTTATGAGAAAATCCAAAGAGTACAAGAAAGCATAGAACTTGAATCAGAACAAGCTACCAAAATGGTATTGATTATTAGTGACCTTTTCTTGCCATATAACATCCCTATTAGATTCAGTGGGGTAACCCTAGACAACGATTCTGAAATAGACTCCAATGAGTATGAGTGGGACACTTGTTCTAATGTCATTAAGGATATTAGAGTGGATGCAATCCATGCATACATACCCATACCTTATGAGGGACAAGGTTTGAGACCTAGATTATTTGAATTTGGACCACAACATATCTATGAGGCTAGTAAGAATGAGCAACGACAATACAAAAGAGGCAATATTGACGGGAGTACCATCAAAGACCTTGAGACTATTATAGACCTCACCCATGCTACTGACAACTATGACAACATGTCTATCATGACTCTTACAGAAGAAAACCTTGATCCACCAAACGATTCCCTACCTCTCATATATCCTGAACTTATAGACTAGGAACAACCTACACACAATATACCAGTCTTTCAAAATGATGACACCATTGGCCAATAACTTTGCTTAGTCAACTCAAAAACATACTCCACTAGTGAACCCCATAACGATGTCTGCAGTTTAGAGAGTGTCAACTCTCTTAGTCGCAAAATGAATAAAATAAAAAATCAATCTAATGGTGAAAACAATCTAATGAAAGTATTAGATCACAAAAAAGTAAAAACAAAGGACGTATCTAATGGTGAAAACCTCTTTGAGCCACCTGAAGATGAGAGATTTGACACTCTTCTTGAACATTATCAGGAAAGATCACCAATCTTGATTGAGGCAACTCAATCAATAAATATCGGCACCGAAACAAAAGCAAGAACCATACATCTGACATAATCATTAACGGAACAAGAAAGACCAAACTTTGTCAAATTCTTCAAGGAAAAGCAAATCAATTTTTCTTGGTCTTATGCAAATATAGTAGGTATAGATCCGGATCTCATCATGCATCACTTGTCAATCGCTCCTGGAGCTAAAACTATAAAACAAAAACTGAGAAAGATGAACCCACATTTCGCCATATTGGTTAAAGCAAAGCTAAAGAAGTTACTAGATGTCATTTATAGACTATGTCAAATGCATCTCTAACATTGTGCTAGTATCTAAACTAGATAAAAGCATCAGAATTTGCGCAGACTTCAGGGACCTCAACAAAGCCTGTTTGAAAGATGATTTTCCTCTACCAAGCATCAATACAATTGTGGATCTCATGGCAGGGCACGCGATGCTATCACTCATGGATGGTTTTTCAAGCTATAACCAAATCAAGATAGCTCTAGAGGATTAGGATAAAATGACATTCACATGTCCATGGGGTACATACTTCTAGAACATCATGCCTTTTGGTTTGAAAAATGTTGGTGCAACCTATCAAAGAGAAATGACATCAATCTTCCATGACATGATGCATACTTTTATGGAGGATTATGTAGATGACTTGCTAGCCAAATCATTCACAAGAGCAGAACACCTGGACATTCTTGATAAAATATTTCAAAGACTAGAGCAATTCAATGCCAGATTAAACCCTAAAAAGTGTGTTTTTGGGGTCACATTCAGAAAAATATTGGGCTACATTGTATCAGAAAAAGGCATTGAGGTGGATCCCACAAAGGTTTAGGCTATCATGGAAATGCCACCTCAAAAGAACATTAGTTGGCTACGATCTCTTCAAGGCAGACTACAATCTATTAGAAGGTTCATTGCTCAATTGGCCGACGAATGCCTCCCATTCAACCATCTACTTCATAAAAAAATGTACCTTTCAAATGGGAGGACAAGTGTGTAGAATCATTCCATTAGCTGAAGCAATATCTCATGAATCCACCTATTTTGGTGCCACCTAGCTGGCAAACCACTCATCCTCTACATATCAGCAACAAAAGTGTCACTAGGGACATTTCTAGCACATAAAGACTCAACAGGAAAGAAAAGAGCCATCTATTACATTATTAAGATGTTGAATGGCTACAAAATCATGTACACTTTCATTGAAAAGGCTTGCTTAGCTGTAGTGTTTGCTTCCCAAAATGTGTGACACTATATGTTAGCTCATACTATCAAGCTAGTGGCAAATATCGACCCACTAAAATACTTACTCATCAAATCTGCTCTCACGTGGAGGTTAGCAAAATGGGTCATGATCCTAAGCGAGTTTGACATTCAATACATAGAATGGAGAGCTATCAAAGGATAAGAAATAGCAGATCAACTGGTAAAAGCACCACTACTAGACAAACACCCACTACATGTGGAATTCTTCGATATAGATGTGCTCACTGTTGCACCAAAGCAATGGACCCTATACCTTGATGGATATTGTACACAACATGGATCAGGCGTCGGCATCTTGTTTGTCACTCTACAAGGACACACAATTCCTAGATCCTACATATTGATGTTCCCATGCACCAATAACATTATTGAATATGAAGCTCTAGTGACAAGTATCAAAGTAGTCGTAGAGTGGATAATCACAGAATTGAAAATCTATGGGGACTCTCAATTAGTTATCAATCAAATCAATGATGACTATCACACAAAGGATGATAAGTTGATGCCTTAAAAATGCATGGTGGATGATTTTAAGAAATACTTTGTATACATCACATTTGAGAAGGTTCCAAGGTTAAACAAAAAATCTGTTGACGCAATGGCCACCATTGCTTCAGTCCTACAAATTATAGATAGGTGAAATAGTTATGAATTCCTGGTGGAGCAATTGTTTTCCCCAGCCTATGAAAATCTAGAATCCCAAGTCATCTGTGCCCTAAGCGGTTTTGATTCACCCTTATACGAGAATATCTATGCCTACCTCAAAGACAATACCCTTCCACTAGACCTTTCTCATAACCAAAAATGAAGCTTTATACAACAAGCCACCCACTATACCTTAACCACTGATATGCTTTATCATCGAGGTCTTGATGGTACTCTTCTTTGATGCCTCGATCGTAATGAATCTAACTCCTCTTTACATGAGCTTCATGAGGGTATTTGTGGCACACATTCAAGTGGTCCTACTCTTTCCAAGAAACCTCTAAGGATGGGATATTATTGGCTGACAATGGAAAAAGATTCCTACCAGTATGCAAGGAAATTTCCTAAATGCCATATTCATGGCAATCTTATACATGTACCAACATAGGAACTGCAACCATTCACTACATCATGGCCTTTTTGCCAATCGAGACTCGGCCTAGTAGGAAAGATTCATCTTTCCTCGTCAAATGGACACAAGTTCATCATCACAGCCACTGAGTACTTTACAAAGTGGATTGAGGAAGTTCCATTGACTACAGTGACCGAAAAATAGATAGCTTCCTTCATTCTTAAGTACCTCATCTGTCGGTATGACATCCCTAGTTCCATTGTCACAGATAATGGATGGTCTTTCAAAAATCAAGATGTACAAGATATTTGTGAGTGATTCCATATCCAACATCATTTTTCAACACCTTACTATCCACAAGGGAATTGCCATGCAGAGACCTCGAACAAGACAATCTTGAAAATGCTCAAGAAGATAGTGAATGATGTCAATAAAGATTGGCATGTCCAGCTTAATCCTGCACTTTGTGCCTACAGAACAAGTATTTGTGCACCCACCAAAGCTACACCATACTCATTGGTGTATGGATCAGAAGTTATCCTACCTATTGAGGTAGAGACTCCATCACTCTGAGTGTCATTGAAGGGCCTCATTCCAGATGAGGAATATCGAGTCAATGAACTGCAAGAGCTTGAGCTGCTAGTTGAATATCGATAATGTGCCTTTGATCATCTCAAGGCATATCAACAAAAAATGTGTAGAAGATACAATTACAAATTAATACCAAGGGCTTTCAAAATTGGTGATCTGGTACTAAAGGAAAACCCCCAGAATCAACAAGATCGAGAAAAGAAAGGAAATTTTGAACCTAATTGGTTGGGACCCTTTGTCATCATATCAACTTATGGATCAGGAGCATATTAGTTATCAACTTTAGAAGGGGATGTGCTTGATGAGCCAACCAACAACATCCATCTGAAGAAATTCTACACTTGAGTCATCCAATACATAGATCAAACAAAAAAGAAAAAAGAAAAGAAAAAAAGTATCAAAAATCATCACTAGGGTGAAAACCTAGAAAACAGGTGCCTTGTGAGACAAAAAGATATCAAAAAATCAAAAGAAAAATACAAAAAAATGAAAATAAATCAAAAAGTGCAATAAAAACAAGTGGTGAAAACCTGGCAATGGGCACTATTTGTGATAGAGAAGTTCCTCTATCTATCGGTACTTGTATCATATCTTTGGCTCCATCTGATCTAAACCAATAGCCATCGCATAACACTTATGCACACAACATTATCCCAAACATACTTAGCGTAGTCACTTTCGTTGATTACCTGAATCAGTTAACTGACTCATATCCCACCATGCTTGGTGATTAGTGTACATATCCATATTGAAGTACTATTGGCAGCAAGGGGCAAAATCTTGACCTCGTTGGGGGCATTTCTCTTTGAGAGTTTTAGACATTATACCAAACACGTAGCAAGACAATGAGGATCAAAACAACCAACAATGAACATGGCAACATTAAGAGTGCAATCATCAAGGGAAGACATCAAGAACTTGAACAAATTTTATTGGGTGAATATTTTGTCACTAGCGTACCAATGAAAAAATATTTGTTTCTAACACAGCTATGATAAGACAGAGTCTTTCCTCTCATCAAGGGGAGGTTCCCTGTTGGAATTTATGGGTATTACAACAACTTCTGTAAAACAAAAATTCAGGTGTAAGTTTAGGGCATGTAATTCTCTTTTTTCAGTTTTAATATATTCTCCCTTCACTTGGTGATATTTCCTACAACTAGATAAACTGAACCACTAAATTAAACTTCTTGACAAAGATACAAAGATCCTCAATATTTAGACAACCTTGTAAGCCCAAAGTCTTGCATAAGTGCAACTACTTAAATCACCACTATTTCAACTTAAATCTCAACTTGTAGCTCAAAGTCTCCAAGATGTGATCAATGATTTGTAAAACTACAAGTAATTTGTAGACATACAAAGCTTCCCATGCAATTACTTAATTATCATAAGATTTCCCAAATATGTAAACAACACAAAGTCTATTTCCACAATTAGAAATCTCTTTCATAAATCTTCACAATTTCACCAAAAGATTCAAGATCATAAGGAACGATTATGAGAACTAAACATAAGAATGATTCCAATCATAATCACAATCTTCAATCCAACACAAAGTTTGGAAACTAGTGGATTGGTATCTTTATTTTCTTGAATCAACTTTTACATCAAAACCACAAAGTCTTAATTGAGATAAAAAATTTGCAGAGTTTTGCTAAGCATAAAATAGATAAATATGTACAAATGAGGGTCCTCATTATATAGGAAAAGCATGGAGAAAAATGTGGGCACAGTTGACTAATTCAACTACACAGTCCCACTTGACTACAACTACTGCATGAAATGAAAATGCAACTGCAAGAAAATTTGCGGTGACTAAGAATGAAACTACATGAAAAGAAAAGTGTCAAAGGGGGGGACACTTTATTCGTCTTTCTCCTCCTCATTGGATTTTTTGAATTCCTTGAATCTCATCTTTTTCCGACGTTGTGGTAGAAAGGGTGATAGCGTGAACATGGGAAACTACATCTTCAACTTTCATGTATTTCTTTCTTCCATCTTTTAGCCTTTGGGTTGGTCATTACTGAATATTGGTCAATGGATTCTGGAAACTTTAAGCCTATCTTATGATCTTGTGACTGATTTTCATGCACATGGATCAATTACCGACATAACTCCATGAGTATAATTTTATCCGATGGATATCTTGGCAAAATGAAAGGTTCACCTTTGAAACATCCTATGCGGATGTAGGTGAATGTAGGAAATTGGAGAAAGACACAACCAAAATGAGAAACCCTATTGTATGGTGCTTCTGAAAGTCTCTTCTTCTATAATTCCTTATCAAACATACATTTCCATACAACAAAGAAGGCATCATTAACCCTTCTAAAATAACTTCCCTGATTATTGATTGTGAGTTGATCATAATAGTTCCAAATGGGAACTAACCTCCTGTCATTTTTTGTAGACAAACTTAGATATTGCCTCATAGAGGCAGCTGCATACACAAGGTATGAGGTCATATAGAACTTCGGTTGGGTTGATGATGATTGTAATGAATTCATCATATATTGTCATTGATGAAACACATACACACACATATGTTTATATTGTCTACCGTTATAACTTCAAGTTGTTTATATTACAACTAGTATGCTAGAGGTTATACTAAGAGATTTATCTCTAACTGGTACTTTGAGACAATCGGTATATGCTTGGAAGACAACCAGTAGATACACATTAGTTGGTATCAAGATGAAGATCAAGAAGATTCAAGGATAATAGTTCATATTTTTAATTCCAACCGGTATTGATTGTTCCAACCGGTACTTGTTGATTGTGCGATGGGTTATCGCAAATCGTGATGAGTTATCTCACCAACAAATTTTGGAAGGTATTTTTGTGATGAGTTATGATCACTTGACCAGATACATTGCACCTTGGAAATTGTGTTATGATTTCTTTAGGCCGACATGAAATCTTAATGTCTATATATTGACATCACATTGAATTATTTTGTATGATGCATGTAGAGGAAAGTGATTTGTTGTGTGCAAGAGTAAAAGTGATAAGTTGCAAAATATATTGAAGAGCAGTGTTGAATATGTTTAGAAGTATCTGATCAAGCAAGTATTGTGCTACTCAGACAGATCAAACTAATCCTGTTGTTTTCTAACAACCACAACAGAATTCAAATCCCCTAACCGGATAAGCTCTAACAAGCTTCTATGTACAAATCCTCCAACAGGGTGATCCATTAGTTTAGATTCAGGAATCCTCCACTGAGGTTACTCCTAATAGGGTATTACCTTTAACACATTATAAGCTTCTTATCAAGCTTTGGGATCTCTAACAAGATTTGCTCTTAGTAGAGCACTTTGTAGACCCTAACCGGTCAGTTATCTATTACTACAGATAGTTAACTTGTGAGTTCCATCTCACTGTGGGTTTTACCTATTTGGGTTTTCCACGTGTAAATATTTGTGTTATGGTGGATATTTTACTTATTGTGGATGTTTTTATATCATTTTGGATTACATGCATTATGTTCAATAAACTTTTTAAGTTCATCTATCGATTAGTATTTCAAGTAGTTCTATTTTTGGTGTCACTGATTCACCCCCCCCTCTCAGTGCTTTTCAAGTCCATCAATTGGTATCAGAGCCTAACTTCTTTGAAGCCTAACCGCTTAGAAGGGAGTCTTGAAACCTCCATGGGGGAGATTAGCTACTTTGAGATGGCTAGAGAGCTAGAAGCTAGCAGAAATGAGCTTGAAACCCTTAGGGTCAAACTAAAAGCTTCACAAGTCAAAAAGAGAAGAGAAAGAGAACTTGCAACTAGATCTTGAATTAGCATCATCTCTGAGAGAGAACCTGTCAAAGCATAATGAATATCTCACCAAACAATTTACTGAAGCTAATGGGAAATTGGACAAGTTCATCAAAAGTTCAATCTTGTTGGAAGAACAAATTCAATCTCAAAGGATGAAAGGTGATAATTCTAGACTTGGTTTTCATATATCTAAAAAATTTGAATCCTTTGGTACCAAGAGAAACACTATTAAGAACAAATCTTCTCCTAAGGTCTATAAGCCTACCGGTAAGAAGGTCTTTAAACATGTTTGTTTTGTTTTCCATAAACCTGGTCACACTGCAAATGTTTGTAGAGACAAACCTAACAGAAATACAAGTTTCAATACTAATGCCAGGTATGTGTCTAAGAAGTTTGAAGGTCATTGCTTTACATGTGGAATGTATGGACATATATTTGTTGAGTGCAAATATGGAGCTAATAATCCCGTACCACATATGCATTCAGGACTGAATGGCAACTAGATGAGGAATTTTGACAACCAGGTCAACATGAATTGACAAAGACCCTATGGAAACTGGTTTAGTCCATTTGAGATGGAAAAGGTAACAAATGACATTTGCACCATTTGTAATAACTTTGGTCATGTGGCTATGAACTACAGAAGAAGAACTGGGAGAGGAAATGCAGGTGCTTGGAAATCATCTAGTATGGCTTGCTTATTTTCTAGAAGATTTAGAGGAAGAGCATATCAGAATTATTTTAAGTCAGGTTCATGGTGAGAACATATACTTAGAAAGAACTCACACCATAACTAAGGAAGCCATTCAGGTTGTAACTAGTTATTTCTCAACCGGTGAAGTACCTGAGCTAAGGTGAATTTCAAAAGAGACGATATTCTCTCTAATCGGTTCAACATCTGATAAACGTGCTTTTTCTATTAACAATATCAAAGACCCAGCTATAAAATTGGCAGCAATGGTGATAGGCTACAAGGTTTTTTACTCCAGTAGACTAAATAGTGTTCCATCTAAAACAATTCACACAACTTATAGGATGATAGTTGAAAATGTAGATTATGATCTTTGTGAGGCTATTAGGAGACAATTGTTGCTAAATTTGCAATCTATCAAAAAGGACAGCAGTCAAAAGTTGAAGTATGGACAGCTCGGGTTATACTTTTATTTCCAAAACTTTCTACAAGGAATAGGAGATATTGAATGGTCAAAGGACCTACCGGTATCTGCTCAAATCAAGAACAACATCAAGGCTATAAAGAATACTTTTCCTGCTGCTATGAATAAGTGTTTTAATGAGTTTCAGAAGAAACTGAGCTTTAGAATGAGATTACCTGAAGATGTGATAAGACATTTTACAAAAGACATTATTTTTACTGTTACCACTGATTTTTGTTTGATGTAAGCAATTGAGCCAAGAAAAGAAGAAATGGAAGATATGAGTTATGAGGTAAAATATGACTTACTAGTTGGTTATGCTAATAACCTATTAGCATCTCTTAAAGATAAAAAGAAAGCAAAACTGGATATTGTGGTGGTCCAGGATGCACAAGCTAAAACCAGTATTGCTCTCATCACAAGTGGGAAAGGAAAGAAAAATAAAACTGATGAAGCACCTCCAGTGATAAAGAATACAAGGGTGACTCGGAGTATCCAAATAAAAAAGGAACCAGCACCTAACGTCTATAAAAAGAAGGAGAATGTGACAAAGAAAAGAGGTTGAAAGTTAATTCTTTAAGAAGAATCTGAGGGTACTTACACTGAAGAAGAAAGCTACTGGTAGAGTAGCAAAGTCAGTAAAGGAAGTTCCGAAGGCAATTGTGCCTATCGATATATCAACTTTCAAGCCTGATGCCCATTTTGAAAGAACAATGAAAACATTAGGGAGGAACAAATTTGACAATGTTAAAGAGCATTTTGATTCCTTCACTGAAGATGAGAAGAAGTAAGTCATTCAACAGGTAATTACTCATTTGTGTCATTACAGTAGATATCCACATGATCTTGAAAAGGATATCTCAATTTTTTTGTACACTATTCTGTTAAATAAATGGGAAGAAGCTATAAAATTGGAAAAAGAAATTATAGATGAGATATTTTTGCAGTTTTTTCCCAATTTGTCTATGGATGAAATAAGTGCTTTGGTTGATAAGTACAAAATTCAATTTTCTTTCAAAGCAAGGAGATTGAAGGTACTTAGTGGAAAGAGGGAAATTATTGAAACAAAGACCCATTGAACATCCTATGAAATCAAACGGATGGAAGAACTTCTTCAATCCTCTAAGAATGAGGAAAATGTTGTTAATCGACCAGAAATGGATGAAGAAGAGATTGTTCAATCTGATGAGGTATATCCTATCAAGAAGAAGGATGACACCATTATTCATGTTGTCGATGATGTTCAGGACATAGTTGATCTATCTGGAGACAACACTGCACTAGATATGGAGCCTCCTAAAATCACTAATCTACAGGACAATTTAGTTGAGCCACCGGAAACACAACCGAAAGTGGACAATCCACCGAAAATAGATTAATTGGAGAAACTCCAATCTACACCAGTCTTTCAAGAAACTTAGAAGGAGCCTATGGAAAATGTTGACAAATAGACTTATGAAAAAGAACCAGAGAAAAATCTAGAGAAATAGATCATTAAGGTTGCATCCTCTGAACCACCAAAGCAACAACAACTTGATGAGGATGATGATGATTCATTGAGAATTTTAGGGACTATTGATGTTGAAAAAATGAGCACATCTGAAATAATGAAGATTGCTAATGTCATGCAATATACAGTGCATAAGAAGAGACTAAAAGAGCAAAGAATTGAGGCAGAAACAATTCAGAATGCAGTAGATATATTATCTAGTATACTACCGGAAACATCTACAGCACATCTGCCATCCCCTATTCAAAAAATTGGTTAGTTATTTGTTGATGCATTTGATAAAATCAAGTCACTTGAAGATGTTCAAACCTATGCTGAGAAAAGTCACAAGAAGAAGTATGGAGAAAAAATGGCAAAGGACATTGATACTGGAAAAATGGCTCTGTCACATAATAAAGATTTGTTGAGAAAAGCTATTGAAAAAGGAGGAAATTATCTTGTTTCTACCTCTAATTTTTCATTCTATTATTCTGATATCATAGAAAGGCAAACAGAAACATAGCAAGAGCTAGAAAGGATATGCAATGCCTATGTTCCACTTCAGGACTCTATTTTTTCTTTTAGCAAAACTATAGATGATCTACATAACAAGTTGGATACTTATGATCATGAGAAGGAAAAGAGGCTCCAATCTCTAAAGGAACTCAAGAGTCTACTCACATCACAAGTGGACATACTACAGAGAGCCTACTCAAATGCAGAAGCTATCTTAGCAACTCCAGAAACCTGTACACTGGATTCAATGGAAGAGTTCCATTCACAACTTATGTCTAAATTCATGTACATTGAGAATGTACTGGAGACATGGACAAATGCCATATCACAATTGAAGCAGAACTTTAATGCTATTTTCATGAGATTGGCGAATGCATGAATTTTGATACAGTTTTTCAAGTTATTGTTGTATATGCTAAACACTTTGATACAAATTTTCTATATATATATATATTGCTTTTTCAATTTGGCATTGTTGTCAAAGGGGGAGTAGAAATATGTATGTGTGTTTTTTGAAAATTTTGTATAATGTATACATTAAGGGGGAGAATGTGTATATGTGTAAATTTGTTTTGTATGCACACTTAGCGGTATTACTGTAAAATTTTCTAAGTGTTGCCATCAATTCCAAAGGGGGAGATTGTTGGCTTGATGATGATTGTAATGAATTCATCTTGCATTGTCATTGATGAAACACATACACACACATATATGTTTATATTGTCTGCCGGTATAACTTCAAGTTATTTATACTACAATCAATATGCTAGAGGTTATACTAAGAGATTTATCTCTAACCGGTACTTTGAGACAGTCTGTATATGCTTGGAAGACAGCCAGTAGATACATATTAGTCGACATCAAGATGAAGATCAAGCGAGATTATATCAAGAAGATTCAAGGATAACGGTTCATATTTTTAATTCCATCCGGTATTGATTGTTCCAACCGGTACTTGTTGACTATGTGATGGGTTATCACAAATTGTGATGAGTTATCTCACTGATAAATTTTGGCAGTATTTTTGTGATAAGTTATGATCACTTGACCAAATACACTGCACCTTGGAAATTGTGTTATGATTTCTTTAGGCTGACATGAAATCTTAATGTCTATATATTGACATCACATTGAATTATTTTGTATGATGCTTGTAGAGCGAAAGTGATTTGTTTTGTGCAAGAGTAAAAGTGTTAAGTTGTAGAATATGCTGAAGAGCAGTGTTGAATTTGTTTAGAAGGATATGATCAAGCAAGTATTGTGCTACTCGGACAGATCAAACCAATCCTATTGTTTTCTAACAATCACGTTAGAATTTAAATCCCCTAATTGGGTAAGCTCTAACAAGATTTTGTGTATAAATCCTCTAACAAGGTGATCCATTAGTTTGGATTCAGAAATCCTCCATCGAGGTTACTCCTAATAGGGTATAAGCTTCTTATCAGGCTTTGGGATCGCCAACAAGATTCACTCCTAGTAGAGCACTTTGTAGACCTTAACCGGTCAGCTATCTATTACTGCAAATAGTTAACTTGTGAGTTCCATCTCACCATGGGTTTTAACTATTTGGGTTTTCCACGTATAAATATTTGTGTTATGGTGGATGTTGTTATATCATTTTGGATTACATGCATTGTGTTCAATAAACTTGTTAAGTTCATCTACTAGTTAGTATTTGAAGTAATTCTATTTTTTGGTGTCACTGATTCACCACCCCTTCTCAATGCTTTTCAATTCCATCAACTTCAATGTTGTTTTGACCTCTTTCAATTGTGTACAAAGTGCATCACTAATCTTCTCACCCCAATCTATCTTGGTATTCCCTTTCCTGATTATGCTCATGTAATAACACATCCAGTTTTGAAAGTAATGAGAATCTTTTAGACCATTCACTCATAACAACATTGTGACCATATCATTGTATTCTTCATTAAAATCACCTCCAGAGAGTTTTTTAGAGGCTAATCTTCGCCAATTTGCGAATTCTGCGTATTTTTGCATTTTTTTTTTGAGGAAATGGCGAATAGTCTGGGGCAACATCATGGTCAAATCGCCCAAAATTTTGGGGTTAACGGTACACTGTATTCTAGCTTCGTCATTGACCACACACCGTTCGACGTGCATGCCCGTAATATTCGCCTGGAATCACTCGGACATGGGTATTAGATCACCTCTGTTATTCACCAATGATAGTAAAACAACCATGTACCCAGGACCTAATTCGCCAATGGCAAATTAAATGTTCATTGCATGCATTGGCCAAATTCGCCAATATCAAATAAAACATTATAAGCATTCGAGGACCCATTTCGCCCCACTTAAATTAAATGTTCATTGCACGCCTATGCAATTCGCCAAAAATGAAATGAAATTAAATGTTCATTGCATGCCCACACAATTCACCAAAAATGCACATGGATTGATATAAATACACTCTTCTTACAATTTGTTCATTTCTAATTAGTAAATTTGGGAGCTCTTGATTCGCATTCCGCAATTTGAGTTGGAACATCGAAGTTCATTGTAGGGTAGAGGGCCAGAGTTAGAATCCTGCAACACAGGCCCAGGCATTCCTAATTCCTGATTTAGAGAATTGAGAAGGCATAAAGGTGAGTAATCATTTCTTCATATTTGATAGTATTAGTTTTAACTTTTAATTCATAGTGAGAGGTCAAGACTCAAGATGTCACAGTCGGACATGGGTGAGACTCCTCAAGGTGGTGAAGGGATTGAGATGTCAGACAAGGGTGAGACTGAGACTCCTCAGGGTGGTGAAGGGATTGGGATGTCAGACAAGGGTAAGATTCCTCAAGGCGGTGAAACTGAAGGGATTGGGAGGCCATCAAAATTCCCAAAACTTAAACTTAAAGATACTACCATAAAGTCTTTCTTTGGAATTGGCAAAGTTTCTGGTCCTGTAGTTGCAGAAGCCATTCACAATAGCTCAACACCACCACAAGGTGGGATTGTCATTGAGTTAAATGCATCAAATGAGGATGACAATATCGACATGATAAACGATGTTCTAAGGGATACACACAATAAGATAATTCACTCGGATGCAAATGCTAGTACTGAAGATGATGTTGGTAGGAAGAAAAGAAAAAGGAAAGTGAAACTGGGGTGAGAGTGGGAGATGACAAGGAGTTTTAAGATTGATTGGGTAGAAAAGTACCCATTCATTGAACCAGTCCCAAAAAATGATGAACAACCAATAGAATGCAAGTGTAAGATTTGTAGCTGGAAAACTAAAAGAGAGAAGAAGATGCAGCTAAAGCTTGACACCATAGAAAAGCATATTGGTAAGGTTTATGAAAAAAAGATCATAGACGGAAAGGAAACAGTAGTAGTAAGATGGAAATCAAAGGAATAATGTCTTCATGTTAAGTATGTCGTGGAATATGAAGAGAATAACCACAAAATGACACTGATTGGTAATAGTGGATTTGGAAATACAATAAAGGTTGGGCTTGAACATGCAGCGAAAGATGAAAACCTGGCAAAAACTATTCAGATGAGTTTTATTTTTCATATTCTATCAAGAGGGCGTCATATGAAAGAATTCCCAGAATTTAGTAATTTATTATCTTTTTTTAATGTTCCTCACTATCCTATGTCACATTGGTCAATAAACGCTGGATGGGAAATGACAAATTGTCTCGCTGAGGTGGAAAAGAAAAATTTACAAGAGAGTGTAAAAGAGTCAAATTTCTTTTGATTATCCATAGATGAAGTTACTACGGTAGATAACACTGCTTGGGTTTATATGCATGTGTATACCGTAAAAGAACACATTCACCGAGCTCATCTACTCAGTGTTCATAAAATGAGGGGCAATTCAACAACATAAAATTTATATTTGGAAGTTAAGAAAGCTTTGAATGAAATTGCTGGTATGGATGACTTGACAATTGCCAAGAATTTGGTGTGTGTTGGAGCTACAATAATGCAAGGTCAAAGGACCGGTTTTTGAGCAAGATTACAAACTAGTATTTCACTATACATGGTTGGCATTCATTGCATGGCCCATCGAATTAATTTAACATATAGAATCACAAGCAATTTCCCTACAGTGTCAAAAGTTGAAGATCTGGTCCACAAGCTCCACTCATACTTCTGCTGAAGTCCTAAACATTTTGCAGAATTTCATATTTTTGATGAGGGAGTAACAGTAGGAAACAAGCTTCTCATAGATGTTGAGACCAAATGGATCTCCTTGCATGGACCAGCGGAATGAGTTCTAACATAATATCAATCATTGATCGGACTAATGTATGAGTAACGCCTCACAATAGACAATGCTCCTGATCTCTTACATAAGTTAAGTGATATAGAGACTCTGTTAACTTTACCTAATCTTCTCCCCATGCTGGATTGAATGAAAAAACTTGTTAAGAAAGCCCAAGACAGAACTATGTATATCAATGAGTATAGCACTCTACGTAAAATGACATGCTTGAGCCTGGATGGTCTATATTTAGATCTAACTTGGTGAATCCCAAATTTTTTTAGGTGGCAGATAATTACAGATTTGAATCATGATGAAATTTTTTTATATTTAATTACAAAAAATGAGTTATGTGTCTTTGTAAAAGGATTTTAGATACCAATGCACCAATCTAAGATGGGCAAGCGAGGCAGAGCATTACTAGTTTAAAAGGAAGATTTTGATAGGATTGTTAAATCTGTTAGTGATAATTTGAAGTCTATTGCATATGAACTTTCAACTGAGATTAATGAAATATTCCCTCGAGAAGAAATACTTGAAGCCATGGGTTGTGTGTATCCTCAATTTTGGCATTCAGTTGGAGATAATCCAAATGATGCAAAGATGTTTCATAAAAAACTAGAGGAATTAATATTGACATTTTCAAAAGATGCATATTGCAATGGATAGCCAATAGAAGGAATTTTAAATTTAGATCATCTTAAAAAACAATGTAAACTCTTTGCATTGTTTATGAAACAACAGTTGGTTAACTTGGAGAATCCATGTGAACCTGGATCAATCGTAAGGCTTTGGAAAAGGATAGATCAAAGTGAAGCATTGCGTATTGCAATACCAGAATATTTGAAACTTGTTGATTTATGTCAAACAATGATATTGGGGTCAATGGAAGATGAGAGAGTTTTCAGTGCATTGGGGCTTTTGAAATCAAAGATCAGAAACAAATTAGAAAAAAATTTGGAAACTTGCTTGAGGTTATTTGTAACTCAGTTAATGTTAGAGATTTTCCATATGATAGGGCACTGACAATCTGGAATTCCATGCGTGAAAGATGAGCGTTGTGCAACACTTTAAAAGCTAGTGGTGTTACTACTAGTGCTAGTGATGACACAAATGATGGATCACAGACTCAGAGTCAGCATGAAGATGAAGAAATTTTTGAATACCCGACTCAGAATGAAGATGAACCTGTTAGTACTAGTCAGTTTCCAGATCTTGAGTTCATTTGGGATATAGAAGCCTCAGACTGAGTCATTGAAGTGAATTAGTAGTCAGTTTATAGGTATTTATAATTATACTACAGTTCGTGAGTCATATTACAATTTCAATTTGCAATACTATAATTGTCATTGATGATTTTTGATATTGTATTCTTTGAATTTGTCAATCAGAACGGATACTTATTTCATATTTTAAATTGTGAATTTGAATTATTAGTAAACAATTAGAATTTATATTTTGAATTATTAGTAAATTGGTTCCACATTATGTTGAACATGAAATGCAACAATTTGTGTCACAAGATCCATAAAATTATTCATATTGCATAACCGTTAGAACCTTTCTACTGTTCTACATTAAATGCTTAACATGATGCTCATGGCGATTAGGGTTTTGTGGTTGTTGTTTTTTATCTTAGTTGGCTAGTAAACCGAAGTTGTCATGCGTTGAAAATCTGAGTTGTCCTCTCTTTATTTGTCCATGTCAACATCAAGTGTGGTCAAATGGTTGGTCAGACAATGAGACATGTTTAATGTTTCATCTCTAACTCACAGATAAATTTCACGTTTAACAATTTAAGTGGCGAGTTAGCAAGTGTTGGTTTGGGTTTAAATCGCAAGGTCTCTAGTTTTTTGAGTATTAGCATTTTATGTTAGCGAGCTGGAGATTGTTAATGAAATTGCTTTGGTTGCGAGGTCTCAAATTAGTTTGATGCCATGCATTATAGCCGCGAGAGTTAGCGAGTAAGTCATTAATGGTCTATGTGCCACTGCTCACGCCTATTTATGACGGTAATTAACATAAAATATCGATTTGTATTGGTACTCATTGGGTCGTTGTGGTCAAGAGATAAAAAGTTTTGAGATTTTATGGTTATCACTAGCTCGCAGGTCCTTTATCATCAAGTCATTTTAAGTCACAAGCTTGTGAGTACTGGGAGATTTTAGTTGTTGCTACCTCATAGGATGTTTTGCACTTGACAATTTTATGTTGCGAGGTTGCGACTGGGTGTGATTTTATGTTATCTCAAGGTCACGATGTGTTCATGGTTAAGTCATTTTAATTTGCAATCATGTGATGTGGTTGGTATCACAGCTTAGTTGGTTTCGTTGCTTGCTCACAGGTTTTGAAGTTGTTTAGCATTTTATGTTGCGATATGGCGACAGTTAAGTTTTGGTCTGATTTTGTGGTCATCGTTGCTCACGGGTTTGTAAGTCTTAAGTTAAAAAGTGTTGTGATCATGCGATGGCGGTTAAGTGTCTTGTTGTCATGGGTTTGCAAGGGTTTAAGTCAAGTTAAGTTTTGAGTTGCAAGGTTATGATGAAATAAGTTGTTTTGTTAGATTTTCAGTGGTCGCCAGCTCACAGGTAAAGAAAGAATATTACAAATGTTGTTGCGAGGTTGTGACTGAAGGGCTTGATGAAGATCAACGGCTGTCACTCACTCACGAGATTCTTTGAGGATTCGTAAAAGGGGTTGCAAGCTTGTGATTAAGAGGATTTGGTAGCACTGTCGCTAACTCGCCGGTTACTTTCAAAATTATTATAACCGGTTGCGAGTGTGCAATTAAACATGGGGATTGACACGTGGACTTGTTTGCCCGGTTCTGTAAAAGTTTTGAATGGCAATCACCAATCAAATAGAAGGGCATGAATTCAAATTTCGCTCGAGTACTTCAGCTTTGAATTAATGCCAGAGTAGCTAGTTCATGCAAGTGTGGCAATTAATGAGACTTGAGAGAAGTGACGGTGCCCAAATACCATAAATTGCATGATCGAGCTGAGATTTTGTATAATTGCATTAATTCATTCTATCTTTGAGGTAATCCAGTGAATTGAGCTCTGCAACAATGCTGGAGAGTTCGGAGTGTTGGGTGTGGGAAAACTTCAAAAAAATTGTTAATTTTTTTTCCTGTAGCTAAAATGAGCAAGGCGACGAGTGGAACTGGAGGTTCCAAGCCCAAGGCCACGACAAGTGGAGGACCTAGAGGTTCCAAATCCAAGCCCAAGGCCACTGAGGAAAAGATGGTTAAGAAATACAAAGAATAATTTGTAGATTTGCTGCCAGGGACTTCCATTGCTTTGAATACAAATGATTTAGCATGGAAAGATTTATGGAGCCAATGTAGAAACCCGACCACACTTCATATGACTGGTTCTGCTCTGTTTCATTATTTATGGAATAATAGGGTTAAGGGTGTCTTGATGTCAAAACCTTGGGATTTAAATATGGAAAAGTTAATTGTGCCAAATGTGTATGTTGATGTGGATTTGATCAAAGAGTTGGCCAAACGCTATTTCCCAGTATCTAGGGTAATCAAAAGAAAGAACCAGTCTGCCCTAGTTTCAATTAACAGAGCTAGCTTTGTTGAAGCTTTCCAGATTACTGGTGCTGCATGTATAGATATAGATTTGGAGTGGATTGCAGAGGATTATGACAAATACAAAGGTGTTATCAAGAAGCATGCAATGCCCAGATACATGCCTAGGGTGAATAGGAAACCGGTTATAATTCCAAATGGTATCGAACCACCATTTGACATCACACCTTTCCACCATTATATGCATTGTACAATCTATGGATTATGCAGAGTGTTGGGTTTTGATGGAGATTCAATAGTGTTAGTTGAATTATTGATGATGGCTATGGACATTCAACACCCAGATGTTAACAAAGATTATGATAATGTGGGCTATGTGGTTGAACACATTCATAATGCTCTAGTTGAAATTCAGAGTGGTGCACCCAGCCCTAAATTCAAGCATTATTCATTGCTGATGCATTTGATCTTGTTCTATAATGTTGAGTTCATGGATAAAGAATTGGAGCTTTTCAAAGAAGAATTGGGTGCCTTAATGCCAATACAAATATGGACCTAGGTTTGGGATAGTAGTTCTCCCCATTCTTCTTTCCTTTTCTTTGAAAATTGGATTGTTTTGCCAATTATGGAAATGCTAGGAATAAATAGAGAATGATTGTCAATTAATGTTAGGAGAGTTTTGAGACCTTACCAATATGTTCCAAACTGGTCTATTTCACATAACTGGGGGGACTTTTTCTTTTTTGATAAATTTACTGTGATCATATTCTATGGGTGTCCTCAACCTCCCCATATTTTACTAAAATTTGTTCCAATTAGGATTGCTTTTATGCAGTTTATTTGGCAATTGACCCTAGTTGAAAAAGAATACCTTGACAAACATAGGAAGGGTTCTCTTCTTCCTAGGCTTTGGGTTGTGTCTGATTTTACCATTGGTAGGAGTTCCTTTGATGAAGCAAAGAATTTCCTTAAACAGTATAAGTTGGTTAATGTTGTGTCTAGATTATGTGATCCTAAAGAATTTATTAAACGTGCATTGCCAAAAATGACACCTTGGGCGACAAAAAAGGACCATGAACCATTGGATGATGAAGATGTGGTTAGAAATTTGCTGAGAAAAGAGGAAGTAGAAGAAAGGAGAAGAAAATGGAAAATTTTGATGAGAGTTGAAGCAGAATTGAAGGTTGTTGACCCTAGTTTCTCAGGTTTTTGCCCTGATAACCCATACCTAGAGAGGATTAACAGAATGTTGAGTTTATATGAAACTCTAATGGAACAAATGCCTCAAATTCTAGAAGTGGCTGCTCAGTAGCAAGACCCCCAAGATGGACATTCTTCACATGGCAAGAGGCCACTTAGTGTGTATGCTAATGATGTAGAGAGTGGGGATGAAGTTCAATCTACCTGAGTGCCAGCTGCAAAGAAACAAAAAACCAAAGAGGTCAGTACAATTGTGAGGAGAGACCCTGCTAGAGCAATTGTTAGAGAACAAGGACACTACTTTCATCAAATAAGGACACATCTCAGAGAAGCAGGGCAGAATGAAGAACATGGAGAAACAAACGAAGCCCTTGATCAAGGCTTTGATGAGCATGTGATGTTGTCAAATGAGTTCATGAAAGATGATGACTTTATTAAGTCAGATGAAATTAAAAAAATTTTGACAAGGTTGAAACAAAATCAATTAAGACAAAATCTGATCATAGAGGAAGGAAATGTAGAAAAGAAAGATGAGATCATCAAGGCACTGCAAGAATATGATCCTGACAGGAAGCAAATATATGTGGAACATGCAAGACAATTGATTAAGAGTACTGGTATGATTATGATGCCTGACTGGGATATCCAGTCTATTTTTATTATTGATCAGATTAGGAAGCAAGAGGACCCAATGTTTAAAACTGAATTTGAAATTGGAGATGTAATAAGAGGATCAAGATTTAATCCTAAGTCAAAGACACTTGTTTCTTGGTCTTTGGCCCCTTCCACTCAAAAGCCCCACCTTCTAAATATCCAAGTAGAAAAGAAAGATGATAGAATGATCTGGAATTTGCAGAACACAACTGACATAGAGATTGCCTCATTTTTTACTCAAGTTTCTTTCATGAATTTATCAAAAATAGAGGATTTGTCAAGAAGATACACAGAAACATATAGCCAATTGATTGCATTATTTAAAAAATATGAAGAGACACTGATGAAGAAGGGCGCTCTAGAGGAAGAGTTAGTGGAGTTGAAAGAAAAAATTGCAAATGAGCCCTCTCCAATACAGATTACAGAACAAGTACTAGAAATACCAGCTGATGTGACATAAAAAATGGAGGAATACACAGAGAAAATTGAAAATCTTGAAAAGGAACAAAATGTCAAGGCTATCTCTATTGTGTCAGGAATTCTAAAACACGGGATTAATGTATTGAAAGGAAAATTGATGGTAATGCATGATTTGCACATTTCTTTGAAAGAGGCAAGTAAAACATCCTCTGAGGCTGACACTTTTCTTGGACCTTTGTTCAATGTTTGGTCAGGAAGAAGCAGATTAATGGATAAGACAGATACTACAATGATGTATAGTGATGAGTTCCCTCCCAAGATCAGTGACACTAAAGACATGATGGAGGTAATGAATGCAACTTATGCATTTTTCACAGGGAAGGATGTGCTTATAAATGAAAAATTGTAGACATTTGGGGAAGGTTATAGTAAATTGGTGCCTTCAATTTATGGTAGTAATGGAGATTTGAAATCAGTTTCTAATTGGACCAAAGAATTTGATTTGATTCTTGAGCAAGAAGAAATAATCAAGCATATAGATGAACAGGTTGATGTTGATTTCCTTAATGATATGCTTGAGTCACTGTTCAAGGTTAAGGTTGACCATGCAAATTTTATTGTTGAGGCCAAGGCAGTTACAGATGCCAAATGGAAAGATTCAATTGCAAAGTTGGAAGAGGTAAATGAATTCAGTTGGCCAATAGACAAAGAGGTGGACAAGTGGCAAGCCATGCTAAAGCAAAAGAAGAAATGTCAGGTTGCTACCCAAGATTCCTCACGGTAATTCTACGCTTGTTGAATCCTCATCTTATAAAAAGATTCCAAGATTAATTTGAGAGGGATGGCCACTTTTTCTTTTTGATCGGTAGAGAGGGATGGCCAGTTGGCCACTTTTATTGATGTTGAAAACTCTGATATAGTTATAATAGTTCAATTGTTCAAGAATTTGATAAGTGCATAGCTGAATTGCATTTTGAAATTACTTTCTAATATCATTATGAATATAATATCAATATCATTTGCAGTTTGAGATATTCACATAATTGTCTTTGTGTTGAATTTATGTTTTCACTGTGAATTGAATGGTCAAGATTTTTTCAGTTTGCATATGAATCTGGGTTGTGTATGTAGTGGCATATTCATTCCTATTCATCTGCAAATGAATCTTATTGAAGTTTATTATCAGGTTTTATTTGAATTGTAATTGACTTTATGCCCTAGGATAAGGCATTGGTCTATTGTCTTGATGTTGACTTGGTGAAGTAACCTTCCAATTATAATAGTTGATTCATTGTGGGTAAATATATTTTCTTGTTTGCCTTTGATTATGAAATTGTAATTTGTCTATAACATCTATCATGGAATTGGATCCTCAAAAGATATTCCCTTTAATTGAGTTGCACGCATGTTTTACTAATTATGTTGTATTCCTATCTATTGTGGTGTTTGATACTTTCATTCTTAATACTCTTATGATTCTATATGCTATGGATGTTTATGTAATATATATGGAGGTGCTCTATGACTATCATGTACATGTTTTCCCTCCTCCATAAAGTTTGCATTGACTCATACCTATAATCCGCCCACCAATTACAATGAGGTGAATCCTTAATATGATTCTAGACTAACAAAAAATTTGCATTCCTGGGCATAATAGAAAGCATTAAATGAAAAATTACATACACCATAACAATGCAACAAATGAAAAAAGTTAAAACTCATGATTCTGATCATTTGAAAGAGATAGAATTATGCACCAGAGAGAAATAGATCAGAATTTAATTTCTATTGAATAAAATTACTACTTTCATTGACCGTCACAAAATAAATTTATATATAACTCCTTCAAGAACCTACACAAATATTGACACTAAATGCTTTTTATTTTCTCTGTAAATGACTATACAACTTGCTCCCTTCACCTAGAGTCTAGAATCACTATTGGAACCAGAAAAGGAACCCCAATGACTATACAACTTGCAAAACTGCTTGAGCCATGCCATTATCACCCTGATGCCTTCGGATGGAATGTGAGATGTTACGTTCTATGCAACAGATCATTTCCAAATAGAGGAGGAATCCTTCTTGCCCAGGAACAGAGAAAATGGAAAGAGGAGCTTGAGCCTTCATGCCCACGATCAGGGAAACTGGAAAGAGGAGCTTTAGGGTAAATGTAATATTTTGGGGAGGGGTTACAACTTCCATGTCATCACAAAGATGACTTACTGCCACTCCCCACCCAAACAAATCCTTCTTTCATTCCTCTACAGGCTCCTTCTTCAAAACCCCTGCCATCCTATGGCAGAGTAGAAGTAGAGGATGTGCCATGCTTGGCCTTTCTTGATAAGAAAAGGCTTTCACACCCCCTCTAGCAATCCTTCTCACTTTCACAACCCCTCTGACAATAAACAAACTCACATAGGAGAAAAAAAAAACACCCATCCGGTATCACAGAGCACACAACAACTCCATGCACAATCCTGCTCAAACATCATCTTCCTTTCAGAGGAAAAAACCACTCTAAGAAAATGAAAAAGGTTTCTTTTCTCTTCTACCAATTAAGTCACCAATCCATTGTATTTATAACCTTTTAACACTTCATTTGGTGATGCTCATTCACGTGAAAAATCATCATTTGGTGATGCTCATTCACATAAAAAATCATCATTTTGGTATTTTTCAACATGACTGTAGACTCTAGAAGTCATGCCTATCAAATCCACTAGATCCTGCTAAGGCTCATCTATTGTGAATGATTTTGTTCTGATTGTATTCCTCCTTGATTGGACAAATTCTGCTTCAGAATCCCTAACAACAAGCAACCTGAGCTCTGATTTCTCAGAGAAATCTGTGATCTCCCATCTCTAACTTAGAAGTTTTCCAATCCTTTTATTCCTCTGAAACCATCGCCTTCGCTTGTTTAATCAACCTCAACTCAGGAGAAACCTTCAAACTAGTCCCTCGGGAATGAGTCGGCATCCAAACCTTAAAAATTCCTCGTACATATTAGCCTGCCACCACAGTTGTCACTAGCTCTCATATTTGTTTAATGTTAGCATTTTTAGGTTGCGAGCTAGTGACCAGATAGTTTTTGGTTAAGTTTTATGGTTATCGCTAGCTCACGAGGTAAAATGTCTGAAGACATGATCAAGTCGCGAGCTAGCGACAAGTTGGTTTGGGTTTACATCGCAAGGTCTCTAGCTTTTTGGGTGTTAGCATTTTATGTTACCGAGCTAGAGATTATTAATGAAATTGCTTTGGTCGTGAGGTCTCGAGTTGGTCTGATGTCATACATTATAGCCGTGAGAGTTAGCGAGTAACTCATTTCATACAGTTATCGCTAGCTCTCATGTTTGTTTAATGTTAGCATTTTTAGGTCGCGAGCTAGCGACTAGATTGTTTGTGGTTCAGTTTTATGGTTATTGCCAGCTCACGAAGTTAAGTTTTATGGTTTATGTTGGCGAGTACGCGACAAGGGTTCAATTTACCACTATCTCCAAGTCATTGCGGTGATAAGGACTTAACATTTTGTGGTCGAGAATTGGCGAGTGGCAATTCAATTTCTCTCAGTCGCTAGATCTCAAGGTTATGAAGGCTTAGCATTTTCAGCTTGTGAGTTGGAGATAGAATCATAAGGGCTTGTCTCTAGGTCGTGAGATTTTCTAATGGGCAATATTTCAGGTAGAGAGTTGACGACTATGTGCCACACATTTTAATGACTTAATATCTTGAAATCGCCAATATATTTTTTTCATGGTTTGAAAATAACTTGAAATCGCTAATATTTTATTTTTATGGTTTGAAAATAGGTTGAAATCGCCAATAGTTTTTTTTTAATGGTTCAAAAATAGGTTGAAATTGCCAATGCAAATATTTTTCTGGTTTTAAAAACATTACAATTCACCCATGCAAATATTTTTTTGGTTTTAAAAATATTACAATTCGCCAGGATTTTTCACAAACTTTGAGCGATCACGGCTAATTTGCCAATGGAGATTATTATTTTTTCTCTGTAAACCGCAAAAATTCGCCAGTAAAATTAAAATTTTCCTCGGGAATTATACAGCTTTCGCCAGGTTTTACACCTTGTCCAAGGGGTGGGTTTTGTTTAAGTTTTCCTTGATTGCCTCTATGAAATTATTTTGGCCATCTTTTAGTAATGGAACCTCTAGCTGAAGATAGGAAAACTGTATTGATCATTTTCGTACACTTCATTTCATTCTTCTCATAATACTCTTGAGCACTTTCTTTGGTTATATCTGCTACTTCTTCCACTTGTGAACCTTTAAACACACTGTTGAGAAAAGATTTGTCTATTGTCATGATGACATTCTGATTACTATCCTTTAACTACCTAGTATGTGGATCAAAATGATTTGCTACTGCAAGTACAAAATCTAGATCATGAGTTGCTACTAGTAAAGAAGCATGCTTGTGCAACTCTGACTTGAATAGGCTTGACATATGTGAAGGAGCTTTCTCAACTCGATCAGTGAACTCCTACATGTCCACATGACCGATATTTGTATCCCTTATCTCCTTAACATTAGAGTCAACTGAGCTCTCTGGGAACATGTTCAAGTATTTATCATACTTGTACTTCATCTTTTTTCGCAGATGGCTTGCTTGGTGAGGAATCTAACTGACTTGAAGAAGGCTCTAATTTTCCTTGAGAAGGCTTTTATATTTGCAAAGTACTGCATTCAACACCAAGGATTAGTGTTTTGAAAATCATCACCATCAGAAGAGAAAATTTTATGAGTTGGAACAAGAATCTGGAGATAAAGTGGACTTAGGAAAAAAAAGTGAACAAAAACTTGCAGGTCGGACTTTAAAGTCTGATTTGCTAGTTAGAAACCAAGATTTGCACATCAGACTTTAAAGTTTGACCTGTGCTTTAGCAAAGTGCAAAGGTAGTTATGCACATCGAACTTTAAAGTCTGATGTGCTAGCAAAAGGAAATGCAATAGATGACATGTCAGGTTTTAAAACCCAACCTGTCAGCTTGAAAAGACACAAAGGTTGACAAGTCAGGTTTTAAAACCTGACATGTCATCTTGGAAGAACACGGTCTGCTAACATTTCGGACTTTAAAGTCTGATATGTTAGTAGGACAAGAGCACACACTGCTAAAATTGCTAACATGTTGGACTTTAAAGTCCAATATATTAGCAGGGAAGAATGAAAACATCTCTTGCATGTTGGATTTCAAAATCTGACATGCAAGCAATGGAAAATGTCATTTCTTGCATGTTAGGTTTTGAAATCCAATGTGCAAGAAAGGAAAAAAAGACATTCCCTTGCATGTCAGGGTTTGAAAATCGACATGTGAGGGTAAAAGGAAAGATAGGACAAGTCGATTAGGGCATTCAGATTCTAAATCCTGACATTCCCTAATCTGCAAAAAAATAATAAAACCCTAACGCACACATAAACAAAAAAACATAGAGAACAAAAGAAAGGGGGAAAAAACAAAACCTAGAGAAAAAGATCTGACTATTCGATGAAGGATTCACAAAAATAATCTCCAATGACGAACCAAGGACGAAAAACGTGGAGAGCGGATGAGAGAGGAGCCAAAATCGCAAAAGAAAATGACTAAAAATAAACTTAAAACTGTAGACATATAAATCTAACCACTTTCCTAAATAAATATTTAATATTTATTTTAACCATATCCACTTATTAATTAAATCATATTTAATTAATTTCTTTGCATTCATCTATTTGATTAAATAAATTACTCAATCTATTTAATTAAATTCATATAAACCTTTTCTAGCCTTTAATTAAATAAATAACTTTATTTAATTAATTCCCCTTTCTCCCTTTTTAATTAAATTTACATTTAATTAAAATTGATCCTTGCAAATAAATAAATCTAATTTATTTATAAAATCCCCCCACTTGTATTTATGCAAGTTGCATCTATTTTTGGTTGAAATAAAGTAATTTTATTCTAATTAAAATCCTTTTCCCTCATCCACTTGCCTCCTAAACCCCTTCTAGATTCTTCTAATCACTTCCAATTTAGCCTAATTCGTCTCCTAATTATTGTCACATTCCTGAGTAAAAGGAAGTCACTTCTCAAAGCCTCCAAAGTCTTCAATAACCAATTAAAGGCTTTGTGTCTTCAAATGGTTAACCTCTAAAGTATTCCAACCCATTAAAGGCTCTTACATAACCATTTATGGTTAACTCACCTTTGACCTTTGGTTAGAGACTTTCCTCTAGCTCAACCATCCTTTTGACTCAAGGGTCTCATCAAACACTTATGGCTTTGACCATAGTTATCCATTTAACCCTTGCACAAGAGTTTGCCCCTTGGGTAAAAGTTCTATCCAATGAATAACCCTAACCTAACATTAACCCTTACCTCCTAAGGTAACCCTCATGTTTGTTAGGATTCCCAAAGATACTGAGAGGGGGGGTGAATTAGTATCTGACTGGTAATAAAATTTACTTGAATTATAACATGAAAAGCAATTCAAAACTATGTACTGGTAAACCATAATTAATGCAGTAAATAAGAATAACAACCACAACATAAGAGACACACCATAACACAATATTTTTAATGAGGAAACCCGGTGTGGGAAAAACCTTGGTTGGATTTGTGACCCACAATATTCACTTACTGGCCAATAAGGGAATATTACTGTTTACAATAGGGGCCTGCACATGCAGGAAGGCCAAGTGCCTAGAGCTCACTACTCAGTTACAAAAGAAGTCACACTGACTTACAAAATTGGATTATACAAATCCAATGTCTTGTACTACTTCAGATCAACATCTACTATGCCAGATTCAGTACCGATTTAAGCTTTGCAACATACATAAACCCTTATTCAATATCTGCCTTACAATTCACATATTAGGTCTGCATTAATCCTTCTATTATATCACATCCTAAATGATCTACAATGATCTCATACTTATATGAGTCATATTACAATCTGCCATGTCGGCTTACAAAAAGATTTTATAATTAATTACAAAGTACATTTACACAAAATTCCCGTCGGCCATGGTGTCGGTGATCAATCTTTTTGGTGTCGGTTAACTAAGTGTCGATGTTGAGTCTGTCGGTGTCAGTGCCTGCTGGTATCACATGATTGTAAGGTTGCCATCAATGAAAATACCTTCACTCACCTACAATTTCTTATTGGAGTGTGCATTTGCCAACAATCTCCCCCTTTGGCATTGATGGCAACACTCATGAGAAAAATCAAAATTGTATATCCAAAAATGTTTTGCCAAAATTGTCTTACCAATAACTATGTTATAAAAATGCTCCCCCTGAGCTGATTATGTCTTTCTTCTGATCATTTTTCTCATCTCCACTACTCCCCCTTTGACATCAATGACAAAGGTTGTCATTCACTGTCAATGGAGTGTGGTTTAAGGGGGGGTGTTGGTGTTGGAAATAAGCCACACTCAGACCAACGATGGACTGGTCCAAGAGGGGCCAGTAGCTCAGTGGTAGAGCACTCCAGCAGTGTATGGAAGATCCTAGGTTTGAGTCCTAGTTGGCCCATGTCTCAACAGTTCCTACCTAGATCCTTGTAACTGGTGGGTTACAATTTGATAGATGTCCGCCAATGCAAAATTTTGACTGTCACTGAACCTTTTGTTGTCCTTTAATGTTGCTTCTGTTCTCTAAACTGTACTGGTGAGGTGTTTCATTTTCTCTTCTGATGTCTTAAGTCTAGAAACTAGAGCCTCAAAAATTTATTTTCTCAAAGAAATGAGGTAATCTAGTTTAGGACCTAGTTTGCATTTTAAATCTTTTGCCTTATGCTTTATCTTTTCGTTATCTTTTTCTAACTTCTCAATTTTCTCCTCCAGATCTGCAATGTTCTTTTCAATTTCCAAAAATGAATCTGATGTTCCTATTAAATTGTCAGCAATATTGTTAATTTCTTCTTGAGCTTTCCTAATCTCCGAATCGATGTCTTCTATCAAAATATCAGTTTTGCAGGTATCCCTGTACAGTTTCTTGAAATCCAAAATTGTTTCTCCTAGTGCCGGTAATAAGGTTTCCATTTGTTCCTTATTCTTCTTGACTATTTCCTCAAAGAATTTTTCTTTCTCCTTATTCATTTTCTCTTTAAATGTCTCCTCATTTATTTGATCAACTGTCAAAATGTTATCGGTGATGTATTTAGACAATGTGTCTAGTTGACCTAAAGAATCTTTATTGTCCACAATGCACTTGGGTGCTATCAATTTAAGAATAGGAATTGTGTCATCAATAGCCTTGTAGGCTTGTGCATTGTACTATGTGATTTTCTTAATAGAATCCAATAAGACTTTTGTTACATTTGTTGGTTTGAATTCTGCCGCTGAAGTATCAGATGTCTGCCCAACTGTTTTCATAATTTCCATGCTGTCGGTTGTAGTAATAACTTTGCTTGTTTCAACCTCTGGTAGGTCAGCTTTTGTTTGCATTTCTACTAGCAAAGGTTTAGGCTTTTCAGCTATTGTCGGTGGCACTATCTCAGTTTGAACTTGTACCTCAAACTATTTGTGTTCCTATTTCTTAGTTTGTGCCTCTAAGGGTTTCTCTGTGCTCTCTACTGTCGGTTCTTCTAATGAAGTCTCAGTATGTACTGCTGGTTTCTTAGTATGTACTTCTGCACTGTCCATTGCTAGTTTTCCTAATTGTTTCTCAGTTTCATCTACCGGTGCTTCTAATGGTTTCCCAGTGGTGTCCTCTATCGGTTTCTCTGTCTGAGTGGGTTTTTCTGTGCTAACCTTAATCTCAACATCTGCAGCCGGTGGCTCAATAGCCATATCTTTCTTCTTATCCTAAATGGTTTCTTTATCTACCACAATATTTACCTCTTGGGTGTCTATATTCATAGTATACAATATTTCAAACTCAAGATTTGTATCCTCTTGAGGATTCTCCATACTCTTAGTTGCCAGTTGATTGTCAATAGTATGTGTCAATGGAGTATCAGAAGGAGGTGGGGGTAAGTTATCAGTTATTTTTTAGGCTTCGAGGTCCACCTACCTTACCTTTTCCCTTATCCATGTCCTTTTGATAGACTTTGATGGTCTTAGGTCTTTTAAGTTCTTCCTATTCCTCTTTTGCAACAAAGAATATATCCCATTGATCTGCAGTCTCTTCTAAAATTTCATTCACTCTTCCTGCCATAAGTGCAACATGTCGGTGATCAGTTGAAAATATTGTTCGGTTGGCCTCACTGATTAATTGATCTATTTCTTCAGGTGAGTTTACTGGGTGCATTGCAAGTAATTTTTCAATTTTTATCTTCTTGTCCAGCTCAACAATAGCTACCCTTCTAGCTTCTAGTCTTTTGTATAAATTTGTGGGTATTTCATCAACAATCTCCATCAAAAATTTCTTGTATATGTCCAAGTGTAAAATTACACTATTCTCTATGCTTTCTTTATCATCAGTGGAAAGTGTGTTATACAGTTTGCTAATATTTTTCAGTTTACCATCCTTAGTTATTTCACTTAGGAGTTTGTCCAGTGGAGCAATATCTTGTTTTACCTTCTTCTTCTTTGGAGTCAACTTCTTAACTGGAGGCCTCACTGCCTATTGTTTTTGTCTTGTTTTTTGGGGTGTAGGTGAGGGTGCCAGTGAGGGTTTTCTTTTCCTTACTACCCTTTTTAACTCAACCAGTATATCACTTTCAGAAGAAGTTGCAACCGGTGAAAGATGAGCTTCCGGTTGAAGTCCTTCCAACTCACTTTCCTTGATACCAGTTTGCTTCAATACATCTTCCTTAATTGCTTTAGCTTGTCTTGTACCTTTCCTCACTATTTGTTCAGTTTTCTTAATTCTTTTCCGGTATTGAATACCACTCTCAATAGTTTCAGCATTGCCAAAGAATTTCTCATTCAGTTTTCTTGGTGCCTCAAGTAGAGCTTTTGCATATGTCTCAATTATGTTCTCATCAGCTTCATATCCCATTTTGGTTACCCAAATAGTTCTTGGGACAACTGCTTCCATCCAGATTTCATCTTTCTTTACCACAAAGCATATGTCATCCTTGTATTTGTCAACAATAGCTTGGGACAGCCTTGTTCTAGATTTCATCTTTGCCTTAAATGCTTGGAAATATTCATTGATGTTCTTATCTCTGTTTTCTCCCATGTTGTTTAGTAGGTTCAGTAGTTGTTTTCCTACCGGTATATCGAATCCAAAGTCTTTCTTGCCAGTACCGGGTACTTCCTTGGTGATATACAACATTAAGCTTACAAGCAGGTTGCCAAATCTGAAGGTTCCCTTCTTGTCACCTTTGATTTTCTTTAGGTTTTCTATTAGTTCATCTTTCAACCATTCACAGATGTCAATCTTAGCATTGTTGTTTACTAAGTCATAAGCACTTTTAATACACAAGCTAGAGACTGAGTTTAGTCTGTTTGTATGAGTAGCTTTGTAGCCAAGTACCATGCTAATGAATTTGATATTTACATCTTTAACATCATTGACTCTAAGTGATCTCTTGTCAAATGTTGCATCGGTTAGGTCCATTACAGTGTCATTTGAGACCTTCTTAGTTTTGTCAGGCCTACTACCGGTGGAGGGTAAGCCTATCACTACCCTAACTGCCTCTTTCGTGATCTTATGAATTGAATCCAACCAAAAGAATTTTTCATGCACTCTGCTGAGCACAATCCTTATAACATCCTTGGGAAAATCCGGGATACTAAGGATTTTAGTAAAACCTAGAGTTTCCACTATCTTATGTTCCGGTTTGAAGTTTCCAGATTCATCACACAAAATAGTCTGATACATATTCTTGATTTCTTCATTTCCTAGTTCTTCTATGTGGCAATGTATGTACATTCTAGGGTCTTCAGCATATACTACTCCTTTAGGAATTTGAGAGAATGCCCCTAAGGTATCATCTTTCTTTGCGATGTCAGGAATAATCTTAAACATGGGTCTAGGGCATTTAACTTCTTCTACAATAATAGGGTTTGCAATGAATTCAAGAATAGAGGAGGATGCCATGGTTATAAATACCTTAATCTACATTTAGGTATGTGTGCTTGAATGATTTTCTTCCTTCTTGCTATGGATGCCCTTGCTCAGAATTTTTTGCGCTCTCAGAAATTTGAATGTTCGATGAATGGAAAAAGGAGCCAAAACACTTACTTTATAATGTTATTTTCTCCAACTACCACATTTAATGCTTGCCAGTTAAGTCACAACTTAACTCATATGTCGGTAAAGGAGTAATCCAACTTCTCACCATCAACCGAGGGTATATTAGTATGTTTTTCAATTAGTTTCCAAACCCCCAAATGATTTTTCGTCAATTAGATGAAGAGTCTCCTACCGATGGAGTGATACTTTGTTCTGCCGGTGGAGGAGTATTCCCATCAACATTCTGATCTAACTTTTTGATCCATTTTTTTGAGAATTCTTGCTTTACCTCTTCAACTTTTTCTTTACCTTTCAAGCTAGGACCTTTTTTATTTGTCGGTGATGCCTTACTTCTACAAAATTTTGCAATATGTCCAATCTTGTTACAAGCATAACAAGTCACATTGTTTTTCTAAATATCTTTCCCATATCCTATGCCGGTATGTGTTCTACATTGATTAGATAGATGTCCAAATCTTCCACAAACATAACATCTTACATTCATTCTGCAATTTTCTGAATTGTGACCAACTTTGTTGCATTTAGAACATTGACTCGTGGGTGTATTAGTGTTCTGATAATTTATAGATCTACACTGATTTTCTCTATGACCATACTTGTTACAGTTAGAGCATTTCCCATTAAATTTGTAAGCATTAGGTTGTCTTACTGGTTTACTATGATCATGATTGTTTGCAGTACCGGAGTTTTCACCAACTTCAAAGCCAAGGCCATTTGTATCACCATTAGGTTTCTGATTCTTTAGCATGTCAACAAGTTCTTCTGAACTTTTCTTGAATTTCTCCTTGTGTTGATTTGTAGCACCCAGTTCACTCTCCAGGATTCCTTTCTATCTCATGAGTTTATTTGTGTCATTTTGTATATGCATCAAGTCTGTCTTCAACATGTCATTTTCATGACTAAGTCTTGTGTTTTCATTTCTAGCATCATTCAGTCTTCTAACCAATTCCTCTTCATTCTTCTTCCAATTTTCAGTTTCTTTACAAAATCTCATAGTCATATCTTGCATCTCATTCTTCATTGTAATATTTTCTTGTCTCAGTTTGTTCACCAGATCATTAAGAGTTTCCTTTTCATCTTCATCATTTTGCATCTTTTCACAAAGTTCTCTTCTCTTGTTTCTTGCTATAGTGAAATTTTATTGAAGTCCTTGAATAATATCTTGTGCAGTCTTCAGATCATCTTCAAGTTTGATATTCTTTACTTTTTCTACATCATAGTCTGAAAGAGTTATTTCCAATTGCTTTCTCAAGTTTTCCATCTCTACCAGTGTCAAGATCTTCCTCAAGCTATTAGGCTTTTGAAAATAGAGGGCCAAGCTCTGATACCAATTGTTAGGATTCCCAAAGATACTAAGGGGGGGGGGGTGAATCAATATCTGACTAGTAATAAAATTTACTTGAATTATAACATGAAAAGCAATTCAAAACTATGTATCGGTAAACTAGAATTAATGCAGTAAATAAGAATAAAAACCACAACATAAGAGACACACCATAACACAATATTTTTAACGAGGAAACCCAGTGTGGGAAAAACCTCGGTGGGATTTGTGACCCACAATATTCACTTACTGGCCAATAAGGGAATATTATTGTTTACAATAGGGGCCTGCACATGCAGGAAGGCCAAGTGCCTAGAGCTCACTGCTCAGTTACAAAAGAAGTCACAGTAACTTACAAAATTGGATTATACAAATCCAATGTCTTGTATTTCTTTAGATCAGCATCTACTATGCCAGATTAGTACCAGTTTAAGCTCTGCAACATACATAAACCCTTATCCAATATCTGCCTTACAATTCACATATTAGGTCTGCATTAATCCTTCCATTACATCATATCCTAAATGATCTACAATGATCTCATACTTATATGAGTCATATTACAATCTGCCATGTCGTCTTACAAAAAGATTTTGTAATCAATTACAAAGTACATTTACACAAAATTCTTGTCGGCCATGGTGCCAGTGATCAATCTTTTCGATGCTAGTGAACTGTGTGCTAGTGTTGAGTCTGTCGGTGTCGGTGCCTGCCGGTATCACATGATTGTAAGGTTGCCATCAATGAAAATACCTTCAATCACCTACAATTTCGCATTGGAGTGTGCATTTGCCAACAATGTCTTCTCAGGAATTTAATGCTTCTTGCATCTCCTCTCAAGCAACCTCTTGTTGACAATTGTCACCATTTCATTAGTGAAAATTATAAACATGGATTGATTAACTTTCAATCCTAGCCCTTGTTAAGATTAGTCAATCTTAACCATCCATTGCCCTATTTTCCCTATAAATAGAGCTCTCATTCTTCATTATCTATATCTCTAAGTTTATATGCATCTACATTATAGCCTAAATTACTAAGCATTTTAGCCTCTCTTTGTTAAAACATCATCATAGCATTTAGAAGCATTTTCCATATCATAGAATATTCATGCTAAGCTAGTATATCATGTTATGATAATTTATTAATCTTTTATCATATCAATATCTTCATCTTAACTTAATCATCATAGTTTTAACACATCATATAGATCTTAGAATGCATTCATGCATCTAGATCAAATATCACTCATTCTTGGAGTTGTCATTCCTAAGTCACTTGCTCAATGATCTAAGAGAAAAACATTGGCTTTAGGGATCCTGTGAGATAGAGAACAATGGGACACCCCTTGGGAAGTTAAACTAGTTCAATTAGTTTATATACTTGCACCAAGAGTCTCATTGGTATGTGGGTCTTTTGATCTCAATTTATTCATTTTGATCACCTTATTTTCCATGTACATTTTTGGCACCCACCGTGGGAGACATCCTAAAAAATAACATCACTTTTTGTGCAGGTTAGACATTACAATCATGCTGGAACACTCTTTTAGTGCTTCTGGAACTTTATGGGGTGCATATGTGGCAAACTTTAGCGCATTCATCACACTATTTAGTGCATAGAAACCATTCCTTAACGCATTTAACTTTCTTTCTGGCACATTTTCTTCTCTACTTTTTCCACGCATAGGACTATCAATATAGCGCATTCAAGCATTAGATTAGCACATAGGCTCTATCTTCTAGCGCTTTTGCACCATATTTTAGCGCATATGGTCCACATGTTAGCACATAGAGTTGATAGAGGCAAAAAATAAATAAAAATTGTAACCGAGTCAAAAATTTAGGCTTTTGAAGCCCACCATCAGGATCTGATTTGTGACTGACTGAGTGCAGGTTCTAACATTTCTCAGTGCAAGAACAGGAGGAAGTTAGTTTAGTTTTTCTTAACTTTCTTTTAAATTTAGTAAAAAGAACTCATCTTTTCCTTTATTGCAAAAATTCTAAAATGAATCTCACTTTCTCTTTTGGATGCCTAAAATGAACTTCATGTATAAAACTCATTTTTCTTTCTTGCATGGATAAAAAGAACAACAAATTCAAATCTTTCATTTTATGAAAGATAGGATCATCTTTCTTTGGGTTTTCAAAAGAACAAAACAAACTTTCCAATTTTTGCACAAAGTTAAAATTGAACATCACATTCCTTTGGTGATTATTAAAACAAACTTTACCTTTGTTTTGGAAGCTTAAAAAGAACCTTCACATTTTCATTTCAAAAGCTTTCAAAATTAAGATCGTTGTTGTTTACATTGGCGGTTCATTTTGTTGACAATGGTTTACTTCTAAAAATTCAAAATTTTGCTATCTTCACACATTACTATATTCAGATAAAAAGAACATCATGTCTTCTTGGAGAAACATCTCCATCTAGCTTAGACAATTCTGTGATGAAGGTTTAAAAATAATCCTTGTCTTTAGTTTTTGTGAGGTGATAAGTATATGCTCTCACCTTCAATAGGTGATCAAAAAGCCAAAACCATCTCTTTTATGATTTCTTTCAATTTCATGCATTAACACCTTTAGAAGGCATGCCCTCCTGAGTTGTCCTTAGGGTGCCATTAAGGTCGGTGAGAGGGGAACGACCTAAGTGTGAAACAACTTTGTCGCCAAGTGTTCCAACCCACTATAATCAAATGTGGAGGCAAATGAAAATCCCCTCCAACGGTTTTTCTCAGTGATTAGTCTTCCCCTAGTATCTTTAAGATTTGTAAAGCCTTTGTTCTAAAGGTTGGGAAGCCTCCCGAGGGATTTTATCATTGAAGACTGAATGGAAGCTTGATTCAAAACCATAGAAGTAGAAACTTTGAGCTGATTTAGTTACCAAACATTGGCAATATCACAATGCAAGGGTGGGGAAGAATCTACCCCCAAGATCACTCACCATATATCTCCCAAGATAACTACCCAAATGTGAAGCAATTCACTTTGGGTTAATTTCTGGCAAAAGGCAAAAAAATGGGCGCCCCCTAGGGTGACAAGGTTGTTTGAGCTGACGGAGTATCGAGACTAGTGGGCTATGATATTGTTAATGACCCTTGAATAAAGAGTCTGCTTGATTTGTCTTTTTGTAATTCAAAACAATGAAAACATATTCAAATGAACACACACTATTTTTTTAGCATAGACAAGTTGTTATCACTTCTATCTACTATGTTTTCAAGTCATTTTTCAGAAAATCATCCATCAAGTCACAAAATTCATTTCTCAACATCTCAACAAAAACATCAAAACAAAGTTGTCAAGACAGTTAGCGCGTAGGAGCAACATCCTAGCATATCTCAACCATCTGATAGCACATTCCAACTAATAGTTGGTGCTTTCATCACTCACATTAGCACATGATTAGTATCATACTGGTAAAAACTCAAATGGCACTTGACAATATCATTGTAGCACATCGGAGCATCAGCCTAGCACATCTTAAGCATATTATAGTGCATTTATACCAAACATTAGCACCTCAAAGGGACATATTAGTGCATAATTGATTCAACATTTGTGTTATCAAATAGTATAAAATAGCACATTTGAGAGGCAGCATAGCGCATATGGACTATTTTGTAGCGCTTTGAAAGCATCCTTTAGCACATTAGGTCCTTGTTCTAGCGCATGGTCAAAATTAGCGAAAAACATAAAGCAAATGAGTCACCTTGTGAAATTTTCATCAATAGTTTCATATACCCCTTTAGGTCCTTTGACAAATCCAACGACAAAATTTCAAAAAAGGATCATAAGAGAGAAATTTCCAAATCCAACTAAGCAACTTTACAAAGAGATATCAAATCTTCAGCTATCTTGAGATAAGATTTCATCCAACAAAATTGAGGAGTATCAAAACAGTGATCAAGGGTTCCACCATCCAACAAATCCTATCAAACCAATACCTATTTAGGTTCTCAAGTTGTCAAATTAAGTTTCTAGATCATGAAACTTGACTCATATCATTTGACACACTTTGTTGTAGAAGCGAATCAAACTAAACTTCTACTTGACCAATAAACTTGAGTTTCCAAAAAAAAAAAGTATACATATCCAACATCAAACATCAACATTGATCATTTGTGTATGACCACTCCCCATATTTTGAGAAGAAGTATTCATCAAAAGACTAAGTTGAAGAAGAGACAACCTAATTCTAAGTCACTTATCAAGAGGAATAAATTTATCTATATCAACCGTCAACTTTTTAAATCACATCGCACATTCTTGCGTCATATATGGTTGTATATCCAAGGAAAAAACAATGAATTTGACAAAGAACCTTTGAGAAGTAGGGCTTAGATTCAGAAAGCAACATTCAACCAATGCCTTAATAGTGGAGGAAGGATTAACCCCTCTTTATTTCCAAAGTTTCTCATCACTTACAACGAAGCTCAGCCTGAGCCACCAACTCCGCCAAGATCCCCAATAGAAGAAGAAGAATTCATTACAGTAGAGATATATCAATGCCCATTGTCGCTCGGTCTCAGAAAAACAAAAAGAAGGAATCACAACCAAAATCAAGTATGAGTCATAGACTGTCCAATCCTTTTGATGAATATGTGAATATGGGAGAAACAAAGATCACCGACAAACTTCTCCAAGAATGTCAAGAAAATGCGGCTTTACAAAAACTCGTAGAAAACTTATAGAAGTAGATAAGCAAAAATATCTACTCATGCTGACTAGTAAAGGAGTAAATATTCCTGAGGATTTTGACACAAAAAACTTAAGGAATATAGATGAGAGAATTTCACGAACAAGGGTGAGAAGCTATGCTTATCAAGAACAATTGAGAGAAGAAGAAACACATGATCAAGGAAACATACACAATTGAGATCACACCCATGAACAAGATAACACTCACGAACAAGACAACACCCACAATCAGGACAATCTTAATAAATGAGGGGAAGCTCCCCATCAAAGGACAAATGCACCCATAGCTTTTCTTACACAACAACTCCAAACACTTCAAAGACAAATGCAAGACATGCAACAAGGGACCATGGTATGATAATCATTAGACAAAATTTTTCCTTATCCTTTTGATATGAGATTGAACATGGTACCTTTTCCCCCAAATTTAGATATACCAAAGTATGACAAATATGATGGTAAGAGTGATCCCCATGATCACGTTTGGGAGTTTTGTACTATGAGCTTGGAGTTTTCTCACAATGACACATACTTAATGAGATTATTACAAAGAAGTTTGGGATAGAAAACAATGGATTGGTTGTCAAAACTCACACCTCCCATCAGATCATTTGATGAGTTCATGAATAAATTCATAACACAATACTCCTATAAAATCCAACATGCAATCACCATGCCTGACGTATGCAATACCAAATAAAAGAACAATGAAACATTCATGGTGTTTCTACAATGATGGAGATGCATGGTTGCAAGGTATCCACAAGATGTGCCTGAAAAGGAAAAGATGGAAATCTTCATAGACAATCTGAATAGTGAAATGGGTTATCATCTCAAACTACAATGTATACCATCTTTTGCAAAATTAATAGAAAATGGTATCCAAGTAGAGGAAGCTTCCATAAAGAAAGGAACCTTGAAGTTCTTTAAAGAAGGTATTAGTTTGTCAAACAATAACACCTTTAACAATCAAAACAATAACAACAATTTAGACAAGTCTAGATTTTGGACAAGGAACAAAAACATTGTTAATAATGGGGTAATCGATGCCAACAATCTAAAGTCTAAACAACAGTGTCGATTTTATTAGGCAACCCACCATCTAATAATTATCAAAAAAGTGCTAATCAAGGCACTAACACTTATCAAAAAAATACCAACCAAGGAGCTTCAACGTCAAACAACAAGAATCACCAAGGCAACAACAACAACTAGGGGAACAACACAAACCAAAGAGGCAACACTAATACTTTCCCTTATCAACGAATATACACACCATTAGGAAAAACCTTGGAATCATCTTTTCAAGAGCTATTAGAAAATAAAATCATCACATTGCCAGCCACAAGCAACTTTGAACCCCAAGTCAAACCACCATGGTGGAATGACTCACACTACTGTGATTATCATCGAAATAAGGGGCATAACACAAATGATTGCATGAGGCTGAAGAACATAGTTCAAGACATGATAGACAAGGGCGACTTAATGGTCGATGGTCATAAAACCAATGGTGACCATGAAGCTTTCAAAGATCCTCTTCCCAATTATGATGAGGGAGGATCGTCAACATCAAACAACACCAGAGGAGCTCGTATTAAGCACATATATGAAAACACCATTAATCACATATCGACATATGACAATCAAGTGAATGTCATAAAAATCAAAGACAAACAAGAACATGCATCAATAAATGTGACTACAAGAGTCCAAAAATATGTCTTGAAGGGGAACACATCAACATCAACAAATCTCCCCAAGACTCGATATAACTTGGTCGACCAACTACGGAGAACACCCACTCAGATATCTATACTTGATTTTCTCAAACTTTCATCAAAACACAAGGATATCTTGGAGCAAGCGCTTATCAAAACAATTGTTCCAAATGATATGGATATTGATCGATTCCAAGCCGTGGTGGCCCATATGATGGTACCACACAATATATCTTTTTTTGAACATGTTGATGTCTCTTTGAATCATCCATATAATACCCCAATACATATCGAGGTCTTATTCTATAAACATCGGGTAAAAAGAGTATTAATAGATGGAGGAGTTGGGCTCAATATATGTACTCTAAAGCTTATTCATGCATTGGGGTTCTCTGAGCAGGCTATTGATCCCAAAAAGAAAATAAATATCAAATCCTATGATGATGAACAGAGGTCATCTGAAGGAACTGTAATACTACCCATTCAGGTAGGTCCTATACAAAGAGACACCATGTTCCAAGTCTTGGACATAGACTTGACATACAATATACTATTGGGTCATCCATGGATCCATGAAATGCAAGCAGTGCCTTCCATGTACCATCAATGTATCAAGCTCTCCTACAACAGACAGGAAATTTCAATATCTGCAGATAATAACCCTTTTCAATATTGATGAGTTGAGACATTGGCATATTTTTATCCTTAGAACTCTTGAGATTTTGTCATATTTTGATTTACATAATAGTAATAATGTATTGGAAGTTTACTATATGTATTTTAGATGTTATCTTGAACCTATTAAAACATGTTTTGTCTTTGCCAATTTATTCCTGTAGCCATGTTATTCATTCCTGTTGCCATGTGGATTGTTTAGGGCAATATCATGTGTGAAATTAATAGATGTCCTGATTAAATAAAATATGTATGTATGTTCTTGTATGTTATTTCTTTTGAAGTGTAGGGAATAAATGATGTTGTGGTGGAAGCTCGCCTATCACGCCAGTTGCAAGAAGAGATATTCAAGAAGATGACTGAAAGATCGAACAACAGAGATGTTGAAAAGCGTAAGGAATGGCATAGGAGAAGCAATCATGCAATACTACTGATGTCTAACTCAAGTGGACATTGGTGTTGTAAATACCGCCACAGTATGTTATGGTTGTCGTTCGATTTAGATCTGCATTTTCTGTAGCTTAACTCCAGCTATCTCCTTTCTCAATTAGTTATTCGCCTCTTCTCTTCAGTGTGATCTGTGTTGTCTAAAGTAGATGATTTCTTTTAAAATAATCTCTTCATCTCTTCTCAGAGGTTAGATAGAAAAAGAGAGAAAGCAGAGAAAAGGATTTTTACAAGTGTTTTTGAGTTTCTTTTTATGTTAAATCATGTAATGACTTCCAAAGAACGATGAATAAAAATATGTTATTCTGAGCACTTAGAGTTGTTTTTGGGAAGCCTAGAATCACTCACCCAAGGGGACCCACTTGGTGAGTGTTCTTGTGAATTTGTTAAGATTAGTTTTCTTTCCTTAGCTAAAGTAGATGTTCTTGCATTGACTATTCTTGCAGCCACTGGAAATAGATCCACTGACTGTTCCTGCAACCAAACCAAAACAGAGTAATTTTTGTTTATCAGCATTGAACTTAGCCGGTATTGCTTTGATGAATACTAAGAGGGGAGATGAATTAGTATACCAAAAAATACTGTAAATAAACTTTTAAATAGTTTAGTAGATAACCGGTGCAACAGATTCACTACTACACCGGTTAAGATAAATACAAACCAAATAGCAAACAAAACATTCACCCACAAGAGCACAATCACCATAACAAAAGATATTTTACGTGGAAACCCAAATGGGAAAAACCACGGTGAGCAGAAACTCACAAGTAACTATCTGCAGGATAGAAACCAGATCGGTTAAGGTCATACAATATTCTTCACAAGAACAGATCTTATTAGGAATCTAGATCTCTGTTAGGAGATAAGTCCTGTTAAAGACTACCTTGTTAAAGGATTTTAGATCCACAGTTGTGAACCACCTCGTTAGAGGATTTACAAAGGCTTTGATGGGCCTACCCGGTTAAGGGTTTTAGACTTGTCGAAGATATTAGTAATCAACATGTGAGTGATCTAGATACTAGCACAATATGCTTGGTTAGATCCTTGACAACTCATTGTTAATGCATTTCAACATTACTTCAGTCTTCAATATCTCCACACTCTATCTCTTCACATAGACTTAATCTTCTCTTCAATGATCGCACATAACCTTTTCTATATCACACATCTCTTACATGCAAACCCTAGACATGATGTCTTTATAAAGGAAACTGATTTCATGTCGGTCCAATAGGATTAGACTACAAGTTCCTAGGTTCAGTGCATCTAGACACATTTGGTAACATGGCACAAAATCACCACCAAAGTGTCAGTGGATCATAACTTGTGAGGCCCTACCTCGACCCATCCTAGCATTCCAGTGATTTTCATGTTGGAACTATTATGGATGTTTTATTTCTATGCATTATGGATATAGAACTTTATATGATCCTAGGATTGGATAATATTGATATATTGATGCTTCATTTCTATTCATTATAGATATAAAATTTTATATGATTCTAGGAAAGGATAACATTGAGATGGTGTATGTCATTTATTTGATTTGCAGGACTTTATTATGATGCTAGAAATATGATGCATATGTTATGAATGGATTAAATTTATGAGGATTATGATAATTGCTTATGTGGATTGCTTTGATATATGGTAAATTGATTTGTATGATGTCAATTATATGCAAAGTGATTGATTTGTAGTCTTATTTATGTGTTTAATATTATATGAGGCTATTTGGGAATTACTAATGTGTAATTGAGATGCGTAGGAAAATTATCCATGTGACCATGGAAATATTATGGAGAATCAAACCTAGGTCTATGTGCGATTGTGAAGCCAGGGATTGTCTATTTAGAGAGACAACCCCTCATTTGTAAATGTATTTTAGTTTGTAAATGTTATGCTTGCATGAGTGTTCAATTTGGTAATTGGTTTAATTTATAAATTTCAATAGCGACAATTGCCATGTGTGTATTTGTGATGTGGAATTCTTTTTGTAGTGTCACTTGACACATGTGTTGTATGTTGAGTTGGCATTGTCATGCCTCTTTTTAAGGAATTTATTTTACCAATTCTATATTTCCAATTATCCTTGAAGGTCCCAAGTAAACCTAGGATAGTGAGCCATTAGGAGGGTCAACTCGGAGTTGACCCATAGGTAAACTTTGGGTGGACTTTCAAAGGGTTAAACCAACTCCTAGAGTCAGTTTAGGAGCATTTTTAGTGGGCCATATGGTGTACCTATGGATGAAGAAAAAATTTGGCCATGTTTCCACTCCCTAGGACTTGTTTAACCTCCCCAAAAATTGAGTTTCCCAAGTTGGCCTAATTTCATCTTTAGGAGAGCCTTCCTTGGTTAGATAACCTCCTTGGTATGTGTCATTCCTTTTCCCCATTCCATTTCCCTTTTTGAGGTGCCTTGGTTAGGGAGTGTGTAAGGCTTTGGGAAGACCAACCAATGTGATCTCTCACTCTATCCAAGAGGTTGGAAAGAGTGAGAGAAGCCTTCTTAGGCAAGGGATTGAGACTTAGGAAGTTAATCACCCACTCTCATTCTTTGGAGACTAGTTCTTGAAATTTTGGAAGCAAGTTTAGGATAGAATTTTTGGCTAAGTGTTGAAGGAAAGAAGTGTGGATTTGGGCTGCTCTTCTCCAAACTATCACTTGTAAACCCTTAGCAGATTCAAGGTTGGTTCAATCTTTTTCCTTGTATGTTACAATTTTGCTTTGAAAAATTGCTTGAATGTAGTTTGTTTTCTTCCTTTGTGTTTAATTTGTGAAGAAATATATGTGAGCTTTCACTTGTTTTGGTTATGCGTTTTATTTGTGTTTTGGGAGTATCCAAGGCCATCTCACCCTTGGGAGGGTAGAGTGGCCTTGGGGGTGGAAGGTTGTTTGACAACTTTAGAGTGAGAGGCTCTCTTTAAGATAGTGATCTCAAGGGTTTGTTTATGTGACCTTTGTTGCATAGTTTTGTTTATGCATTTGGGGGTCATAAGGGGAGATATTATGGAATGTATGCCTTGGGGGTCATAAGGATGTTGGGTCAAGTTGGACTTGTGATGTGTTCTTGGTTGCCATGAGATGGGTTGTGATCTACTATTTTGTAGTTTCTCCTCAAGGTACTTAGTCCACTTCCACCCATGTAAAAATCACATTATATGATGATGTTTAGCCTTGGGATGGGAATGTGTTTGTTGTGAGTTTTTCATTTTTGTTTGTGTATTGCTTGAGTGTAACCCTTCTAGGTCTTGGTTCTCCAAGCTTGGGGGTGGCTTCTAGCAAGCCTAGGTTGGGAGGTGAGCCCTCCATGGTCACAACCTTAAGATTTTGTAATGCAGGTTTGCTTGGAAAAGAAGAAAAAAAGAAAGCTAGGAGTTGCTACAATATTATTTATTTGAGTTGTAAAGAGAATAATGTATTTATTTATTTAAGTCCTCATTTATTAGAAATGAGAGGCTAGTTGGGTATTTCACCCATTTGTAAAGTTGACATATTGTATTCAAAGTATTCTTTTAAGAAATGCATTTTTTTGTTAAGTTGATACTGGAAAATATGGTTAAATAGATATTAGAGGAATAATAGTTTTGCATTTCTTATGTTTCTAAGTGTTTTCTATACTATATTAATGTTGTTGTTATTTATTTTATCTCTGTCATTTATTCAAAAAAAATGCAAAACATACAATGGAAATGAATGAAATAGTAAGGCATGAATGTTAGTAAGACAAAAGTAATCATTTAGTTTTATTTATCTAATTCAAAATGCAAAATATGGTAAAATAGCATCTAGTGCGAATAATAATCTTTCATCAATATGATGGTAATGTTTTAAGTAATTTTCTAAGCTATTATAGTTGTTGTAAATTATTTATTTTTGTTGTTTATTTCTTTTATTAAAAAAATGCAGAAAATAAACCTAGGAAAATACATCTAACTCTAAAGACTAACTATATGACATTCTAAAGAGAAAGAAATGCATTTACTTGAATATGATATTTTGCAGTAATCTATCTTAATGTGTTTTTAAAAAAAAGGAAAGAATAGACTTAGATAAGAATGTATCTAGTTGATCTTATATTCAAAAAAAAAACAAGTATATGCTGAATAGACTTCTATACACATTAGATCTATTAAAGAAATGAAAAACAAATAGATAACTATTGTTGTTGTTGTTTTATTTGCCTTTTGACAGTCATATTCTAATGTATTTGTTGCATCTACTAAATATGGTAACAAATTTTCAAGCATATATATATATATGAGTTTAAAATTTTATTCAAGAATATTATCAGCCTGTGAACCCTATTGGAAATATTATAACTACAAGTATCTACACACACACACACACACACACACACACACACACATATATATGTGTATGTATATGTATATGTATACATATACATATACATATATATGTATATGTATACATATACATATACATATATATGTATATGTATACATATACATATACATATATATGTATATGTATACATATACATATACATATACATACATATACATATACATATATATATGTATATGTATACATATACATATACATATACATATACATATACATGTACATATATATATATATATATATATGTATATGTATACACACACACATATATATATATGTATATGTATATGTATACATATATGTATATGTATATGTATATGTATATGTATACATATATATATATTTTTTTAAACACATTTTAATATAAAAAAAATATAAACCAAAAAAAAAATCTATGGCAAACCCTACCCCGAGAGTCCCGCAGATCCCAAGCTCCACGCAGGTGGCTCTCAGGAAGCTCTGGGCCACAGAGGCGCTGCAGCGCCACTGTGATTGTGACCCGCAGGGACGGCCTTGGCCGCATCCCGCAGGGACGCCGCAGTGTCACTGCGGGGCGAGACCCGCAACGACACCTTGGGTGCCGTTGCAGGGGCGCAACCCCGTGGCCTCTGTTGCAATGGCACCAAAGATGTCATGGGGACATCCACTGCAAAGAAGCAATGTTCGAGAGTTTCAAACTTGGAACCTCCGTATTAACACGGAGTTGCAACTTACATTGCACTGCGAGGTCATCCCCTGGCTTACAATATTTAAATTATATAGGGCAATGTATATTATAAATTTACTTAACCCTTTAGACAAATTTGAGACATTATATTCATTGTTCAATTGGTTAATAAATTTCAATAGTCTAAATGCTAGAATTAATTTAATTAATTCTTGGAGCATTTAAAGGATTATTGTAGGGTATTAATATCCCTTGTCAATTTAGTTGTAGATTATTGTTCAAATTAATTTATTAATTAAAAGAAATATTAATAATTCTTTTGGAGAATCTATTCCCGCATTTAAATCATTTGTGCATGCTTGGTTAAGTTAATTAGATTAACTTTAGTAGAAAAGCTCTTTTAAATTTCTAGAGTTCAAACATAGTTAAGACAAGACTTATTATTGCAGTTTTATTTTAGCTTAATAGTTTTATTAGGTTATTTTGAAAAAAAATTGTTATTCCATTTTTGCCCAAAAGTTTGGGCATGACATAACTCATCATACATTACAGAAATACCGGTTGGTAACTCATCATAGAGTAATACCAGTTAATACAATATACCGATTGCCGGTTGTCTAAAATGAAGAATGGTAGATCGTAGTATTCCGATCAAAAGTTAACTACCACTTGGGTCCTTCGTACTGCTTGAGCTCCTCAAACCTCTTGGGATCCTCATACCACTTGCGGTCTTCATACAATCTGTGACCAGTAAACATCTTCTGTAAAACACTGATAGTCTAAAGACTATACATCCATTAATACACAATATCGGTTGGAACAATTACCGGTTGAGCATAACTCATACATCAAGAAAGTGTGTGTCTACCAATGACAATCAAAACATCATCAAAATGTCAGTATTTTTGAGTTTCTTTTTATGTTAAATCATGTAATGACTTCCAAAGAACGATGAATAAAAATATGTTATTATGAGCACTTAGAGTTGTTTTTGGGAAGCCTGGAATCACTCACCCAAGGGGACCCACTTGGTGAGTGTTTCTGTGAATTTGTTAAGATTAGTTTTATTTCCTTAGCTAAAGTAGACATTCTTGCATTGACTATTCCTGCAGCCACTAGAAACAGATCCACTGACTGTTCCTGCAACCAAACCAAAATAGAATAATTTATGTTTATCATCATTGAACTTAGCCAGTATTGCTTGAATGAATTTGTGTTAATGCAGAAGTTTTCCTGTAGCCTTTCAATAGTTTCAATTATTGTTTATCTTTTCCACATAATGTTAGTTGCTGCAGTAATGAAGACTAGTTGTTGCATGAACTTAGTGCATATATAGTGCAGACCCATTTCAAGTATTACGTCGTTGGGTTGACAATCAAATGAACACTAGCTATAGAAATAGTGACTTTACCAAGTGAGTGTCCAAACTTCGGGTTGAGACTTCAACTAGAGTTATTATTCTTAGTGTTGGGTTGAACAAGTATTACAATTCTATGTGGGTATCTCAAAATTTCCTGGTTCCACACAATAGGGAGGCTCGGAATCCTCTTCATCTAACCATCAAGAAGAACTCAAGTCCTTATCCATTAACTTCAAGAAAAAGATGAAAATAAAGGACCAAGGCATGGGGGAGTACTCTTTTGAACCCTTGTGTCTATCTAAATTACCAACTTCACCAAGGTCTTATGGACAACCTTCCACATCAAGACATCAGGAAACATAACCCATCACCAAGTTTGATGGTAAGTTTATCCAAATGGGCACACTAGTTGAAGAATCAGAAGATAAAGACATCCTTAGCTAGATATAGAAGGATGAAGAAGAAATCAGAGCTGCTACCATAGAAGTAGCCAACAAAATAGTATGGAAATGGGCTCTAGATCATGCAATGAATGGGATACAAAGGAAAAGGACCTATTGGCAAGCGTCAAGAAGGCATCATGGAACCCATACAACTTCGTTCACAATTTGAACCACAAGCTAAAGAAATTTCTTCTCATAGAAAGGAAATGGTGTATGAACAAATTCAAAGAGTACAAGAAAGAACCAATCCCAAATCAGAATAAGCTACTAAAATTGTGTCAATTATCAGTGATCTTTTCTCACCATACAATATACCTGTTAGATACATTGAGGTAACCTGGGACAATGATTTTGAAATCGATTCCAATGAATATGAGTGGGATAGTTGTTATGATATTACTGTAGATATTGAGGTGGATACTGTGTTGACTTGAATTTCATCCTCAAAATGTTACCTGCAGTAAGTTAGTTTCACAAAATACAAATGGAAATGCTTACAGGAAATCCAAATTCAACCAATGAAACTGCATGAAATACATATTAAAATAAAACATTATTTTTACCTTCATGGCTTATGTCCCATTGTGTCCTAACTGGACACTATTCCTAGTTGTAGATGGTGTGCTCTCAGACAATGCACTGATGGCTTCCAAGATGGCATATGAAGAATGGACTGATAACTTGTAGTTAACTGATACTATGATATGCAATATTACATGATTATGCTAAAATGTTATTTGCTATATTGATATTTGCTTCAAAATTAAAACTCATGGATGCATATGATTAGCTTGCAAAATGCACTTGAAGTCTCTTGAAGTCTAACTCTCTCTCAACTGAAGCTCTTGATTTTATAGACCTTGAGAGGATGAGATGATGTGGCTCAGATCAACGGTCCTAATGAGATCTGCAGATTTGGATGGCTGTGAGCAAAGGTGAAGGTTGAGAGAAAGGGGGAAGAAGAAGACAAGTGTCACTCATCTCACCTTGACTGGGTTGTTGACTGAGAGAATCTAGGGATGGTTGGAGGAAGTTTAGGCATGATAGGACAAGTGGACTCAAGTCCTTCCTAAGATGTAGGGGGTGTTGGAGAGAATATAGGAAATGGTTGTGAAATATGTGTACATACACAATTTTCATTAAATTTGGAAGTTGAGGATAAATGATAAATTATTATTTAAGAAATATTAATTTCCTTAGCCACATGCTTGATGAGTTGGCAAAGGGAAGATGAAGTGGAGATGGAGGGTGAGTTGGAAAAGGGATTAAATAATTTAAGAAATTATTTAATATTTGAGACTATAGGATAAGAGAATAATCATTAAATATTAGATATTCGAATGATTGAAGGAGATAATTAAACATTAGATATTTAATTAACTTGGTTAGAAGGAATAATTAAATATTAGATTTTTAATTAATTAGAAGAATAGGATAGATGAATTAATTAATTAAATATTTCAATTAAATTAATTAATAGAAAGACACGAAAATGAATTAAATAAATTAATCTTTTCAAATTAACTATTTAATAGAAGAATAATTATTAAGTAAATATAAAATATTTATTTAATTGCTCATAGCCAATTTTTATGTGTATACAGATACAATCCATGCATACACACCCATTTCTCACGAGGGACAAGGCTCAAGATCTCAACAATTTGAATTCGGACCACAACATATCTATGAGGCTAGTGAGAATGAGAAGTGATAATACGAACAAGGCAATATCAAAGAAAATACCATCGAATACCTTGAAAATATTATAGACCTCACCGATATCCCAAACAACTCTGACGATGTCTCCATCATGATACTTACAACAGCTGATCTTAACCCGCCAAATGACTCCCTGTCGCTCATATATCTTGACGTCATAGATTGGGAAGAACCCGAACATCATGATATACCAATATTCTTGAGTGATGAATCAATTATCCAATACCTATGCTTAGTCAACCCAGAAACATGCTCCACCAGTGAACACATAACAATATCTGCAATTCGGGGAGTTCCAAGTCTCTCAATCACAAAAATGAAATACAAAATGGATCTAATGGTGAAAACCATTTAATGATAGTATTAGATCACAAAAACAAAAAAGTAAAAATAAAGGATGTATCTGAAGGTGAAAACCTTTTTCAGGCACCTAAAGATGGGAGACTTGACACTCTTCCTGAACATTACCAGGAAAGGTCACCAATCTTGATTAAGCCACCTCAATCAATAAACATCGACACTGAGCAGTGGTCAAAACCATACATCTGGCAAAATCACTCATAGAACAAGAACAACCAACTTTTATCAAATTCTTCAAAGAGAAGCAAATCATTTTTTCTTGGTCTTATGCTGACATGCGAGGAGTGGATCCAAATCTAATCATGTATCACTTATCCATTGCTCCTAGAGCTAAACCTATCAAGAAGAAATTAAGGAAGATGAATCCACATGTGGCATTATTAGTTAAAGAAAAACTGAAGAAGTTATTAGATGTCAGATTCATCCGACCTATAGACTATGCCAAATGGATCTCAAATATTGTACCCGTTTCCAAACCAGATAAAAGCATAAGGATTTTCACAGACTTCAAGGACCTAAATAAGGCATGTCCAAAGGACAACTTTCCTTTACCAAGCATCGACACTATTATTGATCTAACAGCATGGCACACAATGCTATCTCTCATGGATGGCTTCTCTGGCTATAACCAAATCAAGATAGCCCCAGAGGATCAATATAAAACTTCATTCACTTGTCCACAGGGAACATATTGCTGGAATGTCATACCTTTTGGCTTGAAAAATGCTGGTGTGACTTATGAAAGAGCCATGACAACAATCTTCCATGACATGATGCATACTTTCATGGAGGATTATGTGAATGATTTTCTAGCTAAATCATTCACCAAAGTAGAACACTTGGGAATACTAGATAAAATCTTTCAATGATTGGAGAAATTCAATGTCAGATTAAACCCTAAGAAGTGTGTCTTCGGGGTCACATCCAGCAAATTGTTGGGCTACATTGTATCAAATTAGGGCATTGAAGTATATCCAGCAAAGGTTCAAGCTATCATAGAAATGCCACCTCCTAAAAGCACTATCCAGCTATGATCTCTGCAGGGCAGGCTACAATCCATCAGATGATTCATCACTCAATTAGCAGATAAATGTCTTCAATTCAATCATCTACTTCATAAAAATATACCTTTCAAATGGGAAGACAAATGTGCAGAATCATTCCACCATCTCAAACAATATCTAATGAATCCACCAGTTCTGGTACCACCGATAGTAGGCAAGCCACTCATTCTCTATATATCAACAACAAAAGTATCATTGGGGGCACTGCTAGCACAATAGGATCCAATAGGCAAAGAAAGGGAAATATATTACATCAATAGGACTTTGAATGGATATGAGCTCAATTATACATTCATCGAAAAGGCTTGCTTGGTAGTGGTGTTTTCTTCTCAAAAGTTCCACCACTATATGCTAGCCCACATAATCAAGCTGGTAGCAAAGATCGATCCTCTCAAGTATCTACTCAGCAAGGCCGCTCTCAAAAGAAGATTAGCTAAATGGGTCATGATCCTAAGTGAGTTTGGCATTCAATACATAGAATGACAAGCTATCAAAGGACAATTAATTGCAAATCAACTGGCAGAAGCACCACTACCAGACCAACACCCACTATAGGTGGAATTTCCAGATATGGATGTGCTCACTATGACACCCAAGCAATGAACCCTATACTTTGATGGATCCTATACACAACATGGATCTGGTGTCGGCATCTTGTTCGTCACTCTAGAAGGGCACACAATTCTGAGATCTTACAGATTGATGTTTCCATGAACCAACAATATTGTGGAATATGAAGCCCTAGTAACCGGGATCAAGGTGGCTCTAGAATGGAGAATCATAGAATAGAGAGTCTATGGGCATTCTCAATTATTTATCAACCAGATCAATGATGACTATCAGATGAAAGATGATAAGCTAATGCCTTACAAAAGAATGGTGGATGACTTCAAAAAGTACTTTGTGCACATCACCTTTGAGCAAATTCCAAGATTAGACAACAGATTTGCCAATGCAATGGCCACTATCGCCTCGCTTCTACAAATTCCAGATAAAAAGAATTTTTTACGAATTCTTGGTGGAGCAATTATTTTTCCCAACCTGTGACAATTCTGCATCCCAACTCATTTGTGCCTTGACCAGTTCTGATTCCCCTTTATACGGGAAGATATATGACTATCTTAAAAACAATACTCTCCCTCCCAACATATCTCGTAACCAAAAATGAAGCTTCATCTGATAGGTCGCCTGTTATACCTTAATCACTGACACACTTTACCACCATATTCTAGATGGTACTCTTCTTCGATACCTCGATCATAATGAATTTGACTTCGCCTTACATGAGCTTCACAAAATTATTTATTGTATGCATTCAAGTGGTCCTACTCTTTCCAAGAAACTTCTAAGAATGGCTTATTACTGGCCGACAATGGAAAGAGAGTCCTATCATTTTGCTAGGAAATGTCCTAAATGCCAAATTCACGGTAACCTCATACATGCACAAGCACAAGAGCTGCAACCATTCACCACATCTTGGCCTTTCTATCAATGGGAATTTGATCTAGTAGGAAATATTCATCCTTCCTCTTCAAATGGACATAAGTTCATTATGACCACCGTGACTAGAAAACATATCTCATCATTCATCCTCAACTATCTCATTTGCAAATATGGCATTCCCAGTTCCATCATCATAGATAACAGACGTCCTTTCAAGAATCAAGATGTGCAAGAGATATGCAAATGATTGAAAATCCAACATCACTTTTCTACACCATACTACCCACAGGGGAATGACCAAGCGAAAGCATCAAACAAAGCAATCCTGAAAATCCTCAAGAAAACAGTGAATGATGCTGGCAAGGATTGGCATGTACAACTCAATCTGACACTTTGGGCCTAAAAAATGAGTATTTGAACACCTACAGGGGCTACACCATATTCATTAGTGTATGGTTTAGAATCAATTCTACCTCTTGTGGTATAAATCCCATTTGTCTGAGTATCTTTGAAGGGCCTCATACCAGATGAGGAATATCGAGTGAACAGGTTACAGGAACTAGAGCTTCTTGATGAAAATGACAACGTGCCTATGACCATCTCAAGGCATATCAACAATGAGTATGTAGAATATATAATCACAAAATCATCACAAGGGCTTTCAAATTCATTGATCTCGTTCTAAAATAAAATCTCATAAATCAGCAAGATCGAGAAAAGAAGGGGAAATTTAAACCTAACTGGTTGGGACCCTTTGTCATCATATCAGCCGATGGATCAAGAGCATATTAGTTGTCAAATTTAGAAGGGGTCATGCTTGAAAAACCAACCAACAACATCCATCTAAATAAGTTCTACAGTTGAGTCATCCAATACACGGATCAAGCAAAAAAGCAAAAAAATAAAAAAATCAGAAAAATACAAAAAACATTATTAATAATAATAAACAAATAAAAAAGGTGCAATAAAAACAAGTGGTGAAACCTGGCAACGGGCACTATTTGTGAGAGAACACCTCCTCTATCTATCAGTACTTATATCATATCTTTGATCCATCTGATCTAAACCCATAGCCATCGCCGAACACTTATACACGCAACATTATCCTGGACATACTTAGAGTAGTCACTGTCCTTGATTATCTAAACAGTTATTCATATCATATCCCACCATGGATTGGTGATAAACATATATATCCACATCAATGAGTCTCCATAACTAGAGGCAACATTCATCTCACTTTAGCATTCAAACAACAAACAAGGATTGCAACATACTAAGGAAACCATTGTCAAAAATGCTCATCCGACTAGAAAACAAGATCATTATCCAGCTACAACTTCAACACACACACGATGGATGATATATTTTGAATTATGATTTTTTTATATTCGGCAGGAAGTCTTGACTATTTTTATTTTGATTTCTAAATTGTTAGATCTCCCGAGCTACTCAAGGATGCATTGAGCTAGAGAAGCAACAAAGGAATATGATATTTTTTCTTTGGTTTTTTGTCTGTGAGGCGATCATTCATATGTTGCAAATTTGTCTCGATACATGATTGGAAACATATCATTGAAGACATTTTCCATTTTGCACATAAAAATGGTTAACTCTTGTCTATTTTTTGCAAGCAACACTCAGGTCATCTTCGTTCAATTATACCTCGACGCTTGTGTCATCTTGAAATATCAAAAATCATGTAAGATATACTCAAGTCATTATAGTTCAATTATACCATGATGCTTGTATTAACTTTCAACATATCAAAAGCTCAATGATGACAAAAAGATCACAAAATGGGAATGACAATGACAGAATTAAAGAGATCATATAGTTGCATATCATTTTTGCATTAGTCTCATATTATTATCATTATCATTTACATCTTATTTTCAAGATACATCTCATATCATTATCATTTACATCTCATTTTCAAGATACATCTCATATCATATCATTATCATTTACATCTCATTTTCAAGATACATCTCACAATCATAAACAAACACGTAACATTCCATCTTGTATCAAAATAAACATAGCAATGCATATCACAAACACCTGTTCATCACGAACCATGCATTCACATCATCATATAAATCAACATTCAGAGATCAAGAACATCATTATTATCTAAGAATCTAATCATCCTCATAGTATCATCATATCAAATAAATGTACATCATAAATCATATCATCATTAGTAACACATCACATGTGGATCAGATAAAATCAATGTCATATATCATATATCTCGCAAAACTATCAAAATTTACAATGGGTATCATGTCTATCAGTGCATTAAGATAGATCTCTCAGGTATGACTATCTCCTGAGGCAGATGGTTTAGCAGCAGATGTCCTAGCTCCGGGATCTCCACCAGATGGATCATGTCATGCAAGCCCTGTAACACCTTTTCTCTTTGTCCTTGTATGACTACAGCTAGATCAAGTAGACGCCACTATAGCATAGCTAGGAGCTCTATGATCTTGAGGGACCATATCCTCGTACAAATGCCTATAATATTTGGCCTCCTTGCCAAGTACTGTATCTCCCTTAGTGTGTCTCGGAGCGGGGCACCGTCCATAGCTCTCTCTAACCTATCTGTCAGGGCCTCTGCTCAACCCCGATGCTCTATTGTTGTATCCCTCTCCACCTACAGCTACGTGATCTGGCATTGTTGCACTAACACCTATGCCTACAACTCTTGCACTGAGACTTGTAGCGCCCTACTCTTAGCATCTTGTTGGTAGTTCGGAGCCCTAATCTAAATAGGTACCTATATCATGGTCCTAATTGCACCTTTCCCTGTCTGAGGCACTGGTGGAGGTAGAATGTTAGATCTCCTCCTCTAGGAAGGTCACCTATCATCCTCTATCTCTCCCACAATAGGTAACACTGTACCTATTCTACCACCCCCACCCACACCAAGCACGAGACCACCTCCACCTCTGCCATCCCCATCTTTACCCCCTCCACCTCCACCCCCTCCACCTCCATCTCCTCCCTCCTCTCCCTCATCCTCCTCTCTTCATCTATGACCCCCTCACCTCTGTGGCTGCTCCTCCTCATCATCATTAAAATATGGAAATAGATCTGTCAGATCAAATATGTGTGCCACTACATGGGCCACAAAGTAGGTCGAGAACTCCTTTGTCATCGCAACATCCACTACCCTAGCCTCGTAATCCCAAATCTGTCCCACCAAGGTCATGTACTCATCCATGAAAACTCCACTATCTAGGGTAGGCCCCCACTTTGGCACATCCTGTCGTCGACAAGCATACAAATAGGATTCCTATGATATCCCTTGTTGTCTACCATACTACCAATGAACGCGACTATGCAAAAATTTCTCAATGATAAAAGGTGTCTGCCTAATCAGGTACCTCGATATATATACATAGGGAATCTCTAGCCCATCCTCCGCCCACACCTGACAATCCATATATGGTCTCTACAAAAACGTATCAATGTCATCCAAAGCCCTGCACTAGTGCTCTATTTTTCCCAACTTATGCTAGAAAACTACACATGTATACTCATATGCATATGCCCGACCAACTGGTTTATCCCTATCTGCAAGCGGTCTCAACACTGGTATATGCTCCCAGGCCCACACCTGTAATAACGTCACCCCAGCTAATAGACTAGTGTATCCCAAATATACTACCTGGTGGAGCTCATGGTATAGGTGGGCCAAAATGCAAGAACCCCATGAAAACCTACGTCCCTACATCACCATATCCTCCAGAACCAATCCCCATCCAACAATTACTCCCTTCGACCTATGGTCGAGACATAGGAAACCACCAATGAAACCTGCTAATACTGACGGCAACGGAGTGTAACCCAAATCCAAAAACTCCTACCATAGGATCTCATAGCCACTAATGTGATCATTCTGGTAAATATGGCAGAGAGACTTTGTGCCACCCTCCTCGGTCTTCTCATAGGGTAGAAAATCCTTAACCATAGGAATCCGTAGAATCTGATAACAGTCCTCTAGGGTAACTGTCATCTCACCAGTCACCAAATGAAAGGTGTTCGTATCATTGTACCACCTCTCTGCCAATGCTATCAGTAACCCTTGGTTAATGATATATCAGGGTATGTCTAGTAAGGATGATAACCCACATCTCTCAATCATGTCTCTGTCAGCCTGTGACAAGTGCGGGATAAGTGTCCATTGCTTTGGGAATCTCTCTTGAGACTGTAGTACACCAATCTCTTCATGTAAATCAACACATATCCATCATCAGTTCTTGATTCAATCAAATCTATCAAAAATCAACAACAAATCAACTTGAAAACGTGAATCATATCAAAAACACATCAGAAACATATTTACATCAATCAGTGAATCATATTAGGACTCATTCAATCAATCAAGATCCATATCGACTCAAGATCCATATTGAAATCAAGACTCATATCGAAATCAAGACCCCTAAAAAAATCAGATCCATATTGACAACAAGACCCATATCGACAACAAGAGCCATATCAAAATCAAGACCCATAAATGAAATCAGATCCATATTGACAACAAGACACAAATCGACAACAAGACCCATATCAAAATCAAGACCCATAACGAAATCAGATCCATATCGAGAACAAGACCCATATCGACAACAAGACCCATATCGAAATCAAGACCCATAATGAAATCAAGACCCATATCGACAACAAGAGCCATATAAAAATCAAGACCCATAATGAAATCAAGACCCATATCAAAATCAAGACCCATAACGAAATCAAGACCCATATCTAAATCAAGACCCATAATGAAATCAAGACCCATAACAAAATCGGATCCATATCGACAACAAGACCTATATCGAAACAAGATCCATATCGACCACAAACTCATATCACAATCCAGCAGCATATTAGAATCAAACATCATAACAAAATAGGACTCACATCGGATCATGAACCATATCAGACAATTGACGAACCCATATCGACATCTATGCAACCTATCCAATCCATTTGACTCATGATGCATTTTTTCAAAGCACCTTTTTTCCAATTTTTTTCCCTACGTGCTAAATCAGAGCTTCAAAGTGCTAAGTTGTCATGTATGCACTAACCTTTTCCATGTATGCACTATAAAACACACCTTATGTGCCATCTTACTATTATGCACTATACTGTGACTTCAATGTCCTACCCTGTTTACCCAATGCATTGTTCTACCCTATGCACTAACTATCATATCATTTCTGCTACCCTGTTTGCTCGACGTGCTAAAGCTATCCTACGCGCTAACTGGCATACTCATTGTGCTTCTCTATGAGCCATATGCACTAAAAATACCCTACGCGCTAACTATTGGCAATTGACACTCAATTGGTTGGTTTCACTATGTTGTCATTGATGGCAACATGGTATCTTAATCTGAATTCATGCTTTGGTCAGTTGTGTATCGATAGGCACTTCACACACACTACATCGACACCGACACTGGCCCTGGCAAGATAGTTGGATTACTTTGGTTACTGGCAATGCAGGTCGACATGGTTTAGAATATGGTTATCAGTATTGGAGGCCGACATCTCTTGGATTCGGCATCGGCAATTGTTTTTGTTATTCATGCATTTATGTTATCTAGTCGACATATAATTTGATATTGTAATTATCTTTGTAAGCTGACATAAGGCATGATAAGTTGTATAGGGTATATAGGTCAGTTGGATTAGATCATTTTGCAATATAAGAGTAACAGATATGATGATGGATATGTGAATGTGATATAATGTGAAATATTTCAAAGAGATTATGTATGCGAGAATATTTATGTAAGGGTTATTCCGGTAAAGGGTTTAGGGTTTCAGACCGCAACAGACAAAGCTTAAACAGGAACTCTATTCTCGCATAGAAGATGTTATCTTAGCAGTTCGACACTTCTCCAGATTGTAGTCTGGATATACATGTAGTCAGTGAGGCTCCTTTTGTGATTGATTAGTGTGCTCTAGGTTGTAATCCTTCCTGCAAGTTGAGGCCCCTTATATTTTGTAATATCTCTTCATATGGCCAGTGGATTGATATTGTGGGTCACAAATCCCACCGTGGTTTTTCCTCTTTGAGTTTTCCACGTATAATTTTGTGTGTTATGGTTCTCATTTATGTGATTGGTTTATTGGTTTCTTTACTTCTTTCAATTTTGTATGTACTGGTATACTGGTTGGTGTATGCATGTTTTAATGAGGCTAAAATTGATCATTCTGGTATAACACTGATTCACCTCCCCTTCTCAGTGTTATTGGATTCCAACACTAACTTACCCTCCAACCGCACTACTATTGGCACTCAGATGCTAAACCTACCTAGGGTTTTCTACACGCTAAACTTCCTATCGTATGCGCTAAAGGACCTATCCTATGCGCTAAACCGACAAATTTTGACCCAAAAATTTAAAAACATGACAAAAATCAATTTAAAAAAATAGGAATTTTGGCCACTTACTGGTAGGCCATATGCGGCAGTTCTCCGGTATCGCATGACGCGCTCAAATCAATGCAAACAGTATGGAATCAGCATCATGGTCAAAGCTCCAAATATCACAATCACAAGATGACAAGTGTGCAAATGATTTTTCAAAATCACGTTTTACCTTTTAATAGGGTAAATCGAAAGGTTAATAAGTGGGGCATGTATTTTAATCCCACTTTTTCATTATTAACCTTTTCAACATCATTTTTTTTTCAAGAGATGAATCAATAATGTGCATCCAACGCAGTCAATATTCTCATATCGCAATTAATTAAAAAATGATCATAAACTTGACAAATTTTCACCAGATCCTTGATCCATCTCCCGAGGGGGCATCATCAATATCGTTCATCAAATCTAGATCTGAGGCATCATATCGACAACTTTGGCAACAACATCATATCAAAAAAAGTATGGCGGCATATCCAACGATTTTTCTTTGAATCAACATGTGCACACATGTCCTTCAAAGAGAGGCAAAATGTAGACGTATAAATCTGATCACTTTCCTAAATAAATATTTAACATTTATTTTAACCATATCCCCTTATTAATTAAATCCTATTTAATTAATTTCTTCGCATTCATCTATTTGATTAAATAAATTGCACAATCTATTTAATTAAATTCACATAAACCTTTTCTAGCCTTTAATTAAATAAATCACTTTATTTAATTAATTCCCCTTTCTCCCTTTTTAATTCAATTTACATTTAATTAAAATTGATCCTTGCAAATAAATAAATCTAATTTATTTATAAAATCCCCCCACTTGTATTTATGCAAGTTGCATCTATTTTTGGTTGAAATAAAGTAATTTTATTTTAATTAAAATCCTTTTCCCTCATCCACTTGCATTTTCCTACATCTCCCACTTGCCTCCTAAACCCCTTCTAGATTCTTCTAATCACTTCCAATTTAGCCTAATTCATCTCCTAATTATTGTCACATTCCTAAGTAAAAGGAAGTCACTTCTCAAAGCCTCCAAAGTCTTCAATAACCATTAAAGGCTTTGTGTCTTCAAATGGCTAACCTCTAAAGTCTTCCAAACTATTAAAGGCTTTTACATAACCATTTATGGTTAACTCACCTTTGACTTTTGGTTAGAGACTTTCCTCTAACTCAGCCATCCTTTTGACTCAAGGGTCTCATCAAACACTTATGGCTTTGACCATAGTTATCCATTTAACCCTTGCACAAGAGTTTACCCCTTGGATAAAAGCTTTATCCAATGGATAACCCTAATCTAACCTTAACCCTTACCTTCTAAGGTAACCCTCATGTCTTCTCGGGCATTTAATCCTTCTTGCATCTCCTCTCAAGCAACCTCTTCTGGACAATTGTCATTATTTCATTAGTGAAAATTGTAAACATGGATTGATTAACTTTCAATCCTAGCCCTTGTTAAGATTATTCAATCTTAACCATCCATTACCCTATTTTCCCTATAAATAGAGCTCTCATTCTTCATTATCCATATCTCTAAGTTTTTATGCATCTACATTATAGCCTAAATTACTAAGCATTTTAGCCTCTCTTTGTTAAAACATCATCATAGAATTTAGAAGCATTTTCCATATCATAGATTATTCATGCTAAGCTAGTATATCATGTTAGGATAATTTATTAATCTTTTATCATATCAATATCTTCATCTTAACTTAATCATCATAGTTTTAGCACATCATATAGATCTTAGAATGCATTATGCATGTAGATCAAATATCACTCGTTCTTGGAGTTGTCATTCCTAAGTCACTTGCTCAATGATCTAAGAGAAAAATATTGGCTTTAGGGATCCTGTGAGATAGAGAACAATGGGACACCCCTTGGGAAGTTAAACTAGTTCAATTAGTTTATATACTTGCACCAAGAGTCTCATTGGTATGTGGTTCTTTTGATCTTGATTTATTCATTTTTATCACCGCATTTTCCCGTGTACAAAAACATATAAAAAGACCTAATTAATCAAAACACAGACTACAATAAATGTAGTTCGACCTGTAGGTCAGATTTTAAAATCTGGCCTGTCAATCACAACACAGGGGAAACTGGCACATCAGACTTTAAAGTCTGATCTATCGACATGACTCACTACAGGTCGGACTTTAAAGTTCGACATGTTAATTAATACATAAAAATTCTCTAAATTCTAAACGACCAAACATAAAGATAAAAAATGAAAAGTGACTAATCAACGAAGTTGATTAATCTTTCCTGGAGGACGTGAGGTACGAAACGGACTAGTTTCATAGGGATGCCTCATGATTTCAGCCATACTGAAATTGAGGACAATAACTGGCACTGACTGGGGAACAACCTTCACCACTTGAAGATTGTAGAATCCAGAACTTCGAGTGCCTATATCCATTGGGCCATAGAGTCAAGCGACAAGAAAAACATAAAAGAAAAACTAAACAAATATTTTATAATATGTACAACTTTGTTTCTACATTGCTCTTTATTGAGTAAAGAGCTTCAAATGTTCTCCACTATGAGGTAATGAGAATGGGGTACCATCAGCATACGTGAGCAAGTAACTATGCTCACTACATACTTCATGAATAGTGAAGGGGCCTCTCCATAAGAAATCAAATTTCATGTGCATACCCTTTGGTTCTCTCCTCTTGTCCCATAACAAGACTTTATCACCAACTATGAACTCGTGAGAAGTTTGTTAGGTCCCGGGGGGTGAATTAGTTGTCTTATAATATTAAACCAAAAACTACTTAATCAAATTATTGTTTAATACCGGTGAAATAGTCTATGATACCGGTGAAACAAATTAACTGATAAATACAATACCGGTAAAGATTAATGCATGAAACCAAAAGACAAAGTCATCCACAACACATAACACCAATATTTGTACGTGGAAACCTTGTAAGGGAAAAAACCATAGTGGGAAACCTTACCCACAATCAGATGATACTACTGCAGATAGTAAGTGTACATAAATGGGGCCTACACATGCAAAAAGGCCAAGCGCCTAGAGCTCACTGCTCAAACACAAATGGGAGTCACACTGACTACAATTGGATGGTTAAATCCAATAAGAATGTACTGCTTAAAATAGCATCTTCATATGCTAGATTCAGTACCGGTGTAATGTTAACTTGCTTTCCCAAAACCCTAGCTTTACCTTCAAATGATGTCTTCATGTATAGCTCTACTTAATCTCGCATATACCTTCACACACAACCTTCTTCACTTTCCACATTAGATCTTACATTTATACCATAACCTAAGACCAATTTTAGTAGGTCAGCTCTACAAGATATTACAATAAAATCATTTTACAAATAATACAATATCCGATGCAATAACCGATTGAACATGTCGGCTCAATGCATTTACAACAATAATTAATGATGTCCATAGCGTGCCATGCTGATCTGGAAAAGTTAAACCTGTCAGTGTAACCCTAGATAACCCTGGACTTATTTGCTGGTAAAAGCAAATATGCAAATATGAATATGCTGATAAACAACTTTCCAAGATACAATGTCCAAACAATGTCTTCGATATTACCAAGTGTTTTCCATGCCATTCCAAGTGCCATTGATTACTATATCCTGTCGATGTACCATATACTGGTGACTGTGCATTAGTCACTTGCTTGTCGGTGAATGTTGCTAGATCTCCAAAGTGTCAGAGTTGATAAGTGTTTAGTAGGTGTTGACATCAATGACAAAACGATGCCAAAATACCAACAATCTCCCCCTTTGGCATTGATGGCAACACAAGATGGAAAAACCATCAAAGTGCCAAAACAGAAATGCCAAATACCAAAAACCAACAATCTCCCAAAAAGATCATTACAGAGTTCAAAAACCAAAATAAACAATCTCTCCCCCTAGGAGTAACATGTATCTTTTGTGTTTCTTTCTGTGTTTTTCCATACCAATCTCTCCCCCTTTGACATCAAATGCCAAAGTTACAACAAAATACCATTTGTTAGTTTCATATACAAAATACCAACTAATTTCAATATACCAACTACTCCCCCTGAGAAGTAGATTCCTCATCAAAGTTGGATTAAGAATATATCTCTATTAATTCTATCGGTTGTTGACAGACATCAACTCTCTAAGTATCTACCGGTGGGGGTATGACCCCAAGTTGTTCTCTTAGATTTTCAAAAGTCTCCTTAGGTAGAGGTTTAGTAAAAATTTCTGCAATCTACTCTTTAGTGTTCACATAAACCAGTTTGACTTGTTTTGCTTCAACATTTTCTTTCAGAAAGTTCAGCTTGGTAGAAACATGTTTAGTTTTAGAATGTAGTACTGGATTCTTGGATATATTAATTGTTGTAGTGTTATCACAATAGATAGTTATAGGCTCCTTGCAATTCACCTTTATGTCCTTTAACATTTGTTTAAGCCATAATACCTGTGTATAGTTTGTTGCTTCTGCAACATATTCTGATTCTGTTGTTGATAAAGATGTGCAACTCTATTTCTTACTTAACCAAGAAATTAATCTGTTTCCAAGGAAAAATGCTTCGCCGGTGGTGCTTTTCCTGTCATTTACATCTCCTGCCCAATTTACATTTGTATATGCACATAATTCAAAGTTGTCATCTCTAAGATACCATAATCCAAGATTTGTTGTGCCTTGTAAGTACCGGAAGATCCTTTTTACTGTTGATTCATGATTTTCCATAGGATTACTTTGAAATCTTGAAACAATACATACTGCATTCATAATATCTGGACTTGTTTGTGTTAAATACAGTAAACCTCCTATCATAGATTTGTACCTGGTTGGATTAACAGGTGTTGACTCATCTCTTATTGATAATTTGTCATTTGTAGTCATAGGTGTACTTACCAATTTAGAGTTCTCCATCCCAAATTTCTTTAGTAGCTCCTTTAAGTACTTTGATTGACTCAAGAATATACCACTATCAATCTGAGAAATCTGCAATCCTAAAAAGAATTTTACTTCTCCTCTCATAGACATTTCAAATTCTTGCTGCATTTTGATAGAAAAATCTTTACATAAACCATCTTCTCCTCCAAAGATTATATCATCAACAAAAACTTCTATAACCAAGATGTCATCATTAGTCACTTTATAGTATAAATTACTATCTGCATTACCTTTAGAATAACCAATCTCCAAAATATACTTATCTAATCTTGCATACCAAGCTCTTGGAGCTTGATTCAACCCATACAAAGCTTTCTTTAACCTACAAACCATATCTTTGTCTTATGTTAAAGAAAATCCATCAAGTTGTTCAATGTAAACTTCTTCTTCAAGAATGCACATTTAATATCCATCTGATATATTGTGTAGTTCTTATGAGCTGCAAAAGCGAAAAATAATCTAACTGCCTCAATTCTAGCTACCGGTGCAAAGATTTCATTATAATCAATTCCATCTTTTTGAGAATATCCCTTACACACTAGTCTTGCTTTATTTCTGATTATTTTACCATCTTCATTAAGTTTGTTTCTAAATACCCATTTGGTTCCAATAACATTTTTATCTTTAGGCCGGGGAACTAATGTCCAAGTGTTATTCTTCTCAATTTGCTCTAATTCTTCTTCCATAGCTTTAATCCAAAATTTATCTTCACATGCCTCATTAATTGATGATGGTTCAATTTGAGAAATAAGGCATACCTCTTCATTTGCCAATCTTCCTCTTGTCATAACTTGTCTATATTTGTTTCCAATTATCTGATATTCAAAATGCTTCAATCTTACATACCGGGGTGTCTTTGTTTGTTGTTGTTCCTCAGTTACTGTGGAATTTTTAGATGATACTGGTGTAACTGGATCTTCATTCTGTGTCGGTGGGTTCAGTGTAGATTCATTTGACAAAATTTATGTTGCCGGTTCAAAATCAATATACCTTGAAGTTCCTCTGAATTGTTCATCAATCTTTACATTTGTACTTTCAACAATTTTCTGCAATCTTTTATTAAAACATCTATATGCTTTGCTCTTAGATGAATAACCAAGAAATATTCCTTCATCACTTCTAGGATCAAATTTTCCAATATACCCATCTCTTCTAATATAGCATTTACTTCCAAAAATTCTAAAATATTTAAGAGTAGGAATAATACCAAACCATAGTTCATGAGGGGTCTTATCGGTTTCACCTTTGATGTGAACTTTGTTGAATGTATAGACCATTGTACTTACTGCCTCTCTCCAATATACATGTGGTAAGTTTGCTTCTAATAACATACTTCTTGATGCATCCAAGAGAGTTTTGTTTTTCCTTTCAACAACTCCATTCTATTGTGGTGTCTGAGGTGCTGATAGTTGTCTTCTGATTCCATTCACTTCACAGAATGCATTGAATTCCTTAGATGTGAATTCACCTCCTTGATCTGATATTAAACATTTGATTTTCTTACCGGTTTCATTTTCAACCATTGCTTTAAACAGTTTAAACTTTCCAAGTGCTTTTGATTTTTCTCTGAGAAAAGTAACCCAGCACATTCTAGAATAGTCATCAATGATTAGCATGAAATATCTATCACCTTGTAAGCTTTTAGTTCTAGCTAGACCACATAAATCAGTATGAATTAAATCAAGAGCATTATTTGATTTCTTTGGAATACTTTTTAAACTAGCTCTAACCCATTTTCCAAATTAACATTCCTTACATACTGTGTTGTGAGGTTTGACAATTTTAGGTAAATCTCTAACTACCTTAGTAGTACTAATTTTTACCATGCAATCAAAGTTTACATGACAGAGTCTCTTATGCCATAACCAACTTTCATCAATGTGTGTAATCAAACATGTCTTTTCACTGTTATTCAAATGAAAGATATTACCTCTAGTCTGATTACTAGTTGCAATTTCCAAACCAGTTCTATTCATAATTTTGCATTTACCATTTTTGAACTGTACCTAAAATCCTTTCTCAACTAATTGACCAACACTCAAAATATTATGCTTTAAACCTTCAACATAGTAAACATTGTCAGTGTTATGCTTACCATCAAGAGATATTGAACCCTTGCCTTTAATTGAACAAGCTTTGTCATCTCCAAATCTTACTAGACCTCCATTATATTCTTCAAAGTTCAAGAATTTTCTTTTGTCACCAGTCATGTGATGTGAGCATCCTGAATCAATGATCCATTCATCCTTCACTTCAATTTTTGCTGCCAAGGCCTATTCTACCAGTTGCACTATAGGTGTCTGTTGATCTTCTATTATAGCAATAAAAACCCATCCATTTTCTGTCGGATCCTCATCAGAATCATCAGTTACTCCTTCATCAGCAACATAACAAGATTTGTCCTTATTCTTCTTGAATCTGTATCTCTGATATTCAGGATTAGGCTTGTATGTCCTTCTAGCTTCTCTCTTAACCTAGCATGTCTATCAGGGCATCTTGAAGCCATATGACCAATCTTATTGCAGTTAAAACATTTAAAGGGTTCTTTACCTTCATACTTACTTCCAACTGGATCTTTAGGCATTTTTCTTGCAAATAGTGCTTCAAGTTCTTCAAGTTCTTCATTTTCTCTCCTGCTTTCCTCAAGTTCTCTTGCATAAAAGGCTTTCCAATCAGATTTGTCAAATGATGATGCAGATGGTGTTGATTCTTTGAAAGCTAAATCTATTTTTATAGTAGTAACAGGACCAAATTCCTCAATCTCAAAGGCTGAAAGTTTTCCAATCAATGTATCCCTAGTTACTGATGTGTTAGGCATTGTTCTAAGTTCATTTATTGCAGTAACCTTCATTTTGTATGCCGGTGGCAATCCTCTTAAAACTTTTGAAACAATTTCATCTTCACTTAAGGTTCCTCCAGAGCATTTTATACCCAAAACAATTTCATTTACTCTTTCCATAAAAGCAGAAATTCTTTCATCCTCTTCCATTTTCAGACTTTCATACCTGACCCAGAAGCTTTCAAGTTTTGCAATTTTGACTGTGGAATCTCCTTCATTTAGTGTTTCCAAATGATCCCAAATATCTTTAGCATTAGATCTATCTGATAATCCCATGATTTGTTGATCTGATAATGCGCTTAGAAGTGCTTCTCTTGCCTTGCAATCATTTTCCTCATCTTTAGTCAGATTTGGTGGATTAGGTTGACTTGTAGTAGCAGTAGTATAGCCATTCTTTGTAGCCTCCCAGATATCTTTTCTAATATAGTTCAGATGTGTCTCCATCCTAATCTTCCATATCCCATACTTGGTTCCATCAAGTTTAGGACTATCCTTCCTGAAATAGTTGCTAGACATTGGATCTCCTCAAACTGTTAAGCTTCTGCAAAAAGAGGACTAGGCTTTGATACCAATTGTTACGTCCTGGGGACAATTGAGAGGGGGGGGTGAATCAATTGTCTTATAATATTAAACCAAAAACCACTTAATCAAATTACTGTTTAATACCAGTGAAATAGTCTGTGATACCGGTGAAACAAATTAACTAATAAATACAATATCGGTAAAGATTAATGCATGAAACCAAAAGACAAAGTCATCCACAACACATAACACCAATATTTGTACGTGGAAACCTTGTAAGGGAAAAAATGATAGTGGGAAACCTTACCCACAATTAGATGATACTACTGCAGATAGTAAGTGTACATAAATGGGATCTGCACATGCAGAAAGGCCAAGCGCCTAGAGCTCACTGCTCAAACACAAATGGGAGTCACACTGACTACAATTGGATGGTTAAATCCAATAAGAATGTACTGCTTAAAATAGCATCTTCGTATGTTGGATTCAGTACCAGTGTAATGCTGATATGCTTTCCCAAAACCCTAGCTTTACCTTCAAATGATGTCTTCGTGTATACAAATGCTTAATCTCGCATATACCTTCACACACAACCTTCTTTGCATTCCACATTCGATCTTACATTTATACCATAACCTAAGACCAATTTTAGTAGGTTGGCTCTACAAGATATTACAATAAAATCATTTTACAAATAATACAATATCCGATGCAATAACCGATTGAACATGTCAGCTCAATGCATTTACAACAATAATTAATCATCTCCATAGTGTGACATGCTGACCTAGAAAAGTTAAACCTGTCGGTGTAACCCTAGATAACCCTGGACCTATTTGCTGGTAAAAGCAAATATGCAAATATGAATATGCTGATAAACAAGTTTCCAAGATACAATGTGCAAAAAATGTCTTCAATATTACCAAGTGTTTTCCATGCCATTCCAAGTGTCAATGATCACTATATCCTATCGGCATACCATATACCGGTGACTGTGCATTAGTCACTTGCTTTCTGGTGAATGTTGCTAGATCTCCAAAGTGTCAGAGTTGATAAGTGTTTAGTAGGTGTTGACATCAATGACAAAACCATACCAAAATACCAACAAAGTCACCTTCTTGTCAAATAACACCTTCACTTGGCTTTGGTGTGCAGCAATTCTATCCACCACCTCTGCCCTTGTTTCCTCCAACTGAGAAAGAAACAAAATCCACTTATCAAGCGAACCTTGGTAAGTTTCATCTTCAATGACCTTGGCAAGATTCAATGCTAGAAGTTCCAAAGTGATAGGAATCTTGGCATTCAATCCATACATAAGTTGGAAAGGTGACATTCCAATTTCTCTTTTTGAAGTTATACGATTTGCCCATAGCACATCATAGAGAGATTTGTGCCAAGTCTATTGTCTCTCATCCAACAAGCTTCCTGATATTTGTAATCAGGTTCTTATTGCTTGACTCAGCCTGACCATTTCCTTGTGGATAAGAGTCAAATGAGTGTGAAAGGGTAATACCATAATCAAAATAGAATTCAATGATTTCATAAGATGAAAAACAAGGAGCATTATCAGTTACAATCTTATCCGGAACACCAAACCTTGAAACGATGTTTTCTTTCAAAAATTGACAAACCACTATTGAAGTAGCTTTCCTTCTTTGAATTGCATCCACCCACTTGGTGAAGTAATCTATCACAATGAGAATATACATGTGACCCTCACTAGATGTTGGATTGATAGGTCCAACTAAATCCGATCCCCACTATTGGAATGGCTCTTCAATTACCACTAGCTTCAGAGGAAGTGGGGACAGCTTAGGCTTGCCAACAAACTATTGAAATTGTTTGCATTTGCGAACCCAACTATATGCATCCTTAAACAATATTGGCCAATAATATCTTGCATGCAAAATTTTGTGTGTAGTGATAGGAGCAGAAAAGTGTTCACCACAAGAAAGATCATAAAAAGCTTTAAGTAACCTTACTTGTTGTTGCTTGTCAATGCAACGCAAGATATTTCCATCCAAACCCTTCTTATACAAACCATTGTCCCATAAGAAAAAGTTCACCACTTTAAGCTTCAAAGTCCACCTTTCATTGCATGACAGGTGTGCAGGACACTCACCATATGATAAAAGATATGCCGAGTCAGAAAATCACTCATCAGTGGTGCAAACAAACAGAACCTTGGGAAGATCTTCACTCATGCCTTCATTTTCAAGCACTACATCATCATTTGATTTGTTATCGGCGATCAATTGACACAAACCTTTTCCACAAACCAACTTAGTAGGCTCAATTTCCATGTCATATTCTTGAATTTTGGCAACCCAGTTGCCCCTTTTAGTTCCAAATTCTTATTGTGTGAGAATTGACTTGACAACAACATCAGGAACAAGTGCAATGACATGTGAATTTAGAATATAAAATCTAAAATGTTTTACCGCTTTAACCATGGCAAAGGCATGCTTCTCCATTTCTAAGTATTTCAATTCATGAGCCTTTAATGGGTAACTCATGAACACAATAGGTGATTCAACACCCTCATTATTCTTTTGCATCAATATAGCCGAACAGGTATGATCAGATGCATGACTATACATGATAAACTCTTTGGTGTAATCAAGACACACCAACACTGAGGCATTTGCAATGGCTTCCTTAATTTCATGAAAAACTTTCTTTCCTTCATGAGTTCACTTGAAAAGAGATTTGTCTTTCATCATGTCAACTATATGATGAGTCTATTCAGGAAAGTCTAGAATAAACCTTCGCAAGAAGTTTACTATACCAAAAAAAGAATGCACAACAATCTTACTTGCTGGCAAGGAAAGATTACAGATGGCCTTTACCCTTTCAGCATCAATCTTGATATCTTCTCTTGAGACAATATGCCCAAGAAACTTACCTTCAGTAACCCCAAAAATATATTTCTTGGGATTAAGGGAAATTCCATGTTGGCGACATTTCTCCAACACTTGCCACAAATGATAGAAATGATATTGATGCTTCTTAGAAAAATTTGTTAGATCATCCAAATAAATTACAATGAACTTACCAAGAAAATCTCAGAAAGCCAAGTCCATTGCATGTTGGAAAGTCGCTCCTACATTTATCAACCCAAAAGGCATCCTGCAGTATGCAAAAGTACCCCAAGGCGTGGTAAATGTAGTCTTGTGTTGATCTTGCTCAAGAAGCTCCACTTGATTATAACCGAAAAATCTATCCAACATGGACATCATCTCGAATCCAATGACAACTTGCAAGATGTGATCCATGACCGGCAATGGGTAATTATCTTTCAAAGATGCTTGATTCAAATTCTAGAAATCAACACATATCTGGATCTCACCATTTTTCTTGCGCATAGGCACAATATTAGCTATCCATGTGGAGTGATGAATACGAAAAATTATCCTTGCCTTTAGCATTTTTTGGATTTCAACAAAAAAAGGTATCAAAAATTTTAGGATTGTACCGCCTTTGCTTTTGATGAAAAGGAGAAAAACCCGGCTTCAATGGAATGTCATGACAAAGCTCTTCAGGATGAAAAGACTTCAAGTCATTATAAGAGTAGGCCAAGACATCAATATATTGTTGCAATAATGCAACAAATTTATGTTTTTCTTCATATGAACAAAATTTTCCAATGTTGATCATCTCTGGATTCTCATCCATTCCAATATTCACTTGCTCATACTCCATTGTACTAGCAACTGATTTCTGTTGCTTTTTGACATAGCGATCATGCTTGTTAAACAATTTTTCAAGAGAAACAAGACCCTCAGGAATCTTATTACCTTTCAATTGTAGGAACTTTTCACCAATTTTTGCATCAACACTTTCATTGACATCTTTTGAAGGATATTAACTACCATCAAAATACAAATCATCGAAATTATCAACAGTCTACGAGAAATTGATTACATGTTGATCATCATTGAACACTTGCCAATTGCCATAATTATCAGGAACACTTGATCGAAAGATCATTTTAATAGTATATATAGGTCTTAAAAAATCCTTGTGTGGAACCAACAAGGTTTCAAATACTGCTAAGGAGTCTGCTCTATCATTGAATTCACGGGAAACAACAAATAGATCAAAGGCATCAAATGCCTCAATTGAGTCCCACACAAGATTATGATAATGCCTTAGCTTATCACTTCTTGTTTGATATATATTTCTGACTTGATAAACAATCAATTCAACATCTCCCTGAGCATGCAAATTCTTAATTCCTTTCTTTTGAGCGACATTCATTCCCAAAAGAAGAGATTCATACTCAGTAGTATTATTACTATTGTTAAATTGTAACTTGAAAGAGTGGGAATATATTACCATCAGGAGACACCAAAACAATACCGACTTCTGATCTTGTGGAAGAACAACTATCATCAAACTCTAATGTCCAAACATCATTTGGACCACCAACACTGATAGTATCAAAATTGAGAGGTTGCTCTTGTGGAGTTGAGGATCCCATAGATTTAGCAGCAATACTTTTACAATCACTAGAACTTTCATCAAGTAAAATGACATCCTCAATTTCAGGAACAACTTCAAACTCGTCATCAGCATATAAGAAATAATTTCCCATACCTGATGACTCAAAAAGAATTTGAGCCCGCTGATCATCAAATTTCACAATGGTGTATTGTGACTCCTTTTCTGGATACAACTTTTTGATCCCTCCCTTGACAAAAATATGTGCTTCAGTCATATCCATGTTTAATCCTCCTCCAACATCTCTATAAGAATTCCTACCCAATAGTATACCATAGGAAGTTGGCTCATCAGCTACCAATACTGTCATTTTGATCTTCTTATTTGGGAAAGTGGCAAAAGAAAATTGTGCATCCTTAATCTAACCTATTAAGGGGACTTTCTTATTATCCATGGAAAAGAATCTACCAAACGTATTAGTCAAGGTCAAACCAAGAGTGTTGGCAACTTTCACTAGCATAACATTGTCAGATGCTCAAAAATCAATTACACAATTACTTAGCTTATGACCATTAATCAACAAAGAGATATAAAATGGTTCTATCTTTTCTGTAGGAGAAGGATAACTCACTAATTTATTTTGAGATGTGTTGGATTTGGGAGGATTACTTTGGGAAGTATCTTTTTCTTTAACAAATTTGACCAAGTGATCAAATTGATCTAGATTAGATCTCAAATATTCTACCTTAGACATTTGTACTTTAGTTTTCCTAGCATGATCTATAATATCAGGGTGAAAGTATAGTGTTGTGTCTCACTTTAGGCTAAGTGCAAGGGAAAAAAAATCCTACTCGGCCGAGTAGGACTCGGTCAAGTCTATATGGCGCCATATGGCACCTACGTGGAGGACAGGTGGCGGGGTATACTCAGTTGAGTAGGGCTCGGCCGAGTCCTGACAACTGCACTTAGCCCCCCATAGTGTTGTCTTGCATTAAAATATAAGGGAAAGGGTGCTCACAAATAGTCCCACCGCTTGGGGGACTCCACTAACTCAGTCGAGTCCCACTCGGCCAAGGCTGCCTATGTGGCATCCCACATGGCAGCCTACTCAGCAAACCCCCCCCCCAATTTGCAGAACTTTCAAGTTTTGCTAAGAATTAGACCATTATTTTATTTTATTTTTAAAAACCAAAAATACCCTTTCCGAGAGCTCAGAGTGAGGAACGTTGACATATAATTTTTATAGAATTTCAATTAGAATTAGTATATTAAAATTACAAAATACTACAGGTAGGTATATTAACATTCAAGAAGACTCTGATTTAGAAAAACAAAAAAAATAGTAAATCATATCAGAAAAATATAAAAATCATATATACCACTAGAGGAGAGAGTCCTCTTCAAGAATATATAATTTTTGGGGGGATTACTATAGTTTTGATAGGGGAAATTTGGTGGGAGACGAAAACTATGAAAATAATAGGCATAAACTTCATCGAGTTTTACATATTTCATCAGTTTACATCATCTTCAAATACCAAATAGAAATATCACTTTTGTGCCATTGAATTTGAACTATTTTGTTGTTGTTAGCCTTTTCCTTTATAAAAGTGAGACACAAGTTTGTACTTTTACCCATGAAATGACTTTATAGAATTCATCAAAGATTGGTTAAGGTTCTCATTTTGAGAACTTGAAACATTAGGTGCATTGGTCTTTGATGCGGGTACAGAAGAATTAACAGGTGCAGAAACATTTGCAACAGTCAAAGGAGCACTTACATTTTTATCCTTCGCACTATCTTTTGGAATGGAATTATCCTTTGGAAGATTTGGTAAATGTGTTCCATGGTTAGCAATAGTAACTGGTAATCATTGAGAATCCTTAACTTGTATAGAATCATCACTCTTCGCATTGACAGATGGTTTTGTTGCTTGTGCTTGCAAATAGGTGAAAATTGCAAAGACATCTCCATCATGTGCATTCGACACACCATCTTCTTCATGCTGCATATATCTGATGTTAGAGTCGCCAGCCAATTCTGCATCATCTCCTTGAAGCAAATTGGCATCTTCATCTTGATTTGGAGGAAGATCATTTTGTTCAGCTTCATAATAACCTGTAGCTGAATTCTGAGGTGGTGCTTCTAATGCAAGTCTCTCTAGAGAAGGAGGTAACTTTTTTTGATTGTGCACAACATAATTCGAAGCATTGTTCAAATAAGTTCTTCTTGGAATATCATGTTAAGAAGTATTTCCTTGGGAGGAAATTTGCTTCTTAAGTGCTAACAACTCATTTGCTAGGTTTTGAATCATAGGATCAGCAGAATTTGTTGAGGAAGGTGATGAATCAACAATTTGATTATTCCTAACCTTTTTAGGATTCATTCTTGTCTTACCAGCAAGGATAAGATCATCTTCAACCGATATAGCCATCCATTGTGTGATAGCTAAATCTATAGGATTATCCCTACGCAAAATAAAACATACTTATGGCAATTGAGCATTAATAAAGAAACACTTTAAATTTCCAAGAGTAGGTTGAGATACGGTTGGAATACGATTGGCCAAATTATTAAACTTTGCCACAAATTCTCGCATAGGCTCTTGTGGTTATTTCTTAATTTGAGTCAACTGTGCTAATAGTGCATGATCATCTACAGTAGGCTTGAACCTTGCCTCAAACCTTATTCTGAGACTTGTCCAATCTGTGATACAATTATTTGGAAGATGATAGAACCAATCAACAACTGGACCTTGAAAGGTTTCAATAAATAATCTCACAAAAAAATCTTCATGTTCAACATCAATAACACCACATGCAATATAAAAAGCAGCGATGTGCTCATCAGGATGTTAGGCACCATCTCCCAAAAACTTAGGTAAATTATTTCTTGTGCCTTTTGGAAGTTCATGTAAAGGTGTCGTTAGGCTCAAAGGACTAGAAGCGGTACCCCAAGGACTTGGAGCTGCCATCCTTAACGGATTATATGGTGGTATTACAAAATGATTTACAAGTGGAACAACTGCAACTTGCAAACTTGATGCCTCACTTGGTATAGGAGATCATTGTGCAGTAGGAGGAAAACTTCATGTCTACTACAAAGGAGATCACATCTGTGGAGGAGTTACAAAAGGGAAATTATGTTTCTGCAAAAACTCAAATGCAGGATCACAAATTCCTTGTGCTTTTTGACCATGAATATAAATTGGATCATCCAGGTTAATACTATGACAAAATCAGCAATAAAGATATTACAATGGAGAAACACACTGCAACCCAAAATAGAAAATATTGGCTACACATCACTCCCCAGCAGATTCGCCAAAAAACTATTGGCGAATATTTTGTCACTTTTGTACCAATGACAAAATATTGTTAGACAGTTCAAATACTCGAAGGACAACTGAGAGGGGGGGGTGAATCAGTTGTCACTAGATTATGACAACCTTAAGCAATTAAAACTTTATTACTGAAACACATAAGATCAATATCAGAATACATAAACCAATTACCGAAATAGAAGATATACCAATTAAGCACAACCAACAATCAGAGAATAGATACCATCCACATGACATCAATATTTGTATGTGGAAAACCCGATAAAGGGGAAAACCATGGTGTGAAGCCTACCCACGGTCAGATAATACTTTTGTAGTAAGTATGTGATTAAAAATTGAGGGGCCTGCACTTGCAAAAAGGCCAATAGGATAGAGCACACTGCTCATTATAAAAGGAGTCTCATTGACTACATAAGAAACCCAGACTACAATCTGGAAGGAAGAATGAACTACAATAATAGAATCTCCTATGCCTAAGTATAGTTTTGGTTAAGCTCAATACTTGAGGTCTTAAACCTCTTTCATAGACCCAACTCAATCACCTATGATCAACCAAAACCTCTACATGAATTATTATTACATTATTCGCTTGTTTATTATCCCATCATGTGATCTACAATGAGATCATACACATATATATATACAAACCCTCGACCTCAAACAATTAGGTCGGCCACCAGACAATAAAACCTATTACATAATTATAAAACATGTAATCCTGAGACCAAACAAATATCATCCAACCCATAAGTCATCCCAGAAACACATCAAGAAGACCAAACAACACGTTACATTAAGCCAGTCCAAAACCTAGATAGAACCAGACCCAATTTAGGTCCACACACACTAAAGCAATGATCCCAATCAGTCAAGTCTCAAACACAATCACCATCAGCATCCTGAAACTCTAATAGAAGCTGCACCAACACCACTTATGCATAATATCAAAAGATCTTCAACAAATCTCTACCAATAAAACCATTACCGGATCAATAAACCAGGCTTACTAGCATATAAGATAGCATCCGATCACCAAATCAATACCAACTAACTGAACATATATATGAATAGCATGAATAGAATATCTAAGCCAATTACATAAGCCAAAGCATACCGGAGTATGCCTGATCAACATGATCTTACCAACTAGAAACCAATCATCCTACCGGGACCAAAAGGATATCGATAAATAGCCAAAACAGCTAATGTTGACATCAATGCAACACATAATCAATTCCTCCAAATTTACAACAATCTCCCCCTTTGGCATTGATGGCAACAATAGATGTGAATGCTCCTAGAATCTCCAGAATCTCAATCTATTTGGTATCCCAGCTAAATTTGTTGAAGCCTTAGAAAGGATTCAGAAGAGATTTCTTTGGTCAGGGGTTGAAGAAAAAAAGAGATTATCCTTGGTTGCTTGGGACAAAGTGTGTAAGCCAAAGAGCAAAGGAGGTCTTGGTATTAAAGCTCTAAAAACTTTTAATAAATCTCTCCTTACTAAACAAATATGGAGAGCTTATGACATTAAGAAAGATTGGAACCGGATTTGATTTGACAAATATATTCAGGATCAACCTCTCCAGGATCTCCTCAACTCTAAAGACATCCCTGGTGGGTCCTTCATTTGGAATAGTATTATCAAATCCATAAAAGTGGCCAAAGCTGGAGCTAGATGGGTCCTTGGAAAAGGTGACAAAATCAGGTTATGGGAGGATCCTTGGATGAAAAATAAATCTCTCTTTGATCAAGACTGCAATCAATTTATTGAGGAATGTAAAAGGAGGTGTGGGTCTATGGTGTGTGACTACTGGAAGGAGAACAGATGGGTTAGGCTTGATGTTATACATGTTGGTTTTTCCTTACTCCAACAGGAGTTGCTATCCTTTTCTATTAACAAAGATTATGATCATGTTTTCCTCTGGAAGAGTAATCTAAGGGGTGACTTTATGCTTGCTTCTGCCTATAAAAACACTTTTACCCAGATCAGTAACCCTATATGGGGTAAAGTTTGGAATAGAATTCTTATCCCTAAAGTCAATATGTTCCTTTGGCTTGCTACTCACAATAGGATCCTTACTATTGACAACTTAGTCCGAAGAGGTTTTATGTTCCCTAATAGGTGTGAGCTATGCCAGAAAGAGGAAGAATCAGTTGATCATCTATTTATCCATTGCTCCTTCACTTGGGAAATCTGGAGTAAGTTTTGGGTGAATTGGAAAGTTCATTGGGTCATGCACAAAAGTCTCAAGGAAATTATTTGGCAATGGACCTTTCCCACCAAATTTCCTCTTATCAAGAACATTTGGTCCCTGATCCTTCTCATGACTTGCTGGGGAATCTGGAAAGAGAGAAATAACAGAATATTTAGGGAAGCTAAGTGCACTTCTCAGGTGGTCTTTGAAAAAGTTTGTAGGGCTATAAAAGAAAACATAAATATTCCTCACAGGAACAATAAACAATGGTTTTTTACTGATATGAATGAAATTGAAAAAGGCATCCTTACTGAATGGAACTTAATCCACAAAGTTTGTAGATCTAACAATAAGACAAGGAGAGATAATATTGTTTGGCGATTTCTAGATCATGGATGGATAAAGGTAATTTTGATGGGGCTGCTAAAGGCAACCCTAGGAAGTCCGGTGGGGGAGGAGTCATCAGAAATGCTCAAGGTGTCTATATTGCTGCTATTGCTTCTCCTTTTGGGGTCCAAAATAATCATGTGGCTGAAGCTCAGGCTATGCTGAAAAGCCTCCAACTTGCTCAGGGATTCAAATTTTTAAAAAATTGGCTAGAAGGGGACTCCCTCAACATCATTTAGGCTCTTAAAGGTACTATTTCTTCATCTTGGAATATTACTAATTTAGTTGAAAGTGCTAAAAAGTTATTAAATGACTATGTTAGTATTCTCATAACTCACACTCTGAGGGAAGGCAATAAGGTTGCAGACCTTTTAGCTAATGAAGGGGTCAATTTAGAGGTGGAGGTTAAATATATCGGAGAGACCCATTGTAAAAGGGATGTTAGAGAGTAATTATTATTTGATCGCATCAATGGGTCAAGTTAAAATCATTATTACCTTTTGGGGTCCAGAAATCAAAGACAGAGTTTGGGGGCAAATAAACTGTCAGTTAATGATTGCTATTAGGTATCAGTTTTATGATCATATGTGTGATGGGGATTATAATAATAAGTGTTGGTTTTGTGCTGCCATTATTATTATCTTTAAAACCACGGATGGGACTCTATTATGTTACTCCAAAATTTTGCTCAAGAACCTGTGGTTAAATCTAGGCCTGCAGATTGTGAGATACACCTTTGGGGACTTCGACTTCTTGTTTAATATGGGATGTAACTTAAACTGGAATGAGCCCTCTGGTTGTGAAAACTGGAAGAGTGAGCGGAAAGTGTGGAGGAGGCTTCATAGATATGGATTCACCGACTATATGGAAAAGTTGCATGGTAGCAAAAAATCGGTGTCTCATGGCTTTGCTAGGGGCTGGAACAGCAACAGAGTCACTTTGTTTGGGGTGACTTGGAAGATTGATGAGGATCTGGTTGCGGAGGTCACGGGTCTTCAGAAGGAGGGCACAAAATTCTATAGAGACTAGAAGTTTGCTGCTGAAGCGATTAAAAACTTCTCGAAATCTAAGGATGAGAATGCATGGCTTGCCAAGAAAGACAACATCTCCTACTACCTCCCCCAATAGGTAAAGTCTTTTTGGCAGAAAGTGTTAAGGGTTTTGATGGAATTCCTTACTGTTGATGGTAGATTTACTAAAGTCTACAATTATCATTTTGCAATTCTAAATCATTTCCGCCATGGGGTTAAGATTTCTCTACCCTTTTATTTAGCTTCTTCTCTGAATGAGAGCTTGGTTGACCATGCTAAAAAGCCCAAATCTTACCCCATAGCCCATCAGGGGCTTATTTTGCTCATTTATGAACACCTGAAGGAAAAAGCTAGGGCTAGCAAGGATGATTACCTGGTAACTAATGCACATGTTTTTGAGAGTTGTAATGATTCTAAATCTGATGATGACCTGTCTAATGCCCCTACCCATAAAAAAAGGAGAGCTAACATTGATAATGTGGACATGAAGGTGCATTATGATTTGGAGGAGGAAAAGGGGAAGGATATGGAGACAAAAATGGAGAGTGAGAAGGAAGAGAACGTTGGAGAAGAGGAGGAAGGGAAAAAAGATGCTAATTTTGAAAAACCCTTATTCTAACCCTATGGGTTCGGATAGCAGGAATGTCACCCTGAACTCAATGGAGGAAGACAACCCTAAATCCGTGAGCACTGAGCAGGGTAGGGATTTGGCAAATACTATTTTGAATACTACCCTAAATTGCACACTGGAGTCTTTCAATCTCCAAAAGTGGGTTATTGATAACATAACAAGCATTCAGAGCAAACAGAGGGACCTGGAAATAAGATACACAATTTGATTAAGGAAACAAATTCGGGGAAAAAGAGTGGCGAGATGGAAACCAGTGAAGCTGAGGAGGAAATTGAGATGCAAGACTGGTCAGAAAAAGACCTGATAAAAGGGGATTTGAAACATCTGGAGGATGTTATTAGAATTGTAAAAGAAAAGATTGAGGTGGATAACGATAACATCATCACTCGTGTTGCTCAAACTGAGAAGGCTTTGAAAAGCTTCATGAACCACAGTCTTGAGGTCTTGAGAGTTTCTTCACAAAATACGAATGTCTTGGTGGATCACTTAGAGAGGAAAAATCAGGATAAGGATTTGGTAATCATTGAAGATATACCGACCTCCAACTCCACTCATCAAATCTCTAGGCAAAGGAACAGGCAGACCTCCACTGATATGGAGACAAAAATGAAAGACATCCAGCTGAAACAAGAGAAAAATGATCTAAGAGAAGCTGCTAAGGCCATGATGCTTTTGGTTTAGAATGCTAAGGAGTCTATAAAAGTTTTCATTTGATTTGTAATGCTGGGTTTTGGATGCTAGTTTCTCGTTGGCTCTTTGTTGTCCTTTTGTCCTAGCTACTGGTTTTTGTGCTGGTTTTTTGCAGTTGTTTTATCTTGGTCGTATCTTCTCTTGTTTCTTTCTTTCTCATCTATCGTAATGTAAGCGGGTTTCGGGTTCCTTAAAACCTGATTTTCCTTAATCAAAAATAATAGATGTGAAAAAATCCAAGTGCCAAGAAATGCCAAACAAATATCCTACACAAGAATATAGCAATGAAGTTTTGATTCATACTCTCCTTGTAGATGATATCACAGTTAAGCTCTACAAATTTATCCCCCTAATGTATATAACCCTTAAGTTTTCACATGAATATATCTCCACCTTTGACATCAATGCCAGATATTGGACATAAATATCAAAGCAAAATCATAAACCACTTAATCACAAGACTAACTACTCCCCCTCAGTGGTAGCATCACCACATCAATCCGGAATGAATAATAGCTCTGATAATGCATACCGGACTAATGCCAAATAGCATTAATCAATTTTTTGTCAGAGGGGCAGAAACCCCTAATCTGTCTCTAAGGTACTCAAATGATTCTTTAGGCAAAGGTTTAGTGAAGATTTCTTCAATCTTCTCTTTAGTGTTCACATAAACCAATCTAACTTCATTTTCTTCCACCTTTTCCTTCAAAAAGTTATACTTGATAGATATGTTCTTTGTCTTAGAGTGAAATACCGGATTCTTTGATATGTCTATAGACGTAGAGTTATCACAGTGAATAACTACCAATCCATTGCAATGCACTTTTATGTCCTTTAACATTTGCTTCATCCATAGAACTTGTGTACAGTTAGTAGTAGCAACAACATACTCAGCTTCAATAGTAGATAAAGAAGTACATGACTATTGCTTGTTGATCCATGAAATAAGTTTCTTTCTAAGAAGGAAAGCTCCACCGAAAGTACTTTTCTGATCATCAACATCACCTACCCAAACTGCATCTGTATATGCACATAAAGTAAATTCATCATCTTTAAGGTACCACAAACCATATTCAGATGTTCCTTGTAAGTATCTAAAAATCCTTTTCACAGCACTCTCATGATTTTCTCTAGGATCACTTTGATATCTTTATGCAATGCAAACTGCATTCATTATATCCAGTCTAGTTTGAGTCAAATATAGCAGACCTCCAATCATAGACTTGTATCTTCTAGGATTTACTGGTGTTGATTCATCTTTCTTTATCAATTTCTCACTTGTAACCATAGGAGTACTTATTGGTTTAGAATTTTCCATCACAAATTTCTTCAACAACTCTCTAGCATACTTAGTTTGACAGATGAAAATACCTTTATTAGTTTGAGTAATCTGCAAGCCTAAGAAAAAATTCATTTCCCCAATCATAGACATCTCAAATTCATTCTCCATATTGTTAGAAAATTCCATGCACAACTTATCTTCACCTACAAATATTATGTCATCAACAAAGACCTCAATAATCAATATATCATCATCAGTGATTTTATAATATAGATTACTTTCAGCATTACCTTTAGTGAAACCAAGTTTTAAAAGATATTTTTTCAACCTTGCATACCAAGCTCCAAGTGCCTATTTCAATCCATATAGGGCTTTCTTTAAGCTACAAACCATGTTTTTATCATCTGAAAGTGAAAAGCCATCAGGTTGCTCAATATAAACTTTCTCATCAAGATCCCCATTCAGAAAATCACACTTAACATCCATCTGATAAACCTTGTGGTTTTTATGTGCAACATAGGCAAGAAATAATCTTACAATTTTAATCCTCACTATAGGTACAAAAGTTTCACCATAATCAATTCCTTCCTTCTAAGAATATCCTTTACAAACCAGTCTAGCTTTATTCCTCACAACTTGTCCGTCTTCATTTATTTAATTCCTAAAAACCCATTTAGTTCCAATAACATTCTTATTTTTAGGTCGGGGAACTATAATCCATGTGTTATTCTTTTCTATCTGATCTAATTCTTCTTCCATAGCTTTCATCCAACACTCATCTTTACATGCTTCAGTTACTAATACCAGTTCAACTTGAGAAATTAAATATACCTCATTAGCTGTCAATCTTCTTCTTGTCATCACTCCATTGTTCTTATCCCCAAAGATCTGATCTTCTCAATGATTCAACCTTATATACCTAGGAGTCTTCTGATTCCCCGTTCCTCTTCCCTGATCTTCAGTTACTGTTGAATTTTCTAATACTGCCAGAGTAATTGGTTTAGTATTCTATTCTGGTAAAGGTGTTACCAGTTTAGTTATGATCATTTCCACTATCGGTTCTTGCTCATAAATTTTGATTTGACTTATATTCTACTCATCCACCTTGACATTAGCGCTCTCCACAATTCTATGCAATCTTTTGTTATAACATCTATATGCTTTGCTTTCATTAGAATAACCAATAAATATTCCTTCATCACATAGGATCAAACTTTCCAATGAAATCATATCTCTTGATATAACATTTACTACCAAAGATTCTGAAGTACTTAACTGTAGGTGTATCACCAAACCATAACTCATAAGCTCTCTTACCAGTTTCTCCTTTGATATAAACTCTATTAAATGTATAAACTAATGTGCTCACTACTTCTCTCCAATAGATATAAGGTATATTAGCTTCCATCATCATGGTTTTAGCGGTATCCAAGATAGTTTTGTTCTTTCTTTCCACAACTCCATTATGCTAAGTTGTCCAGGTAGCAGAAAATTGTCTCCTTATGCCATGGTTCTCACAAAAGTTACTAAACTCACCGGATGTGAATTCTCCACCATGATCTGACCTTAAAAACTTAATCTTCAATCCTATCTCAGTTTCAACTTTATCTTTAAAAATTTTAAACTTTTCAAAAGTCTCTAATTTCTCCCTTAGAAAAGTAACCCACATCATTCTAGAATAATCATCAATGATTAGCATAAAATATCTATCACCTTTAAAACTTTTGATTCTAGTAGGACCACACAAATCAGTATGAATAAGATCAATAACATCATTAGATTTGTCTTGTACACTCTTAAAAGAGGTTTTGACCTATTTTCCCATTTGACATTCTTTACATACCAGATTATAGGGCTTCACAATATTAGGTATATCTATAACTGCCTTAGTTGAACTGATCTTTACCATGCAATCTGAATTCACATGACATAGCCTTTTATGTCAAATCCAACTCTCATCAATTTGTGAAATCAAACATGTCTTCTCACCAGAATTCAAATGAAATATATTACCTTTTGTCTAAGTACCAGTTGCAATCTCCAATCCAAATCTATTAATGATCTTGCATTTTCCGTCCTTGAGTTGTAATTGAAATCCCTTATCCACCAACTATCCTACACTCAAAATATTATGCCTTAAACCTTCAACATAATAAACATTATCATTATTGTGCTTACCATCTACTGATATAGTTCCTTTTCATTTGATCATGCATGCTTTGTCATCTCCAAATATAACCAGACCACCATCAAATTCTTGCAAAGATAGAAACTTCCTTTTATCTCCAGTCATATGATGTGAACATCCATTGCCTATTAACCATTCATCATTATCTTCAATTTTAGCAGCAAGGCCCTTTTCTTCAGGTACATTCTCTTCCAGTACCGAATCATCTTCCTTGATATCCAGGAACACCCATTCCTTTCCATTGTTGGAACCACTAGTAGAGTCTTGTGTTGGTTCATCATCAGAATCAGTCACACCTTCCTCATCCGCAAAGTAACATTATTTATCTATATTTTTCATGTACTTATGCTTGTTCCTGATATCCAGGGTTAGGCTTAAAAGATCTTCTAGCTCTTTCTTCAAATCTTGAATTCCTTTCAGTACATCTAGATGCAAAATGACCTATCTTATTACATGCAAAACATTTAAAGGGTGATTTTCCTTCATACTTACTTCCTATCAGTCCTTTAGGTACTCTTGTAGCAAATAGGGCTTCAAGTTGCTCAAATTATTCATCTTCTCTCTTCATATATTCCAATTCCTTTGCATACAAAGCTTTCCAATCTTTCTTTCCAGTTGATGATGTAAATGCATGAAAAGCAAGTTCAGACTTCACAGCTCCAGAAGGTCCAAATTCTTCAAGCTCAAAAGCAAATAATTTCCCAACCAAGGTATCCCCATTGATAGAAGTATTTTCCATTGCTCTCAATTCATTAATTGCAGTAGCCTTTATCTTATAAGCCGGTGGTAAATCTCTCAGAACTTTAGAAACTATTTCATCTTCACTTAGAGATCCACCACAACATTGAATTCCCATGACAATTTCATTTACCCTTTCCATAAATGAGTAATCCTCTTATCTTCTTCCATCTTCAAATTTTCATATCTCACTCGGTAACCATCAAGTTTAGAAATTTTAACAGTAGGGTCACCTTCATTTAGAGTCTCTAACTTGTCCCATATAGCTTTTGTTGATTATTTTTCAGTAAATCCCATTATTTGTTGATTAGAAAGTGCACACAAGAGGACTTCTCTAGCTCTACAATCATTCTCAAGCTCCTTACCCAAGTTTGCCGGAAGAGGATTGTCAGATGCTGGATTAAAAGGAGTAACCCCATTCTCAGTGATTTCCCAAATTTCCTTACCAAGACATCTCAGATGAGTCTCCATCTGAATCTTCCATACTTTGTAATTTGATCCATCAAGCCTAGGAATTTCTCTCTGAAAGACAGCTGCAGATGAACTTGAACTGTTAGACGCCATAGGATCTTCCTCAAGCAGTTAAGCTTCTGTCAAGAGGACCAAAGCTCTGATACCAATTGTTAGATAGTTTGAATACCGGGAGGAAAAATGAGAGGGGGAGGTGAATCAGTTGTCACTAGATTACCAGAACCTTAAAAAATTAAAACTTTATTACCGGAACACATAAGATCAATACCAGAAAACATAAACCAATTACCAAAATAGAAGATATACCAATTAAGCACAACCAACAATCAGAGAATACATACCATCCACATGACACCAAGATTTGTACATGGAAAACCCGGTAAAGGGAAAAACCATGGTGGGAAGCCTACCCATAGTCAGATAATACTTCTACAATAAGTATGTGATTACAAATTGAAGGGCCTACACTTGTAGGAAGGCCAATAGCCTAGAGCACACTGGTCATTACAAAAGGAGTCTCGCTGACTACATAAAAAATCCAAACTACAATCTGGAAGGAAGAATGAACTGCAATAATAGCATCTCCTATGTCAGAGTACAGTTCTGGTTAAGCTCAATACCAGAGGTCTTAAACCTCTTGCATAAACCCAACTTGATCACCTATGATCAACCAAATCTTTTGCATGAATGATTATTACATTATTCGCTTGCTTATCATCCCATCTTATGATCTACAATGAGATCATACACGTATATATACAAACCCTCGACCTCAAACAATTAGGTTGGCCACCAGACAATAAAAAATATTACATAATTATAAAACATGTCAGTTTGAGACCAAACAAATATTATCCAACCCATAAGTCATCTCGGAAACACATCGAGAAGACCAAACAACACGTTACATTAAGTTGGTCCAAAACCTAGATAGAACTGGACCCAATTTATGTCCACACATGCTAAAGCAATGATCCCAATCAATCAAGTCTCGAACATGATCACCGTCAGCATCCTGAAACTCTACTAGAAGCCACACCAACACCACTTATGCATAATATCAAAATATCTTCAACAAAGCTCTGTCGGTAAAACCCATACCAGATCAATAAATCAGGCTTACTAGCATATAAGATAGCATCCGATCACCAAATCAATACCATTTGACTGAACATATATCTGAATAGAATGAATAGTAGATCTAAGCCAAAGCATACTGGAGTCTAACAGATCAACATGCTCTTACCAACCAGAAACCAATCATCGTACCAGGACCAAAAGGATATCAGTAAACAGCCAAAACAGCTAGTGTTGACATCAATGACAAAACATCAATACAACACATAATCAATTCTTCCAAATTGCCAACAAATATGTGTTTCACACACAGCTATGATAAGACAGAGTCTTTCCTCTCATCAAGGGGAGGTTCCCTATTGCAATTTATGGGTATTACAAACAAAAATTTGGGTGTAAGCTTAGGGCATGTAATTCTCTATTTACAAAATTAATGTATTCTCCCTTCACTTGGTGATATTTCTTACAACTAAATAAACTTAACCACTAAATTGAACTTCTTGACAAAGATACAAAGTTCCTCAATATTTAGACAACCTTGTAAGCCCAAAGTCTTACGTAAGTGCAACTACTTAAATCACCACTATTTCAACTTAAATCTCAACTTGTAGCTCAAAGTATCCAAAATGAGATCAATGATTCCTAAAACTACAAGTAATTTGCAACAATACAAAGCTTCCCATGCAATTACTTAATTATCAAAAGATTTCCCAAATATGTAAACATCAAAAAGTTTGTTTCCACAATTAGAAAGCTCTTTCATAAACCTTCACAATTCCACCAAAAGATTCAAGATCATAAGGAACGATTATGATAACTAAACATAAGAATGATTCCAATCATAATCACAATCTTCAGTCCAACACAAAGTTTGGAAACTAGCGGATTGGTATCTTTATTTCCTTGAATCAACTTTTACATCAAAAGCACAAAGTCTTAATTGAGATTAAAATTTGGCAGAAATTTTGCTAAGCATAAAAAAGATAAATATGTACAAATGAAGGTCCTCTTTATATAGGAAAAGAGTGGAGAAAAATTGGGCACACTTGACTAATTCAACTACACAGGCCCATTTGACTACAACTACTGCATGAAATGAAAATGCAATTGCAAGAAAATTTGCAATGACTAAGAATGCAACCACATGAAAAGAAAGTGTCAAAGGGGGGGACACTTTATTCATCTTTCTCCTCCTCATTGTATTTTTGGAATTCCTTTAACTTGACCAAAACAGCTTCCATCTCAGCTTTGTACAACATTGTGGTAGAACTCATGATGGTGTGAACATGGGAAACTGCATCTTCAGCTTTCATGTATTTCTTTCTTCCATCTTTCAGCCTTTGGGTTGGTCATTACTAAATATCGACCAATGGCTTCTGGAAACTTTAAGCCAATCTTATGAGCCTGTGACTTCTTTTCATGCACATGGATCACAAGCCAATATAATTCCATGAGTACAATTTTATCAGATGGATATCTTGGCAAAATGAAAGTTTCACCTGTGAAACATCCTATGCGGATGTAGGTGAATGTAGGAAATTGGAGAAAGACACTTGACCAAAATGAGAAACCCTATCGTATGTTGCTTCTGAAAGTCTCTTCTTTTGTAAGTCCTTATCAAACATATATTTCCATTCAACAAAGAAGACATCATTATCCCTTCTAAAATGACTTCCTTGATTATTGATTGTGAGTTGATCATAATAGTTCCAAACAAGAACTGGATATTGCCTCATAGAGGTGGTTGCATACACAAGGTATGAGGTCATATAGAACTTCAAAGTTGTTTTGACCTCTTTCAATTATGCATAAAGTACATCACTAATCTACTCACCCCAATCTATCTTGGTATTCCCTTTCTTGATTATGCTCATGTAATAGCACATCCAGTTCTAAAAGTAATGAGAATCTCTTAGACCTTTCACTCGTGACAGCATTGTGATCATAACATTGTATTCTTCATTAAAATCACTTCTATGAAATTATTTTGGCCATCTTGTAGTAATGGAAAACTATATTGATCATTTTCTTACACTTCACTTCATGATCATTTTCTTACACTTCACTTCATTCTTCTCATAATACTCTTGAGTACTTTATTTGGTTATATATGCTACTTCTTTCACTGGCAAACCTTTAAACACACTGTTGAAGAAAACACTATCTAATGTCATGGCGACATTTTGATTACTATCCTTCACCTGCCTGGTATGTGGATAAAAATTATCCTCTACTGCAAGTATAAATTTTGGATCATGAGCTGCTACTAGGAAAGAAGCATACTTGTGCAACTCTAACCTGATTAGGCTTGACATATGTGAAGGATCTTTCTCAACTTGATCAATGAACTCTTGCATGTCCATGTGACCAATCTTTGTATCCCTTATCTCATTAACATTAGATTCAACCAAGCTCTCTGGGAACATGTTCAACTATTTATCATACTTGTACTTCATCTTTTTTGCAAACGGCTTGCTTGGTGAGGACTCTAACCGACTTGAAGAAGGTTGTAATTTTCCTTGAGCAGGCTTTGACATTTGCAAAGTACTAAATTCAACACCAATGATTAGTGTTTTGAAAATCATCACCATCAGAAGTGCAAATTTTATCAATTGGAACAAGAATTTGAAGCTAAACTAGACTTAGAAAAAAAAAACTCAACAAAAACTTGCAAGTCGGACTTTAAAGTCCGATCTGCTAGTTAGAAACCAAGATTCACACATTGTACTTTAAAGTCTAATGTGCAAGTTGGAAGAAAAATCTTCATAGGTCAGACTTTAAAGTCTGACCTATGCTTTAGCAAAGTGCAAAGGTAATTATGCACATCAGACTTTAAGGATCGATGTGCTAGCAAAAGGAAATGTAATAGATGACATGTCGGGTTTTAAAACTTGACTTGTCAGCTTGAAAAGACACAAAGGTTGACAAGTCGGGTTTTAAAACCTGACATGTCATCTAGGAAGAATGTGGTCTGCTAACATGTCAAACTTTAAAGTGTGATATGTTAGCAGGGGAAGAGCATATACTGCTAAAATTGCTAACATGTTGGACTTTAAAGTCCGATATGTTAGCAAGGAAGAATGATAACATGCAAGTAGGAAAAAAAATCATTTCTTGCATGTCAGATTTTGAAATCCGATATGCAAGAAAGGGAAAAATGGAATTACCTTGTATGTTAGGGTTTGAAAACTAACATGCGAGGGTGAAAGGAAAGATAGGACAAAGGGATTAGGGCATTCGGATTCTAAATCCTGACATGCCCTAATCTGCAACAAAAAACAAAACCCTAACGCACACATAAATAAATAAATAAAGGAGAGAAAAAGAAGAGGGGAAAAAATAAAACCTGTAGAAAAAGATCCATCTGTTCGATGAAGGATTCACGAAAATAATCACGAATCATGAATCAAGGACGAAAAAATGTGGAGAGAAGATGAGAGAGGAGCCAAAATCGCAAAAGTAAATGACTAAAAATAAACTTAAAACATATAAAAGACCTAATTAATCAAACAATGGACTGCAATAAATGCAGTTCGACCTACAATCACAACATAAGGGAAACTGGCACATCGGACTTTAAAGTCCGATATGCCGACATAACTCACTGCAAGTCAAACTTTAAAGTTTGGCCTATAAGTCAAAACATAAAAATTCTCTAACTTCTAAATGACCAAATATAAAGACAAAAAATGAAAAGCGACTAATCGACGAGGTTCATTAATCTTTCCTGGAGGATGTGGGGTATGAAACAGACTATTTTTGTAGGGCTGCCTCACAATTTCGGCCATGCTAAAATCAAGGACAACAGATTTTCATTGAACAAAAGATCTATTTGCAAGATGTTTTACTTGACAAGAATACACTTCAAATAGCATGCATGCTTACTTATGGTTGTTGATTTTTGCTTATCATATCTCCTAAGCGATTCAAGGATGTCTCAAAGACTAGAGAAGCAAGGAAGGAATATGATGTTTTCTTTGTCTACTATTTGGGAGTGAAGCCTTCTACTATGCAAATTTGTCTTACGACGTGATCATGCAACATATCACTAAAGACATTTCAGATCTGTATGGGACTAAGGTTAACTCCTCTATTTTACGTAAGAAACACTCGGTTCATCTTGGTTAAATTATACCTCGACGTGTGTGTCATATTGCAATATCAAAATTCATGTAAGTTATACTCAGGTCGTTATGGTTCAATTATACCATGACGCTTGTATCAACTTTCAACAAATCAAGGGTCTATGATGAAAAATATAGGGAAGCACTAGAAATTTGATCAAAAACATATGGCAACTGCATTATCATATCATGTTAAGAATGCATTTAGATTGCATCAACATTTTCATTATCATTTTAATCGGCATTTAGATTGCATTATCATATCATGTTAAGAATACATTTAGATTGCATTATCATCATCACACCATGTTCAAGTTGCATTTAGGTGCATTATCATTATCATTTTCGTTATCATTTTAACCTGCATTTAGGTGCACTATCATTATCATTTTTATTTTAATCTGCATTTAGGTGCATTTGCATTATCATTTTTCATTATCATTTTTTAGATGCATTTGCATTATCATTTAGGTGCACTATCATTATCATTTTCATTATCATTTTAATCTACATTTAGGTGCATTTGCATTATCATTTAGGTGCATTTGCATTATCATTTTTTAGGTGCATTAGCATTATCACTTGCATTATCATTTTAATCAGCAAGTAGGTTCATTATCATTGCATTTCCATAACGCATTTCATATCATGATTCCATCACATTTAGTTACATGTACATTTTCATATCATTTTAAAGAGGGCATTAGTGGCATTACATCTACATCTCATTTTCGAAAAAGAAACATCTCATATAGTATCATTATTATAGACGTATAAATCTGACCACCTTCTTAAATGAATATTTAATATTTATTTAAACCCTATCCCCCTATTAATTAAATCTTATTTAATTATTTTCTACATTTTCATCTATTTGATTAAATGAATTATTCAATTTATTTAATTCAATTCATCTAAAATATTTTCTAGCCTTTAATTAAATAAATCACTTTACGTAATCAATTCCCCCTTCTTCCTTTTAATTAAATTTACATTTAATTAGATTGATCCTTGCATATAAATAAATCAATTTTTTTATAAAAATCCCCCCACTTGTATTTATACAAGTTGCATCTATTTTAATTGAAATAAAGCATTTTACTTTAATTAAACTTCTTTTTCTCCCACTTGCCTCCTAATCATTCTTCTAGAACCCATCTAATCTCAATCAATTAGTCTTAATCCCTCTAATCATATCATTTCCCTAAGTTTGTGGAGGTCACTTCCCAAATTTGGAAGAAAGTCTTTTAAATGCAATAAAGACTTTATTTCTTCAACAAGTTAACTTGTTGAGTTCCCCAAATTTGGAAGGACTCTTACAAATTTGTCCCCCAAAGTCTTCCAAACCATTAATGGTTAATTCAACCTCCCTTCCTGGTTAGACACTTTCTCTTTGACTTATCCCTTATCTAACCCAAGGGTCTCATCAAACACTCAGGGCTTTGACCCTATTTGTCCTATCTAACCCTTGCACAAGAGTTTACCCCTTGGGTAAAAGCTTTATCCAATGGATGACCCTAACCCAACCTCCTAAGGTAACCTTCATGTCTTCTCAAGCATTTAATGCCTCTTGTATCTCCTCTCAATCCACCTCTTGTTGACAATTGTCACCATTTCATTGGTGAAAATCATAAACATGGATTGAGTAACTTTCAATCCTAGCCATTGTTAAGATTAATCAATCTTAACCATCCATTGCCCTATTTTCTCTATAAATAGAGCTCACATTCCTCATTCTCCATATCTAAGCTTCATGCATCTACATCATAGTCTAATTGTATCAAGCATTTTATCCTCTCTTTGTTAGAATATCATTTAAGCATTTAGAAGCATTTCATATCATAGTATATCCATGCTAGTATATCATGATAGGATAATTTGTCAATATCTTTATCATATCACTATCTTCATCTTAGCTTAATATCATAGTTTGAACATATCATAAAGTTCTTAAAATGCATTCATGCATATAGATCACAATATCACTCATTCTTGGAGTTGTCATTCCAAAGTCATTTGCTCAATGATCTGAGAGTAAAACATTGGCTTTAGGGATCCTATGAGATAGAGAAAAATGGGACACACCTTGGGAAGTTAAACTAGTTTAAATTAGTTCATATTTGCACTCAAGATTCTCATTGGTATGTTGGTCTTTTGATCTCAATCTTGATGTTTTGATCACCACATTTTCCAGCATACATTTTTGGCGCCCACCATGGGGCACGTCCCCAAAAATAACATCATTTTTCATGTAGGTTGAAGACAACGATCACGTCAAAATATCAGAATAGTGCATCAGAGAGTTATTTTAGCTTATCCTAGCGCTTACATGGCACATATTAGCGCATAGAAACCATCTTTCAACGCATATGATCTTCTTTTTAGCACATATCCCTCTCTACTATTTTAGCACATAGGAGCACCAAACTAGCGCATCCAAGCCTCAGAATAGTGCATCTGCTTGATTTGCTAGTGCTTAGAAATCATTTCTTGGTGCATCTATTCCACAGTTTAGCGCGTAGAGCCGATAGAGGCAAAAATTTGTAACAAAGCAAAAAAAATTAGGTTTGTGGAAGGACAATATATATGGAATATAACATTTAAGTGGCATTTCCTCTTCTCTTTTCTCTTTCTTATAATTTAAGTTACATTCCATATATATTGTCAGGATGTTTGACAGGGGTTTCGAACCTCCAAGAGTTATAATGCAAAATCTAGTTTTTGGAGGATCTTCACAATTTCAAACCATCAAATTTCAGGGCATTTCAGGATCAAGAGAAAAAATAATTGTAACTGAGATTTGAAATTAGGCTTGTGCAAGCCCATGAAGAGCTTTGATATTTCACTAACTTTTTCTTCTTGCAGGTTTTGACAATTTGATGCAGGTTTGAAGGGGTTAAATTAGGATTTGATTTTAGTTTTTCTAACTTTTTTCCTAAAGTTAGTTTAAATTGAACTCATTTTCTTTTCAAGGTAAAAAGAACCTCACAATCTTCAATTGGTTCTCTAAAAAGAACCACATCTTTTCATTTGGCTAATTAAAAAGAACCACACTTTCAAGGATAAAATTTACAACAAACTTCAAACAATTCCTATTGCAAGTTAAAGTTCACATTTCAATTTGGGTTCTAAAAAGAACAAGACTAACTTTCTACTTTCTTGCAAAGGTTAAAATTCACAATCAACATTTACTTGCAAGATTAAAAAGAACAATCCATGTTGTGCTTGTTTGGAACAACATCTCCAATTCGAGGTTAGCAAACAATTGACTTGAAGGATAAAACAAACTTTTGAGTGCTTTGTCTTAAGTGGTAGGTATATGCTATCCCCTTAATTGGGTGATCAAAAAGCCAAACCCACTTTTTTTTCATTGCTTTATTTTACTTCAAGCATTTTACAACTTTTAGAGGGCTTGTCTTCCCGAAGACCTTGAGGGGGCTAGTGAGAAGAGAACAACCCAAGTGAGTACGGCTAAAATCCAAGTATTATAACTCACTATAATCAAATTGCCTTTTGAGATGAAAATATCAAGGGAAGGAGCATATTTGAGTTATCTCATATCAAACACTTTGTAGGGCCTTGAGGTCTCAATCACTCTTGCATGACTACATCTTGTTTGGTACTTTGTTGGGCTATATGCCTCAATTGTGCCTATGCGACTTCAAAGGATATCTTCAAACAAGAGCCTTTACTAAAGGCCATAGCAATAGAGACTTTGAGCCGAGTCAGTTGCCAAAAATTGGTAATACCATAGTGCAAGGGTGGGGAAGAATCTACCCCCAAGATTACTCACCATATATCTCCCAAGATAACTACGTAATTGTGAAGCAATTCACTTTGGGTTAATTTATGGAAAAAGGCAAAAAAATGGGCACCCTCTAAGGGGTGACAAGGTTGTTTGAGCTGACGGAGTATCGAGAATAGTGGGATATGATATTGTCAATGACCCTTGAATAAAGAGTCTTCTTGATATGTCTTCTTTGTATCAAAACGAGTGAAAACATCAAGGATTTGAGCACATCCTCAAAAGAACATACAATATTTTTTAGTATAGACAAACTGTTATTGTTTCTGCCTACTATGTTTTCAAATCATTTATCAAAAAATCATCCATCAAACACAAAGATCATTTTCAAACTTTCAACAAAATCATCAAACTAAGAAAATCAAAACAGTTTAGTGCATTTGAGGCAAACATTAGCGTATCTAAGGAAAACATTAGTACATCTAAGGAAAACATTATTGCATCTGAGGAAAACATTAGCGCATCAGCAAAACAAAATTTTCAACCACCTAGAGAAAATTAATATCAGTTTAGCACTTTTGAGGATCAATATAGCGCATTAAACTCATATTATAGAGCATTAAACTCATATTTTAGCACATTAATTGTCTATTTTAGCGCATCAAGTTGTCATCATTGAAGACAGAGAGCAAAATAAGAATTTTTCTCATAAAATTGAAACCACTTCCAGACACCCTTTTCAGAGTAAAGTTTGTCTTTCATCATATGACAATTTAAAAACCAATCATTAGAAGTGTCAATTTTCAACCAAACTTAGATCAATCAAAAGGGAGTGCAATTTATCATTCTGATCTGTAGCTGAGTTTCATTATCAGGATATATTGTTCCTTTATCACAAAATAAGGTTGAAAATTAGATTACCCTGAGTCATATCAATAGGAAGTATATTTCCTATTCTACTTAGGTGTCTCACATCAAATTAGCACTCAAACAAAGATCAAAAGTTTAAAACAATTTCAAACACTTGTCTGACCATTCATCATCAAACCAAGAAAAAGGAAGCTCAGTCAAAGGAAATGAGTACTAGCATAAATCAAGATCAATACATCATGACTCTCCAATCTAAACCCCATTTTTATCAAGATCCTACATGTCAAGAATCTTATGATGATCCCCTAATATTTTGGTATTCCATCCATGATGATCCCCTTTCATCTCAAGAGTAGAGTGTCCTCTCAAGTCCCATTCAACATCTGCTGCCCAAGCGAGATCATGATATCCCTTCCATCTCCTTCACTAATCTAATTCAAAATCAAGAGAAAAGCACAAACTCAAATGATCTTACTCCAAGTCAAGATCAAGATCAAGGAATCCTTTCATCCTCCAAATCCATTTTAGGTCCTTTCATTCCAAAGGCAAACTCTTCATCCTCCAAATCCATTTTAGGTCCTTTCATTCCAAAGTCAAACTCTTCATCCTCCAAATTGATTTTGGGTCCTTTAATTCCAAAGTCAAACTCTCTATCCCTTCCATCCATCTTGGTTCTTTATCTCCCTCCTTCCACCATTCCATCACCTCAAATGATCCATAAGAAAGATCAACAAAGGCACACATCTTTGAACTTCTTTCAACCATCTATCTAAACATCTTTCCAAAAGTATTCTTCCACCATTTCTTTTATCTATTTTGGGTCCTTATGTCCCAAACATTCAATTTTCCTCCATCTACTCACCACCTCTCGAGGTGTGTGCCAACATTCATCTTGAATACATTTCCATCTATCCTCACACAAATCTTCAAACATTCTATCTATTATCTGACACCTATTTTCCATCCTTCCATCTCTCCCATTCAATCCTTTGCATAAATTTTTCATCTATGAAATAGGCATTCGTGTCATTTTGTCACATTCTCGCCCATTCTCAAATCTCATGTTCAGTACATTTCCTAGATATCTATTCATGAAACACTTCAGAATCTGAGGTTGTTACTCTTTAACATTTTCATTTGGTTGGGATGCATACTCAATCTAGAAAAGAATCGGTTATCATATCTTGGTACCAGCATCTTTTTTATTACTATATCTCATACACTTAATCAATTGCTCTAAATTATTGTGATCTCTTAGTTGAAGACACGGCTAGTGAAAAATCTAAAATCCTAATTTAGCACCACTGTAATTATCAAACCCATGTAAGTTTCAGCACTTACAAGCCAATGCAAAAAAAAAAGAGCAAAAAGAATGAGAAAGAAAATAAATATCAAGAAAATGCAATGAAATAAAATATCAAAATGCTTGGCTTTGGGAACATGTGAGTAACTCCATTGGGGCTATGGACGCCTAGCTGGAAATGGAGCAATATTTGTGATATTACAATGATAACCTCGTTAGAGCTATGGACACTTGCTGGAAGCAAGGCTCTATCTAGGATGTTTTTGAAGTTAGGGTAACTCACGTAGCTAGTCACGTTGGATTCTAAAGATTACAATGATCATATAAGCCAGAATGCACACAGTTACATACACATGGATAATCAAAGACTAAGTACCTTGATCCAGTTTGGGATTCTTCTTCCCTTTTGAGTCTGCTTCCTAGTCGCTAGATATGTTTGGTTGAATTTTTTGAAGGTTCTAAGTGTGGGTTGGTTCTCTATCTTTGAAATGTTCAAGAATAATTATTCAGGTGGCGCTAGATATTGTGACAATCTCACACATTGCCCTTTTTGCAAATAAAGACCTTTGTACTTGGGGGCAAATTTCATCCACTCTATTTCTTCCTACCATATCTCGCATTATCCCTCCTCCAATATCCATTACCCTATCTAAATTCATCATTATCTATGATCTTCCTTCACCTTATCCATACCATCTATCCTATCTATTCATTGCTTCTATCATCCCTAGCTATGATCTTGCTTCTCCTATCCATATCCTATCTTCATTCATATCCCCTTTTCCAACAGGAAAACTCTCGAAGTCTACAATCAAACTGATCACATGTCTTGTTAATCAATTCATCACTTGAAATCTATCAAGATCAACATGTCTTATACAGTGATAGGTACACTCGAAACCAAAAAGATCGGTCTTATATGAGGTACTCACTCTTTGAGACCAAACATTCCTATCAATCATCAAGTCTTGTCAATCAATTCATCACTCAAAATATATCAACATCAACATGTCTTATACAGGGATAGGTATGCTCGAAACTAGACAGATTGGTCTTACACGGGGTACTCACTCTTTGAAACTAGACATCGTTATCAACCATCACATTGAACAATCAAAAACAAGGACACAGATCAGTATCCATCTAAGTAATCTACTATCTCTTCTATATATTAGTATCTATCATGAATCCATTATCCATCTAGAAGCAAGGCCTTGTATATATCTTGGGCATCGCAGTGACATCTCACCATGGCTTGGTAATCACTCTATATCCATAATAAAAGGTGTCAAAACTGGGAGCAAAATCCTGATCTTAGTAGGGGCAATCCGTTTTAGGCTTCATTGCATAGACAACCAGCAATAGGGAAAAACACATCAAAACAAGAATCAAAACATAGCTCAATGACAAACACAAGGTCAATCATCAAAATCAACATCAAGCTTGGGATCAAGATTGCCAGCATCAACTATTAGAATCAGTGCAAAATAAAAACACAATGGATCTATTTTGAATCATGATTTGTTTAGTCTTAGCTTGAAGTTTGATTGTTTGTATCTTGATTTTTGAGATATTAGGTCTACTAAGAAACTCAAGGATGGAGTGAACTAAAGAAGCAAGGAAGGAGTCTGATATTTTATTGGTTCGCTATCTATGAGATGATCATTCATATGATGCAAATCTGTCTCGAGACATGATTGGAAACATATCATTGAAGATATTTTCCATTTTTGCACATAAAAATGGTTAACTCTTGTCTATTTCACGCAAATAACACTCAAGTCATTTTGGTTCAATTATACCTTGATGCTTGTGTCATTTTGCAATATCAAAAATCATGTAAGTTATACTCAGGTCATCATGGTTTAATTATACCACTGATGTTTGTATTAACTTTCAACATTTCAAAAAGCTCAATGATGACAAAAAGAGCACAAACAATTGACTAATGGAATGACAACGTGGCACAGTTAGACTTGCATTCATTATCAATATGGAATTTAGTTGCATATCATCATCATCATCATTTAGTCATATTTATTATAACATCTATCATATGCATATCTATCGCATCATCATGGATCGTTCTTCACTTTCATTTCTTCATCATTCATCCAACTATCATCTATCATGTCTTATACATGATTTATCTTTCCTGAAACCAGACGTTTTGATCATGTCTTCTACAGGATATATCATTCCTAAAACCAGATGTTTTGATCATCTTTGTCTTATACATGAGATGTCATTCCTGAAACCAAACTTGATCTCGTTCCAATCAATTTGATCAATCTTATCAATCCAATCAAACCCATGCATGTCATCAACTATCCACTCTTCTATCTTTCATATAACATTCTTCTTTCAAGAGATCATTCATGCCATTCATGCATGAACAATCTCTTGAGGGGGCATCCTACTTCCATATCTCAACATACTAGGTCAAATCCAGTCAATCTCATCATCGTATCATTATCTAACAATCAATATCTAGGGCATCATATCAAACATTTTGACACACGACATCATATCGATAAAATTTTGGCAGCATATCAAGTGATTTTCTTTGAATCAACATGTGCACACACGTAACTTCAAAGAGGGGCAAAATATAGACGTATAAATCTGACCACCTTCTTAAATGAATATTTAATATTTATTTAAACCTTGTCCTCCTATTAATTAAATCTTATTTAATTAATTTCTTCATTTTTAACTATTTGATTAAATGAATTATTCAATTTATTTAATTAAATTCATTTAAAACCTTTTCTACCCTTTAATTAAATAAATCACTTTACTTAATTAATTCCCCTTTCTTCCTTTTAATTAAATTGATCCTTCCATATAAATAAATCAAATTTATTTATAAAATTCCCCCACTTGTATTTATGCAAGTTGCATCTATTTTAATTGAAATAAAGCCTTTTACTTTAATTAAATCTCTTTTTCTCCCACTTGCCCTTTCCTACATTTCCCACTTGCCTCCTCATCATTCTTCTAGAACCCATCTAAACTTAATCAATTAGCCTCAATCCCTCTAATCATATCATTTCCCTAAGTTTGAGGAGGTCACTTCTCAAATTTAGAAGAAAGTCTTCTAAATGCAATAAAGACTTTATTTCTTCAACAAGTTAACTTGTTGAGTTCCCCAAATTTGGAAGGACTCTTACAAATTTGTCCCCCAAAGTCATCCAAACCATTGATGGTTAATTCAACCTCCCTTCATGGTTAGAGATGTTCTCTCTAACATAACCCTTATCTAACCCAAGTGTCTCATCAAACACTCATGGCTTTAACCCTAGTTGTCCTATCTAACCCTTGCACAAGAGTTTACCCCTTGGGCAAAAGCTTTATCCAATGGATTAACCTAACCTAACCTTCACCCAAACTCCTAAGGTAACCTTCATGTCTTCTCAAGCATATAATTCTGTAAAGCGGAAAATCGATCGAACCCTAGTTGCTCTCCCATCTTCCAACTCCAAGGAGAGAGAAGGGAGGTTGCTAGGGTTGATGGTTTTCACTTAGGGAGACTTTACATTCAAAAGAGGGGTTGAAACCCACAAGATCCAATTCCACACAATGCAAGATTGGATGCTAAATGAGTTTCAAGGGTTAAGACAGCAAGGCTACCCTCTTTTGTAAAGAATGTTGATAAAAGAATTAAGCTAGGAATGCATAGAAAGTGAGAAAGATTCGCTTATCAACTGAGATAGGGATATAGGATGAAGCTGCGGACCTGGAATTAGCAGTAAAATATCGATACGGTGCTATCCTGCAAATTTGAGCAAAAGTTGACGGGACGATGGCGCCCGGCGTGCACACGGTCCTCCGAAAAATCCGCGAAATGAAGAGGGATCTGTTCATCTCTGCACAAGGATTCCAGATCTTCAATTTCAGCCGTGTACCTGCAACCTACACACAGAAAAGTGAAGATGATTGGGGGGTTAGGGATTAGGGGTTTGCCCTTAGGTCAAACCCCGATTTTGGAATTAACCAAGAAATGAGAAATGTTGTAAATGTAAATGTCTGTAATGTAAAACAAGTACTAATACCTTGTTGTAAGGATGTTTGTATCCTTATGTGCGAAGGTATAGATGTTGTTGTATGTTGTATGTTGTAGTAGTATGTAGTAAGTGATCTCCTCTTCAATGGTTGAATCCTTGTCTTGAATGCAACACTTAGCCTTGAATGGAGACTTAGAAGGAATGCTTGAATGCTTGAATGCTTGAATGTTTGAGTATCGTTTCCACGTCTTGTACACATATGTCCTTCCTACCTCAAAATGGGAGAGGAAATGGAGTTTATATACTTGTCAATTAGGGTTAATGGACTGATTTTCCCGACCTTAGGCCGACCAAGAAAGATAATTTCCAATTTGCAAACAAAAAGACCCGAAGTCCCATAGGAGATCGGGCCCAAAATAGGGCCAGGGACTAGGGCGCTGGGCGCCATGGTCCTGGGGGACCAGGGCGCTAGGCGCCCTGGTCCTGAAGGACCAGGGCACTGGGCGCTCTGGTCCCACCTCCCAGGACAGCAGGGTGCAAAGGAGGTTCAGGCCAGGGTGCAAGAAAATGCAGTTTTTGGTGTCGTAAATAGGTTTCGGGGTCTCCATTCAGGTTCTGTGTTGCATCGCCATCGTGAAGACCGAAATGCAGTCGAAATTGCAAGTGTCACAATTTTAGGACACTACATTTAGCCCCCACTTTAGCGCGAGTATGTATGCTCATACTTCCGGTAAAGTACAAGGAAACAATATTGAAAGACTTTCACCACGTCAAGGAGGCAAGATACACCAAGCCCCCAGTGGACTAAGGATCTTACGACTTCGATTGACAAAGTAAAAGGGGAGATCACGAGGGAGAACCATGACTGTCAGTAGTAAGGTTCCCTCACTATGAGTCATGCAAAAGAAATACCAAAAATTTTCAAGGCAAAGCTAAGTTCGCCAAGAAATTTTCAAGTATCCTGAAGGGATAGACGGGGTGTATGCCCCCCTACATTAAAGCGATCGCACACGCCTCAACGGGGGTGATTGTTTTAACGTAGTGATACACATAAGAAATGAGAAAAGAAAGGAGCACGTTATCACAAAGATTTAGCCCCCAAGTGTGAGATAAACCCAAGGATAATAGACACAAAACACAAAGCACGAGGTGACTTCGCTTTCCTCGGGGTCAGTATGCTGTATGATAAGTCATGTATATATATCATATGTATGTATGCATAATTGTTCTTCATTCCCCAATCAAGGAAGGTCACCTAGAAGAAGGGAACACATGTGTCTTTTGAGTCAACATGAGAGAGACCGAAAGATATCTCAATGCTTTGCATCGTCCTCAAGTAGAAAACACTAAGGACAACAAATAGAAGAATGAGAATAACATATAGAAGAAGTAACAAAAGAGAGGAGGAGAGAATCTGCTATGCTAATGAAACTAGTCTAGCACGTCATCTACCCCTCGATCTTGCTGATCAATGTTTCGGGAAGGTAGGGAACATGCTAGAGGAGGAACATCCAACACAGCAGATGGAGCTATCACAAGATCCAAACAAGGGCTATGTTCATGTTCCAAGCCACGCTGTTCTTGTCTAGGAGCTAGGATAAGTGCTTTAGAAAATTCATTAGATAAATGGTTATCAATATCAACAAGTTCATATTCACTATCGGAAGCAAGAGGAGTAACATTTTCATCATGAATAACATTTTCATCTATAGCATCATCAAGATTTATAAAAATAGGGTCTTTAATTCGCACAGGATCAAGACCATCATGCATCTTATGTTTAGGAGATTTTGGAGAAAATGGAATAATGCTTGTTGAAGGTGTTTTTGGAGATTGTAAAATTTGAGAAGCAGCTGCCTGAGCTCTAAGATGACGCTTTCGTCGGTGTTCACGTGTAGAACGATTTCGTCTAGTCTTAGTAGGAAGTGGAGAAGATTGAGGAGGAGGAATGTTCTCATCCTTATCACTTGGGTGTTTAGGTTGTGGTCTCTTAGGCTGGATAATAGGAGAAGAAGAAGGTCTCTTCTCTCTATAAAAAGAAGGAGGAGGAACTGCTCCATATAAAGGAGGAATTTTTGGTTTAGGAAGAAGACCAAGTCCATCATGACGAGGAGGTATAGGTCTACTTTTAGAAGGTTTATTAGGCATAGACATAGTCACATCCATAGGGATGGGTTGGGAATCTTCTTGAGGAAAGACATTAGTTTTATCTTTCAAAGGAAGAACTTCCTTCTCAAGAACAATAGGAATATCAAGTTTCGGTGTTCTAGGTTCACTTAAAGATAGGATCATATCTGTTTTCCATTTTTGATAAGATTTGAAAAGATGATCACTTCGCGGAGGAAGAGATTGGAATTGTTTAGGCCAAAAATAATCAATAGGAACGCTAGAAGTTCTTTCAGCTGGTTTAAAGAGACTATGATTGACAGTAACAACTTCACCATTATGGGGAAATTTCAAACATTTGTGAATAGGAGAAGCAATAGCTTTCATGGAAGATAGCCAAGGATAGCCAAGTTTCACACGAAATTGTTCGGATGAAGGAATAATAGAAAAGTTCACATCAAGGGATTTGTTATGGACCTCAATAGGTAATGTAATAGAACCAATTGCAGGAGAAGAAAATGCATCAAATAATTTCACAACCACATCTGTTTTGTCATAAATCACTTGATTCAATTGCAAAGTAAAAAGGAATTCTTTAGTAATAACATTAATCATGCACGAAGGATCAATAAGCACTCCACGGCAAGGTGTATTCTTGACTTTTGCAACTATGTATAAAGGACCATCAGGTGCCCTGATAGTTTCACTAGAATCAAATGTGATGGAAGGTTCTTTAGGGTTTTCTTGCTGCTCTACAAAGTTAATCACATTCGGAGTCATAGACACAAGACCATCAGATGATAAAGAGGAATCATTAGTCTCAATTGCATTAGAGGTATGAGAAGGTAATGGATCAGTAAAAATCTGAAGATTTTGGTTAGGAGGAGCTACAGATGTATTGCCTTTAGCATTCACTCTGGAAACAGAGATAGTATTATTATCAACCAAATCTTGAATTTTACCCTTTAAAGAAAAACATTTTTCAGTATCATGCCCAGGTTGACGATGAAATTGACAAAAAGATTTGTTATCAAAATAAGGTGAAGTAATCTTTGCAGGATCAATTTGCCTTATAGGAGGAAGAGTAAGCACATTTTGTTCCAATAACTTATTCATAATACTATGCAAGGATTCATTCAAAGGAGTATACTTTCTTTCTTTCTTGAAAAACTTAGAAATAGGAGGCACACCTGATGTTGCATTCACATTGTTGTTGATGATGTTTTCATTGAATTTGATGGAATCTCTGTTCGGTTTAAACTTCCCAAATGGTTGTTGACTGCTATCACCCTTATCACTCGGAGCCATAGGATGTGATTGTTCCATTTGACTCACAGTCAGTTGATAATTGTGAAGAGTTGCACACAACTGTTGGAAAGAAGTAAACTCAGAAAACAGAAGTTTGTCTCGAATATCTTTTTGTAAATTAGAAATAAAGATTCTTTGAATATCATTGTCAGGCACTGGAACAGAAATTTGAGCATACAAATGCTTATATCTACCAATGAAATCAGTCACTTTTTCTTTAACACCTTGTTTACAATGCATTAAATCAATCAAAGTAACCTTAGGACTTATATTGTTTTGAAATTGTTGAATGAAAGCATTTGCAAGTTGTTCGAAAGAAGTAATAGAATAAGAAGGCAACAAGCAATACCATTGTAGGGCTTTATCTCTTAATGTTCTAGTAAACAGTTTTGCAAGCAACCTTTGGTCATAAGCAAAATCGGTACATATTGTTTGAAAAGTCTTAACATGTGTTAGAGGATCTCCTTTACCATTATAAAGTTCCAAATGCGGGATTTCAACATGTTTAGGAGGGATAGCTTGGACAATGTCAAGAGAAAGTGGGCTCGCAACATCAAATGTGGGCACACTAAACTTAGATTGATTCATAGAGGCAATTTGTTGCTGTAAAGAAGAGACAGTTTGTGCAAGATTGTTAATGGTCGCTTCAGTCGAAGAATTCATATTAGATGTGTTAGATTGGGATGGAGGTGTTATGTTATTGAAAGAAGGTAAAGAGTAAGTTGGTGGGACTCTATGATAATTAGTCATAGGAGATGATTGGACAGGAGGAACACTACAAGGAGGAATGGAATGGTTAAATGTAATTGCCCCCTTGCGTCATGTTCATTTGTGAAGATGTAATAGGGACACTCATTGAAGGAATGAATGAAGAAGTTGGATTAAATGAAGGAAGAGGGTTAATTGAAGGATTGCCCCCATGACTGGTGATCACAGGAGGAATGTCTTGTATAGAAGTAGTCATTATGTTTGATGTAAAGGTAGGTATGCTAGCAATAGAAGTTGTCAAAGGAATAGAATGATTGGCTTGAGTGGGAGGTTGTGTATAACCTAAAGTTTCAACACAACTCTTCATAGGCATCACATTCGAATCCACAATGTGTGCAATACCACGCAAAATATCAATTCCATTCTTATCACTTTGAAGCATATGTTTTAGACCCTCAATTAAAGGAAGAGCTTGACTATCAGGGTATTCTTGAGACATCCATTGTCGAAAATCGTCAAATTGGTTATCCAATTTTGAAAGTTGTTCTTCAGAAACCTCATGGAGAGCTTCTTCATCATTAGGAGGATTAGAGGAATTACTCGTGTCCTCGTTAAAAAGGCTATTCAAATTAGGTTCCATCTCCTCGGTAATTAAACCTCGGAAAGACTTAATTCTAAGGCTTCGTCTAACGGGAATAGTGTAAGTAGGGCTTATTGTTGTAAAACTCATGCACAAGAAAGGGAGAGAAGATTTTGAATTTAGAGGTAGCAATTTTCAGTAAAATCAGCCAATCTTCAAGATTTAAGCTGTTAAATATAATCAGGACAATCTCCCGAAATTTCAGAAAAAATGTCAGGGACCTTGGCGCTCGGAGTGCACACGGTCCCGGCAACTTTTTTCGAAATTTGCAGGGATGAAAGTTATGATGATTTTAAAGCTAATCTAAAAAAATTGAGTGATTTTACGATCTGTAGATAGGCCAAATTACAGTTTCAATCTCGAAATTGAACCCTACCAAGATTGTCGAAAAATGCAAAATTTGAATTTTGAAAAAGAGAGGGAAACTGAAATTTTGAATTTTATGATTTTAGAGGGAATACCAAAAGCAATGCAAGTTTTGAAATTTAAAAGTTGACTCAATTTCACGCAAAATTCAATTTTGAAAGCGGAAATTAAAGTTGTTGTAATTAAGCACTTAATTTCAAAAGTCACAAATTGCAAGAATTTAAATAAAGCACTGAAATTTTTAATGAATGCAAACACACTTTTCAGATTTAGGACAGTAAGAACACAATTTTGACACAAAATTTCAATTTCAATGATTTTTGAATGATTAGGAACCTTAATCCAAGCAATCACAAGACCAAGTTTGACTTTAATTTTGAAAGTGTTATAATTGATAAAATCAGCCAAAATTCTGGATTTTAGCAGGAAAATACAGTAAGATCTAGCTCCCGAAATTTTGGAAAAAATGTCAGGGACGATGGCGCTCGGAGTGCACACGGTCCCGGCAACTTTTTTCGAAATTTTCAGGGATGAAAGATATTGTGATTTTATTGCGGAATCCAAAGTTACAGCTGATTTGGAGATGTTTTGATCAGTGAAATTGTCGGACAAAGGTTGAATCAAGAGGGTTTCAAAAATTAGGGTTTTGACACTTAACCACTTAATTTTCAAAATTGAAGCACAAATATGAATTGATAATTTGTAATAGAAGGGCAGATCTGAAACAAGCATTAATAATTAAACATTTCACAAGTTCGATTTTCAAAAAGAAAATTTAGGGTTTTTATGCAATCAACCTCTAAAATTTGCAAAAGATCAAACATGGAAATGTAATCAAGGAATCCAATTTTCAAATCTAACCATGAATAATCAGAAAGGATGTTCACGTCGGGTTCACCAAAATGTAAAGCGGAAAATCGATCGAACCCTAGTTGCTCTCCCCTCTTCCAACTCCAAGGAGAGAGAAGGGAGGTTGCTAGGGTTGATGGTTTTCACTTAGGGAGACTTTACATTCAAAAGAGGGGTTGAAACCCACAAGATCCAATTCCACACAATGCAAGATTGGATGCTAAATGAGTTTCAAGGGTTAAGACAGCAAGGCTACCCTCTTTTGTAAAGAATGTTGATAAAAGAATTAAGCTAGGAATGCATAGAAAGTGAGAAAGATTCGCTTATAAACTGAGATAGGGATATAGGATGAAGCTGCAGACCTAGAATTAGCAGTAAAATGTCGATATGGCGTTGTCCTGCAAATTTGAGCAAAAGTTGACGGGATGATGGTGCCCGGCGTGCACACGGTCCTCCAAAAAATCCGCGAAACGAAGGGGGATCTGTTCATCTCTACACAAGGATTCCAGATCTTCAATTTCAGCCGCGTACCTGCAACCTACACACAGAAAAGCGAAGACGATTGGGGGGTTAGGGATTAGGGGTTTGCCCTTAGGTCAAACCTCGGTTTTGGAATTAACCAAGAAATGAGAAATGTCTGTAATGTAAAACAAGTACTAATACCTTGTTGTAAGGATGTTTGTATCCTTATGTGCGAAGGTATAGATGTTGTTGTATGTTGTATGTTGTAGTAGTATGTAGTAAGTGATCTCCTCTTCAATGGTTGAATCCTTGTCTTGAATGCAACACTTAGCCTTGAATGGAGACTTAGAAGGAATGCTTGAATGCTTGAATGTTTGAGTATCATTTCCACGTCTTGTACACATATGTCCTTCCTACCTCAAAATGGGAGAGGAAATGGAGTTTATATACTTGTCAATTAGGGTTAATGGACTGATTTTCCCGACCTTAGGCCGACCAAGAAAGATAATTTCCAATTTGCAAACAAAAAGACCCGAAGTCCCATAGGAGACCGGGCCCAAAATAGGGCCAGGGACTAGGGCGCTGGGTGCCCTGGTCCTGAAGGACCAGGGCGCTGGGTGCTCTGGTCCCACCTCCCGGGACAGCAGGGTGCAAAGGAGGTTCAGGCCAGGGTGCAAGAAAATGTAGTTTTTGGTGTCGTAAACAGGTTTCGAGGTCTCCATTCAGGTTCCGTGTTGCGTCGCCATCGTGAAGACCGAAATGCAGTCGAAATTGCAAGTGTCGCAATTTTAGGACGCTACAAATTCATCTTGCATCTCCTCTCAAGCCACCTCTTGTTGACAATTGTCACCATTTCATTGGTGAAAATTGTAAACATGGATTGAGTAACTTTCAATCCTAGCCATTGTTAAGATTATTCAACCTTAACCATCCATTGCCATATTTTCTCTATAAATAGAGCTCACATTCCTCATTCTCCATATCCAAGTTTCATGCATCTACATTAGAGTCTAATTGTATCAAGCATTTTAGCCTCTCTTTGTTAGAATATCATTTAAGCATTTAGAAGCATTTCATATCATAGTATATACATGCTAGTATATCATGTTAGGATAATTTGTCAATATCTTTATCATATCACTATCTTCATCTTAGCTTAATATCATAGTTTTAACATATCATATAGGTCGTAAAATGCATTCATGCATATAGATCACAATATCACTCTTTCTTGGAGTTGCCATTCCTAAGTCATTTGCTCAAGGATCTAAGAGAAAAACATTGGCTTTAGGGATCCTATGAGATAGAGAACAATGGGACACGCCTTGGGAAGTTAAACTAGTTTAAATTAGTTCATATTTGCACTCAAGAGTCTCATTGGTATGTTGGTCTTTTGATCTTAATCTTGATGTTTTGATCACCACATTTTCTAGCATACAATTGTCATTGTCATTTTCATTCCATATCACATCATATCGTATCCAAATCAAATTACATTAGATGCATTACCATTATCATCTCATATCAGAACGCATTCACAAACATGAACATTTCCATATCATTTCAAATGAACATTTTGCATATACAAAAGTACAAAAACATGTTAAACGCATTTGCATCCATGTACATACATGCATTGCAATTAGCAACACAATGAAAGATATGCATTCATCACATATCACCTACAAAAACACAATCATTAAGCATGATCATCAAAAACCATTTCAAGCATATCACTTGCAAAACATATAAATCATTGTATCACATTATCACACACATCACATAGGCAATTATCTGCATCATCAAAGCAATAATCATACATATCATATAGCTCATAAAAGCATCCATAAACATGTAGAAGCATATCTAGTATCATACCATCCTGCACATGTGTGACCCATGATGATCCAAAGGAAAATCAAAGATATAAGTCAGAACAAATCATCATTGAAACAATAAAGGTCCAAAGTCTTTAGATATCATATCAATAACAAAGTCCATGAATCAAGCAACATCAACATCTATGAGTGAATCCATGTGTATCATATCAAAGAGATCAATAAAAATGCAATAATATCCATCTAATGGGAATCACAGAGAAACAATGATCTATTTATAAACAAAAAAAGGGTACATCATCATCATACAGGAGACTAAGAGTGGTTGCCTCCTAAATCTGATAGCCTGGCCCCAGAGCCACCTACACCTGCACTTTCCCCACCACTAGGAGGATCTCTCCTAGGACCCATCACACCCTCACTATATCCTTGTCTCTAGGAGTCCCTATGCTGAGAACTGGTAGCGTATCTAGGGGTACAATGATCTGGTGTCATAGCCTGAAGGTACAACATCCTATAGTACTCATCTCACGCAGTCTGATTAATAAGACCCCTGATAGTGTACCATGTAACACCCTGAGCGGTGGCCTACTGTAAGGACTACAATGTCTCCTTTGTGTGGCCTTGCCGCTCTATCTTTGTGTCTCTCTCAACAATTACCTATGTTACATGTGCATGTAGTTGAGCAATCTATCCATGTTCTTGTGCTAGTTGTTCCTGTAGTCTCTGCACTAGGGACTATAATCCAACTATTTGTGTCTGCCGCTGATGTGATGACACTATGATCCACACTAAGGGAGGTCATGGTGCCTATGAAACCTATGTTGTTGGTACCTCTGATGAGCTCACTTTTCATGTGGATGGAAGGGGCATATCCAATCTCCTCTGTCATGCTAAGGGTTGCACATCCTCCTCCTCCTCATCGAAGCCCATGCCGCCCAATCCAACCCTCCCACCACCCAACTAATTTGACTTTGTCTCCTCATCAGAACTCTCCTCCCCACCTCCACCTCCCATAGCTGCTATATCCTTCACCTATACAAGGCCTCCCCAACCTAGCATCTATCTCCATCCACCACCTCTACCCCTCACCCTGCTAGATCTTCTCCACCTCCTCTCCTCTCTCCACCAACATCCCCATCATTATCACTACCTCGGCCCAACTGTCCTTGGCCCCAACCCACTCCTCAATCTCCTCCCCAACCTCTCATCACCCTCTCCATACCTCAGCCCCATCGGCCCCCTCGTCATCCTCCATTGCCACCATCATCATCATCATCAACCACCTCTAGTGGTGGCATCGACTCTCTTGGTCCTGTCAATTGAGGAAAAGGATGGCTCACAAAATAAAGGGCATAATCTTGGTTCATGCTTGCATCTATCACTCTAGGCCTCATATCCCACACAACAAAAGGAAGAGCGTGGAACTCTGCATGGGTAGTGACGTAATCCAAGGGTGGTCCCCACTCTGCTCTCTCCTTGTATACTCTAGTGTACAAGGCAATCCCCTGTGGTGTTGGTCGTGGCTGACCAAACTATCGATATACCAATGACAAGAGGAATCTCTCCACAACATAGGGCATCCACCTAATCAAGTATCAACTCTTTAGCAAAACTGGCACCTTTGTCGCATCCTCAAGCCAAAGCTCACAATCTAAATATGGGCGCCAAACCACTGCATCCATATCATCTAAAATGCACCTTTAACACTATAGCTTCCTTATCATAGGTTGGGAAGTTGCCTATCTATACATATACAAATAAGGATATCCAGTTGATCAATATCTTTGTACAATGGGGCGCGTAATGGCTATATGCTCCCAAGCCCACATTTGAAGTAATGTACACTCGACTGCCAGAATTGACCCTCGATCCCTGTCATATACTATCTAATGTAGCTTGTGATAGAGGTGGGCCAAAACACATATACTCCACACATAGTGGGTCCTCTCTCGTATCATCCATTGTAGCACACGTCCCCATCCAACTGATAATCCATATGATCTCCTGTCAAGAAGGAGGAAACCACCAACTAATCCTGCTAGCACTGATGGAAGTGGGGTGTATCTATCTACCATATCCTGCTAACCCATTGAGTACCCAACAAAATGAGGATCACCAAAAATCTCTCGAAGTGCATCTATCCCTCCGGTCTCCTCCACATCATAGACAAACAGCTCGCCTATGATTAGAATCCACAGAATCCAATAGACATCCTCAAGAGTAATAGTGATCTCTCTTGTCGGCAAGTGAAAGGTGTTGTTCTCACTATGCCACCGCTCTGCTAAAGTTGTCAAAAGTGCTTTGTTCTTCCGACAAGAAGGCATGCGCAATAGGTGAATTAGACCACAAGCCTTTAGCACCACTCATTCATCATCTGTCAATCCACTCTATAGGGAAAGTGTCTTTGGGTATCGCTATTGAAGCTATATAATGCCTAAGTCTGCCTATATCAACACATGAGTACCATATCAGTTTCACCTATTCTAAGCAATCAAGCATCAACTCTCAATTAAAAAGGGGCACCTATAACAATGATGACAGTCACGACATCACACAAAGAGTTCCAAATCAAACACTCTTGACAACTAGGTGGTTTCAACTTAACCTATCTAACGAAATCAAAAAATCAATCAATCATAGTTTCATATCGAAAATCGCAATCAAATTTTCATATCAAAAAACAATCAATCAGAGAATCATATTGAAATAAAACAACATATTGCCATTCAGTATCATATCACAATTAGTCACTCAAGGACACATATCATGCATCCTATCAATGACAAATTGGACTCATATCGAAGCAGGACTCATATCAAATTGACCTATATCAACAATCAGGACCCATATCGACAATCGACCCATATCGACAATCGACCCATATCGACAATTAGGGCCCATATCGACAATCAGGACCCATATCGACCTATTGCCTCATATCGACAATCACTTTAACCTGTATTGACCTTTGAAACATATTGACACGACCCATATCAACAATCAAGACTCATAGCAGTGCGATCTATATCGAATTTAAACCATATTGACCTAACTCGTATCAAACGATAACTCATATCGACCCCAGATTGACTTTTCAACATCATGCAGCTCAATGGATGAAATCGACATATATCAACACATCAAAAAGGTGCCAAACATCATAATGAACCTCAACAACAAATTGACACATGTTAAAATTTTCAAAATTTTCAAAAAACTCAAAACTGTCACGAATGCGCTAAAACAGTCAATGTGTGCGCTAAAATAGTCAATGTGTGCACTAAATCAAATGCGATGTACGATTTCACATATGCACTAAGTTGTACATCAAATGCACTATGGAAAAAAATTTATGTGCTAAGTCGTACACCTTATGCACTTCGAAACACAACGTATGTGCTAAAATAATTCAAAAAAATAAAAAACACGAAAAAACCCTACCATAAAAAAATTAAAAAATCTAGCCTAAAAACAAGAAAATCTAGCTAAAAAATTCACAAGGAAGGTTAGAAAATTGAACTTATTGGTGGGTTGTACTCAGGTGGTCGTTGGAATCGCTAGACATGCTCGAAATGATGTTTGTGGTAGGGGGGCTCCATTTCTTCTCTCCTCTCCAAGCTCCAATCTCCAAATGACAAGTGCACAATTGAGGTGGAAATGGACCCTAGAAGGTTTATATAGCCCATGCTAACGTAGGCGATTGTGCTACCTCGGTGGATGTGTGGGGCATGTATGTGCTATGCCCACATTATTCCTACACAATTTTCACTATCATTTTTAATAAAATTTATCGGCATATAAATATCAAAAAAATAAAATTAAAATTAAAAAAATTTAAAAATCGAAAAATTTAAACATTCAAAAAAAAATTAAAATCATAGAAAATTTTGAACATCGTCCCGCATTATGACACTGCCCCGGAAATCATAATTTTTCTCAACTTATCTCCCGAGGGGACATATCGACATCAATTTCATATTAGTCTCATATCAACATCAATTCTATCATCAAATCTCATATCAAATCAATTTTTCATAGCCAGGGTTCATATCGACAATTTTGATGATAGCCTCATATCGAGAATTTTGGCAACATATCGAGCGTTTTCTTTGAATCAACATGTGGTCACACATCACTTCAAAGAGGGGGAAAATGTAGACACCTAAAACTTGCACAGCTAGTTAAATGGATTTTATTCATTTAATCATCATTTAATCGCTTATTAATTAGACTAAGGTTTAATTAATATCACTATTCTTCTAATTGACCTATTAATCAAATCGAGGATTTGATTAATTACCCTTTCTTCCAATCCAATCCATTAATTAAACTAAGGTTTGATTAAAGTACCCTATAGCCATTTAATTGAATAAATCTTATTTATTTAATTAAAACCCCTTTTCCCTTTTAATTGAATTTACTTTTGATTAAAAATCCCTTTGCATTTAAATAAATCATTATTTATTTGTAAAACTCCCCCCACTTGCAAAATCCTACAAATGCAAGTTGCACCTTTTTGGCTAAAATAAACCCTTTGTTTTATCTAAAAATACCTATTATCCCCCCACTTGCATTCTCCTACATTTCTCATTAGCATGCTAATATCCTTCTAGAACCTATCTAATCTTCTCATTATCCTAATTAATCCACTTGGGCTTCCCAAGGTTTCTCACACATGTGTGAGCACATATCCCCCTTTTTCCAAGGTGGGACCACATTGAATTTTACACCCTCTCCCCCTTGTGACACTTGTCACAAGGCTAAGCCTGCAAATCTGGGACCACATTGATCCTCACCCACTTCCTCTTGTGACATTCATCACAAGGCTAAGTCGTCCAACTTGGCACCACTTTCCAACTTCAATCTTGACCCTTAATTAGTAATCAATCTTGGCCATCCATTTCTAAGCCTTCAACTCTGTCAAATGAGCCCTTGCCTCATATAAAAGGGTCCATTATTATTAATCCCAATATCCACTTTATGCATCCTTATTATAGTTGTTTTGCAGGTTATCAACGAGCTCTCATTGAGCCTCTCTGAAGCATTAGACCATCTTAATTGCATCATGTTTAGATTATATCATGTGTTAGATTAATCATTTAGCTTAATTGCATATCATTTCCATAGCATTTTCATCTTCATCTTAGCTTAATTAGATCATTTAATCCTTCAGTTTGGATATGCACCTCCATTTTGCATATCATCTTCATATCAATAGTTTTGATCATCTAATCAACTAGGATCTTAGTTGCATCCATTTAGATTCTAGTTCATCATTCAAATCTCGTTCTTTGGGTTGTCATCTTAAAGATCAAGTGCTCATCCAAGTGAGGGCCACCTTGAATCTTGAAGATCCTTGGAGATAGAGGACAATGAGACAATTTTGAGAGGTTTTGATTAGCTAATATGTTTTTTATTTTTATTTTGATCTCTAATGAAAAGTCCCATTGGTGTGTTTGTCTTATTTGTGTCTCTTGTGCAGGTGCAACATTCTGAACATACAAGTTTCATAGGGGGAGTTATGTCTGCCTTTGTCCTTGATGTCAAAGGGGGAGAGATGTAATGAGACATTGATCTGATGATGCTATGCTTGTTGTTGATGTATGTTGTCATCAATAACAAAGGGGGAGATTTTTGCAAGTATGATGTTGATGGTTGTCATTGATGTCAACATATTGTTTTGGGATTGCTTCTTATGTTGATGATCAGGAAGATGTGTTGTCGGAATGCTTTATGCTTCTAAAGGTGTGTTACATTTGATATTTTGTTTGTTCATGTTGATGGTGATTTGGATTTTTCTATTTACTAGATATGATATTGATCGATTGTATTCATGAGTATCTTGGTCCCATTCTTATTTTTGCTAAGTTGGGAAGTGTTATTTTGGGTCCAGTTCAATCTGAAATTGAAGAATGTGTAACAACATTTGTGTAGCGTCTGAGTCATAATATGGGTCAAGTATTTGTGATGGATGTAACACATTAATTTGATTGATGAAGTGCATTATGGTTTGGTCCACTTCTCATTCATTTCTACCATCGAAATATTTAGTGTTAACTTATATCAAATCTTTGTCTTGGTCAAATTAGAAGATTATGTTTCTCGGAGATAGTATAAATAAGAGGATGATCTAAATGTATAAGATATGCAAGATGTGTGAAACTGAAAAGGTAAAATACAATTGATGTTGATATGTGAAGTGTGTTGTTTCTTAGAGGCACCAGAAGCAATTACAGTATTGCAGATTGTGTCATAGTGATGGATTCTCTTTTTCTTTCTTTTTCCTTTGGTAGTGAGCCTTTTTCTAGGCAGTGAGCCCTCCTGTAGTGAGCATTTTGCCATGAGCCACCTTTTGCAAAAATCACCTTAACTAGTGTTATATATAATTCAGAACTAACATTCTCTGCGGTTTTCCCCTTCTTGGGTTTTCCATTCATATTTGGTGTTCATTGTGAGATCTATTTTGTGTTTGTTCTTTCATGTTATATGTATTTTTAAAAAATTGGTTTGTTATTATGGATCTATGAAAGTATTGAAGAAAATTTTATTGTCAACTGATTCACCCCCCCTCTCAGTTGCATGGATATTTAACAAAACCCATCCTCAACAGGATGATTTCTTAAAACCAAAAGGGGTTTGTACAGGGTAGACACATTCTTGATGCAACAATGGTCACCCATGAAAATATCCACTCTATAGAGCATAGTAAGAAACCAAGAATGATCTTTAAATTGGATGTATCCAAGGCCTATGATAGAGTTAATTGGTCCTTTCTATTTTCCATCCTTGAAAAGTTTGGTTTCAGTGAGAAGATATTTAACTTGATCAAAGTGTGTGTTTTTACCCTGAAGTATTATGTCATGGTGAATGATATTCCTAGAGGTTTATTCTCTACTGGGAGAGGCTTAAGACAAGGGGACCCTCTATCCCCCTATTTGTTCATTTTGGTTTCTGAAGTCCTTGGTAGAAACAATTAGAAAATGCTTGATTTGAAGATTTTTAAAGGCTTTAAACCAGCCTCTATACTCCCTCCTTCCTCTCATCAACAGTTTGTTGACTATACTGTCCTCTTTGGGGAAGTTGGCCATTGGAATTCAATTTTGTCTAAGTATGCTAATGTCTTTGTGCAACATATCAACTATAACAAAAGTGTGTTATTTTTTAGCAACACTGAGTTACAGGTGAAAGAAATAGTTGCGACAATATTGGGTTGTTAGTTGGTTGATCTCCCTTCTTCTTATCTAGGCCTTCCTTTTATATCCAAAAACCCCAATGTTGGCTATTGGAATTTTATTGTGGAAAGAATGCAAAAACAATTAGTAGGCTGGAAAGGAAAGCTTCTTAGTCAAGCAGGTCAAATTACGCTTCTAAAGGCTTCTCTTTAAAACATTCCTATCTATTTTCTTTCTCTTTTCAAGATTCCAACCTCAATTGCTAACAAAATAGAACAGATCCAAAGAAAGTTCCTTTGGATTGGTACTGAAGAACATTCTAGAATGACCCTTGTAAGATAGGATAAGATTTGTCTTCCTAAAAAGGTGGGGGCTTAGACATTAGGCACTTAAAAACTCTCAACAAAGCCCTTCTATCCAAGATTGGATGGCTCTTTTTGGAAGGATTGAAAGATTGGGTCAAAACCATCAAAGCTAAAAGCTCAAATAACTTAAACCAAGGCAAATTCCTCTATTCCCTTGATCTTCAATGAGGCTCTATTATTTGGAATAACATCACTAAAATCAAGAATGTCTTGAAACAAGGTTTTTATAGAAGCATAGGAAATGGGAAAGACACTTATTTTTTGGGAGGATCGGTGGACTGGAGATCATCTACTCAATACTATGATTCATCTCAACCGTTAAATAAAGGAAATGCTTACTAGAATTAATGGAGAAAGTGTCTATAAAGTATATAGATTGGAATGGTGTCAAGCCCAAATGGAAGAACTTCAAAGAATAACTTTTAAGCACCGAAGTGAATAGTAGCCAACAAGAGTGGGAGGGAAGCTTTCATCTCTTATTTAAGAAAATTGGGGATTGCTCCCTCTTCTCTGAGCAATGGATGAGTGGATTTGGATTGAGGTTCCTTATGATTTTTTTTTGTCAAATCTATCTACTCTATGCTGGAACACCCTCTTTTGTAGTCATCCCCTTTTGATTAGGGTCAGATTTGGATTCCTAAGCTTATTCCCAAAATTAATTTCTTTTGGTGGGCTACTAATCATTATAAAATCTTGACTATTGATAATCTTGTTAGAATAGGGTTCTATTTTATCAATAGATGTTCTTTATGTTACAATACCGATGAATCTATTGACCACTTATTTCTTCATTGTGTCTTTTCTAGAGAAGTTTGGGAAGAGGCGCTTTCCCTCTTGTCTATTACTTGGGTCTTCTCATCCTCTCTCAATGAATTTTTTATGCTCTGGTCTTTGAACCCCCGCCCCCCCTCGAATTTGATCATTGCTGACCTCTGGAACCAAATCCCTCTGCTAGGGGTTGTGGAAAGAGAGAAATAATATAATTTTTAGAGACAAAATGAAGAGCAACAAAGAGGCATTTCTTAGCTTGAAACAAGCGATCAAATAAAATATCAATGGAGCCCCATATGTCTTCTCCAAGATCATGCCTACTTATTGGGATATAAGACTGAAATGGAATTGGGGATTAAATAAAGATCTAACAAATCTCAACTAGCATAAAATTTTATCCAGAAAGAAAACTAAATGAGAACCACTAGATGAAGGATGGATCAAACTAAATTTTGATGGTTGTTCCAAAGGTAATCCAGGCAATGCAGTTGATGGGGGTATTTTGAGAGATAGTAAAGGTCTTCTAATTGAAGGATATGCTAAATGTATTGGCTCCTCTTCTAACAACATGGTTGAAGCTACTACTGTGTGGAAAGGAATAAGAAGAGCTAAGGAGGTAGGGATCAATAAAATTCTTATAGAGGGTGGTTCTAAGTTGGCTGTCCAGATTCTTAAAGGTGAAATCAAGGGTCCATGGCCAATTGGAAACCTTATGGATGATGCTAAGAGAATTTTTTTGAGCTTCCTTCAATCCAAAGTCAAACATATATACAAAGAATGGAATGGAGCCATGAATTCTACAACTAATGTATGCCTCCGCTATGATGAGTGGACTCATTGGGGTTTTGACAGTCTCCCTTTAAATATTAAAACAAAACTCTAATGACCAAAATAAAATCTGCAATATTAACTATGTTACTACTTTTTATCATAATACTTAACCCACTTATGATGGGTTATCATTTCCACAAGTTGGCCATGGAATATCATCATTTCATATAATCCTTAAAAAATAGAGGCCTTGGAAAGTTTTCAGCTATTTGCAACAATCCCTCTGCTAGTTGGTTGAGGTAGAAGAAGAAACCTATATATGTTAGTACCCAAGAGAAAAAGTGGAGGAGTGACATACGAAGCTTTTATTTCAGACCCTTTATGAATTTAGTTAATTGTTTAAGAACTACTTTCTCCTTGGATTATTCTATGTTAGAGATGATCGACAACTAATGATTTGGTGCCTTCTTTTGTTTCTTGTTTTGTTGGTGTTTCTTCTTGGGGTCTTCCTATTCCAAACTTTTTGTCTGGCTGGGTTGTTCTTGTCTTTTGCCTAGGGTTTTTATTAAGCTTTGTTGTGTTATTGGGCTATTGTAATGGCTTCTTGAGTTATTTTGTATGAATTTAGGGCCCTCTCCCTACTCACTTAATCAAATAATAATAAATAATAATTTAATTTATTGAATTAATTTTGAAATTTTATTTTAATTTTATCTTTCTTCAATTTGACTTTATAAATTTATTCTTACTAATTTAATATTATCATATTATATTAATATTAATAAGAAGTCTATCAAATTTTTAAGAGAAATTTATGAAAAGTGTTGGATTTCTATTGACTCTTTATTGATATATATTGCTATATGGAGGATGTCTTATATTGGGTATGTTTTTTTATTATGGCAAAAATAGATTTTTGTAGAACACAAGATGCCACTGAGAGGGGGGTGAATCAATGTTTTCCAATCTTAACCCTTTTAATCCTAAATGTGAATACCGGTTAGCATATCAAAGACCAAGATAGAATACCAGTGAGATAAGGGGAGAGAACATTATGTAAGCACACACAAGGATTCACCACACAACACAGGATATACGAGTAAATCCCAATATGGGAAAAATCTCGGTGAGAAATGTTGCTGGAGTCTACTGCTCCAATCCAGCCTCACAATAAACAACTGTATTACAATGTTTAGGGAACCAACCCAAGGAACACCAACCCCTACACCAAGCACCAACTCAATGAACACAATGATTACAAACAATGCAATAACTATAACCCGGTTACAAATGAATTATGTAACCTCTCACAATCAAATCACTCTACCAGTTCAACTCTTCTCAATCGGTCTTCCTTTTCTCTATTCTCTATCGGTTCTCTACTCACATTGATCCTTCTCACCTTCACTCTCTTTTGTAACCTTACCGGTTGAGTCCTCTTTCTATTACTCTGCCTCTTCTCAGTAGATTCACTTATCACTGATCTCTACCGGTTCTCTGCTTACTAATAAATCCCTGTTATGTTTCTACTTTGTCGGATCTTCACTGACACTCCCACTTCACTGCAACACCCTCTGATGTCTTTCTGTCAGCTTTAGCACTACCAGCTTACTTGACTTCTATACTCTTTGCAGCTTACCAGTCACTCTAACCTTACTAGTTAAACCCCTCTTAAGCCCTCTTGTCGGTTACACCTCCACACACACTCGGTCATTTATAATATTCCACATATTACACTTGGACTTAACCACTGATGTGCTCTTCCTCTCCTCTATCCAGCCTACAACATCATCATCTATGATCTCTAGTCTACATATTTATATGTGAGTTTTCCCGCCAAGATGGACATTCAAACTTGGCGTGCTAGGGTTTTCTCCACCAACCACAAGGCGTATCAAATCAGATTGGATCATGTCCTTGGGATTGACAACTTTCAACAAATCATGCAATATTACCATTATTCTTTCGTCTAGAACATGTTTTCTATACTTAGCAAACTATGACCTGCAAACTGATCACCGACCTGCATCTATCAAACACATTAAATGATCTCACGATTATCTTCTCCAGGTCAAAAAGATGATTTGATCTCTTTCTTTGAACAACACACCATGAGATGTCCTTTGATCTGCCTTGAGTTGTACACCTTTGCAATTGACCCATGAAAGTCACAGTCGATATTTAATGTCGACCTACCCATTACCAACCTCACCAAAACACACTTCACCAACTTTTGTATGTCTGCCACCTGGAGTCCATGTGTCCTCTTTGTCGGTATCCACCTCAGCTCAGTCCACTGTGTCGGTTTAAGCTTAGTCACCGACCAACACACTACCATCGTTCATCTACTGGTTCAACTTCCCTATCGGTTATACATTAACTGGTCATCAAACCAAGCCAACCCATAGCACATATCCGAGGTGATTCATCATGCTTATCTCCAACCGATTGAGAGTTCTTCACTTTGCCTCTTGGTTCTTTGTTGCGTACCGGTATCCCTGTTTATCGATTGACATTAACATATCAACAATCTCCAATGCAAATTTTATAGCATACCGGTATATGTGTTTACCAGTTGGTATTACTCTTGTCTGCATACTGGTAGATACTAATCTCTATCTGCATTTTGGTTGACATTGACATCCCAAAGGGTCCATGTTTGCAGATGCAAAATATTTCCTTCTCCTTCATCATCTCATACCTCATCTCGACCAATTTGTCAAAGTGACAAACTCATCCTAACTTACTCATCTTCTTATGTCCTGGTAGCTCATCATGTTTACTCTTGGTGAACCGGTGCATATCTCTGATTTCATGCACCTGAGGTATTTTTGTGTTTTTCTTCATCTAGTGTGAGCCTTCGACCGCCTACCTTATATTTATTTGACTATCTTATCCCGGAAGGTTAAGATGCATTCCATGCATGTAGTGGGATAAACTAAGTATTAACACTTACCTGTAGAAGTTGATCTTTGTCACTTGTTGACCACCATCTAATGGGAATCGATTGCCAATACATTTCTCTCTCTACTTCCAATATAGCACTAATATGACTTCCCTATTTGAGAAAACATATCTTCAACCAGACATATGATCCGGTAAACTTTCCCACATGTCTTCCTTGCAATATGAGGCAGCACACTTTTCTATCAGTCTTCTCTTCAATTGGTGGCAACATCTTTATCCAGTGGGTGTCCTGCTATATGACATCAAACAAACTACATATCGATTGCATGTCCTTCTTGAGGAGACAACTTTGCTTGCATACCAGACACATGCTTTCCAATTGGCAACCATACACTGCCAACACATCACTCACCAGTTGCCATTGCCATAATGCCAACTATCTCCAATGCCTATTCACTGGTTAGCACCAACTTATATTTCTAACACTAACTTGTATACCGATGACAGGCTATACTGGTAATATGTTATACCGGTTGACATAAATGACACCACAATGCCCCTACTAATTGACATCAATGACAACACAATTCCAATAGTTTTGAAGGGACCCGAAACCCTTTACAAAGAGGTTGCATATGATATATCAATTAAGCCCCACAAAATATAGCAAACCAAAAAGACAACATGATAGATAGGAAAATAAAACAAACAAAGAGACACACTGCCCTACATTAGAAAAAAGCCAACAAATAAACCAAGCAACACCAACAAAAGGGACAACACTAACCCAGGTTCTTTAAATTTTCAGCAAATTCAACTTCAAGACGATTCATCTTCTAGGTTGTATCCTTCAACTCTAGGATATACTAGGGCAGATTAGCAGACTTCTTTTTTGTACTTACTTTGGTTCTTTTTCTCAGACCTGAAGTGTCCTCAATTCCCAAATCCTTATCCTAGTCCAAGTCGACAAAAACCCTGTCCTGGTAAAACTTCTCTAGCTTATCCACCACAGTTCTCATATTTTTTGTCATAGACTTAACAATTTTATGACTATCTTCCATAATTTTACACAAGGTAGTCTCACATTTGTTAATCCTTTGTTCTGCTTCCTTGAACTTGTTATCATACCTATCCTTCATTTTTTCAGTAACCTCCACATTTTTAGTTAAACAATCTGCCATCATTTTCTTCTCAATTTCATTCCACAAGGCACAAACAGAGGTCCCTTGAGGTTTCTCCTTCACACCACTAGATAGAATAGGCTTAGCAGTAACCTGCAACTTCTCCCCCAAATCCCCCTTAGCCTATAAATCTTCAAATTTTGAGGAAAGGGCTCTCTATTTAAGGTTGACTCTTTTAATCTCATGAAAAGCCCATCTGAAGAGTCTAAAGAGATACATAGATCTAATTTTTGGTGGTCTCCAAAACCCCAATAGCCATCTCTTGCTTGGGTTGAAAGTCTTAAAAGCTCAAGTCCACAGACTCTTGAGAATTTCTCTCTTTATCATGAGGAGAAAGAGATTCCTCATAGTTAGAAGGGGAGATAGGAACATCACGCTCCTGGGAACTTTCAAAAATCACAAATGCAGAGCCTTTTCCTTTTCCCTTGGTTTTCTTTGTAGACTTAGCTCCCCCTGCCGAAGGATAACCCTTTCCCTTTTCCCTTGGTTTTCTTCGTAGACTTATCTCCCCCTGCCAAAGGAGAACCCTTTCCCTTGCTAGTCCTTGCCGACAAATGCTTCTACTCCCTTTTAGGTTTCTTGGAAGTGGGAGAGTGGCCTCTTTCTCATCATCCTCAGTGTCCCATCCCATATTCTCAAAGCTTCCACTACCCTCCCCATCATAGTCAGAGACCAAGGGAACCTTATTAGGGTTCTCAGAGGCCCTAGCCCTAAAATGCTCATAGATAATAAAAATTAAGCCTTGATGCAAAACATGATTAATGTGGGGGTTCTCTCTATGTTCATTAATGTTGGAAATCATAGAAGAAAGCAAGTAAAAGGGGAAAGAAATATTCACCTTATGCCTAAAGTGGTTTAGCAAAACAAAGTGGTATCCATAAATCTTCATAAACCTATCGTCCAGAGTGAAAAACTCTATGATAGCTTTCAGAACTTCCCTCCAAATGGGCTTTATCTGCTTTGGCTCAAAATTGGACTTGTTAACCTTAACCAGATCCGCCTTCTCCTTCATCGTCTTGGGGAAATTCTTAACAACTCCATCTGAGAGCTTTCTATCTCTACATAATTTAATTCCTTCCATAGAAAGGTTGGTAACCTCTACAACGAGGCTCTCATCCACCACAAACACCTTACCAAAAAGATTGATCTTCCCATTCTTCCATTCCTTCACAAAAATATTAGTCTCTCTGGTCATTTCCATGAAGCCTCTCTAGGAAATGCATAACCCCACCTTTTTGTAGTCAATACCAAATGGTCGCATTATTTTTCCACTCCTCACAGTTCGCAGGATCCACCCTTCGTCTATTCCCACCCATCTTGTAGAATGGAGAAAAATATGCCCAAAATAGGTAGAAAACCAAACCATTCTCTGAAGAGCCAACAAACCTAATAAAGCCAAGAATAACCCAAAAAATTGTGCGAAATAAATATGAAGTCACTAATATCCAGGGCTTTCTAACAATTGGCATTCACAATAATGATCACATAATCAATGATTTGCATCACCAAAAAAAGTGGGTAGATTGACAATATTACCATGTATTTAGTCATATGATAGAAGGGCTTTAACATCTCTCCTCCTTGTACCAAGTGCATTTTGATTTGGATTTCACCCCCAAATTAGTAAGACAATTAGCCATGGTATTAATTTCCCTTTAGGCATGAGAAATGAAACATCTTTCAAAGGATTGAATTATCTCAATTGAGGACTTTATAATATTGTCAATAGTCCATGAATCTTTATTCTCCCCTTTAAGACATTTTATAATTTTGTTAGAATCACCTTCAATCCATACCATTCTGCAATTAAGACGCCTTGCAATTTCCAGCATTTGATAGGTATCCATGGCTTCCTCTAGTGGTTGGTCTCTTATATTGGGTATGGTGTGCCTTACACAACATGTCCATTTTTGGGGGGAAAAGTAATGATCCCCTTCTTTTTCTAGTCCCCAAGTGTCAACTTTGTTCTCTCAATTCATGTTAGAATCCCTAAAATGGCCAATTTTCAACATTAATTTCTCCCTAGATTGATGAAAGTTCACATTTAAGCTTAGAAACCTTTAGGAAATTCTTTGAAAAAGGTTAAGGAAAAAAAGAAATCCTCTTGTGGAATTTACTCATCTAAGTAGAGGTAATATTTAGATAAAGAAACTATTAAAGATAATAAATTTGTAGAAATCCTTAAAATTTTAAAAAATTTCTTGAAAAATAAGCTTGTGAAAATCCAACTTCCAACTGGATCTTAAACCTCATTTTTATCCACATGTTACAAATGGATTTTCCACGAGGACTTTGTTAAAAATTAACATGGGAATGTGTTTAAAGAATTGGCTCATAGAGATTCAATGTTCATCTATATATTATCTTTTCAATACAAGTTTTCCACATGTAGATAAAAATTGTGCAATGTCCACATGAAGATAGATTTGTCTTGAGTTAGAACTTATAGGCTAAAGGTCATCATTTCCAACCCAATATTGATCCAAGCATGGAATAATCAAAAGACTTAACATTTGTATGACTTGTTGTAAATAATTAAAATGTTAATTTTACACATTTTGAAAGTGCATACACACATTTTCAAGCACAATATCCACATGCATTTGGCCTATATTTTCCCCCAAATCCAATTTAGACCTTAAATTCTACAATTGTGAAAATATGATTTGTAACTAGATGTTTCAAAAGATAATGAATAAAATCCCATGCTTTCTCCCATCTACATTATGTGATATTAAAATTAGAAAGTACTTATCATCTAGATGTCTCTCTAGGAGTATTGATGAGTTGTCTACCCCCTTCTTGCAATAAGTGTATGATATTAGCATAAATATAGGCTCCTTGCCACTAAAAATAAAAACACATTACCAAGCATTTACAAATGGAAGAACAAAAAAGAATCTTACAACCAAGATTCAAATTACAACTGCTTGAGCACTTAGTATTCAAATCAAATCATTAAAGGGAGGTATTATATCTATCAATATGTCAACACATTGGATGCTAATGACATCACATGAAAAATCCACAAAGTATGAATTTAAAGGAGTGCAACCAAAGTCTAAAAAACACCATCATATGGGGCAATATCATCAACACGAACCTAGGACATGTTATCTTATGACCAATGCATATGCCATTATTAGGACCCACAACATAGTCACGAATGTCTCTTTCCAACATCACAAAAATGCCTAAAATTAGTGATGGAATATGCTCAACACTATGACCTAAACAAAAGAATGATTATCAAAGATAAATGAATTGTAGTTGTTTTGGTGAAAAATTAGGGTTTCACCCAATGATGTAGTAAAACCCTTAATTTTTGCTTAGGGACCAATTACATTAAAGAGGGGTGAGAATTTTGATTAGATTCACTAGTTGGAGTTGAATGCCATCTTATTAAGTTGAATTTGTGAAAATGTTGAAATTAAGGTAAATCTATTGAAATTGAGGCAATTATGCATAACACAATGAGCTACAGTCGTCGAACAAAGCCAAAACCTTTGATCTAAGAAATATGAGAGTGTTTGGATCTATTCCCAAAAGGTTGTGTAGGATTTTTGAGACTAGAATGCTTGTCGCTCTGGTCCTCTGAACTTTTCATCGTCCAAAGGGGAACTTGTTCGCCTCTGTGAATTATGTCAATCCTAAAAGTTACAGCTTCACACCTGTTCTTGCGCACAGTAAAGAAGGGAAAATGGTCAGGAATAGGGGTTTGCCTAAGTCAAACCCTCGTTTAGGAATTAAACTTGAATGAATAAATGCAAATACTGAAATAAATGATGGAGAGATATACCTCAGATCTACAATTGTTGATGATGATGTTTTTCTTCTTGAATGTAATTACATATGTTGTATGAAATGGTACAATATGAAAAAACCCTAATCACACACACATGCTTGCATATGATTGATGTAATTTTGCTCCACAAAGATTGAATAAATAACATGTAGCCTTGAAGATCTTTGAATATGCTTGATGATGGACGCTTCATGGATGGAAGAATGCTTGACTGCTTGAAGATTATTAGCTAGGATGAAATTAGGTTGATCAAATATCTTTATATATGGGTATCTATCTCATTTACCGATCAGGCCGACCTCCAATGATCATGCAAAGCCACAAAATTGATATCTCGTCGGAGAGATAGGGTCATTGCCTCAATTCAAAATAGGGTCCAACTAAGAGGGACTAGGACGAGGATGCTCTGGTCCTAGGACCAAATCCCTAGTGCCCTAGTCCTTCTTAGTTAGGGACCTCAATTTAGCCCCATGGATAAGGACACCGCTCCAGGAAATCAATTAGTGGGTGTACATTGCATCAAAATTAGAAAATTAGCACAAATCGGACCTAAGTAGGAGATGAGGAGGAGACACACTACAATAGGGACACAAACATGAGGTGTAAATTGGCCCGATGATGATTTACGACACTACAGTGGTTAACCTAAAAATTTATGTCATCAAGGATACCTTGCTCATTCCATTTTGCAAAAAAATTGGGATGATTAACATATAAAACATCCATGAAACATATGAAGGGAATATGAAAAATATCACCTCAATCCCATGAACACCAAATGGTTGGAGCATCCAAAGACTGTCATTGCTAAAATATCAAAGACCTTATATAAAAGTGATTTTAAACAGGAAATTAGAGACACTGTCACCTTATTGAGAAGAATAATGGGAATGCCAACAACCACTACCTTTGAACGATGGATGTACATGTACATCACCAAAATCCTAAAAGTTGACATCATGGTGCATTGTGCATAAATTATAAGTGATAGTTTGCATTCCCAACTTAGTAATATTGGAACAAAAAAAAACCTTCTACATGACCTCATACATATCATAATCACTGGCAAGAAAGTTCACGCTTAAGATTGGAGAGAAAAGATGTGATGAACCTAAAAATAACACAAGTTTTGATATCTAATCTCTACACACAACTAGAGTACAAATAATCCATTATCCATTATAAAGATGCATTGTTTATGTAGCTAGCAATATTTTTGGAAGGAGAAATGGCTAAGCGCCTATCATATACTACTAAGTTTGAACTTAGAAAGCATGGGAAATGGTTCATCTAGTTCCCAAAATTTTCTTATATCGGGTTGAAAGGATTCAATGGTACACCCTAAAAATTGCCAAGATATCCAACAAATAAGATTATTTTTCTTGAAGTATCCAAACGAGTGGTGGATACTCATGTTCTCCAAACATAGAATTGTGATTTGTTTCCTCGTTGTAAATTTTTTTTGCATGCATGTACAACATAAGCTTATGTAAAAGATTCAAAATTAGAGCTACAATTATATAACCTCAATTTGTATGAGCCTAGGCCCAGTTTTGATCCTTTTGGTAGAATGGAGAAGTGGGTATCACCAAGTTTCAAACACATTCATCATTTGGAGGATTTTTGGGTAGGTTGTGCAAATGAAAAAGAAGTCTAGAAAAAGGGTTCTTATAGATTAACAACTCAAATGAAGTTTTTTAATTTACACATAGAGTTCTAAATTAGGTTAAGGATGATATACAAAAATTTCATGATGCACCAATTATGGAGGCACATTAGGTTGAATTTGAAGAAATGAATATTCAATCCCTGACTAAAAGCATATTTGATAACAATGGTCACTAGGTACATCAATGCATAAAATTATTAATTTTATAGGGAGTCACCCTAACATATAATAAGGATAATCCTCAAAAGAGAAGGGGGATAAAGGAGAATGTGAAATACTAGTTCAAAAGCTAGGAGGATTGTAGAAATAGTTTTTATAGGCAAAGGCAACTCCTAGGTAATGGAAAATGGTATGTACCAAAGACCCAATGATAATTATTGTTGTTGTGCCATCATCTAACACTCCTAAGGTTGATGTCATTTTTTATTGTGATAGCACCTAAAGTTAATGGGCTCAATAGTGAGTCAATTTGTTTAGAGGAGGGAGGGGGGTTTAGCCCAAGATTGCCCTATCTATATCTCTACTCTAGAACTGGAACTCTGGATGCCCAAACCCAAGATAGAGCTAACTCTGGGGACAGGGATCCCAAGCCCCTACTATTCTATGATAGAGGATATAGTAGGGGCCCACCCACCCTGCCTATCTCCTATCAATATCAAACAAGTCAATTGAAGCAATATAAACAATATATTCAAAATAATGTCCAAAGTGGTGAAAAACTAGCATATAAAAATATAGAGGACACTTATCCCTTACAATTACATTGTAGTTAAGAATAAAGCTATAATATAATGGATAGTTGACAATCTTTAAATTTGTATATTAATTTTAATATAATTTATTTTAAATCTTCACTATATTTTTATTATAAAAAATAATGAATACTTTCTATTACTATTTTTTTCTTTAAAAAAATCAAGTATTCTTTTCTATTTGTAATGATATAAAATTAATAAATTCAATAAACTACAATTATTGATAAAAATATTGGGAATGAAACAATTGATAGAGTTATTCGTGATCCCAAATCAATTATTTCAGCTTTTAAATTAATTTTTTTTATGTCTTATTGATCACTTGACAAGCTTCACTACTCTTAAACGAATTTAGAATTTATCTTGATTTCGCTCTTCTTTGGTAGGAGTACTCATCAACATCAAAAACTTATTCTACCAACAACACCTTACAATAGTTTCCACCATGAGTAAACTCTTCACAAACCAAACTACATTGCAATTATTCATAATCTCTAATTAATTATTTCATTTTTTAAATTATTTTTTAATGATGTGACAACCATTCTACAAGCTTCCCTACATTCAAAAGAATTTAAAATTTATTGATTTTACCTTTCTTTTATAACACTACTCATTAACAGTTGTAGGCAGTTTTTGGTTTTGAAAACTAAAGTTGGGATTGGCTGACTGCCGCTAGGCAACTGTGTGTGTTGGTAGGGCTTTTTTTTGTTTCCTTCGAGTCAACCCCCGATTTTGGCTGCTTTATAATAAAAAAACACTACTCATTAACATTAAAAAATAATACCCACATCATTATTTTTAATAGATTCCACCCCAATATAATTATTTTTAATAGATTCCACCCCAATATAAATAGACATATCAACCATAACATAACATCAATTAACACCAAATATATCAACAACAATATTGACTTCAAATTCAGTCACAATCATTCTTCCTTCATGATTTTTCTATATTCTTCCACACTCTTTGTAAAATGTCTAAGGACTAAATGCATGTTATTCATATGTGAGCTAAAATAAAGTCAAAAAGAAAAGTAGCAAACTTGTATTTAAAATTAATTGAATCTTGCACAAATGTGTGAAACTAAATAAAAATTAGCTTAATCTACACCAGTAGGGTAAGTCTACTAATGATATTGTCAGCAAAGAATCTTTCTTTTATTTAATTGTTATTGAATTATAGTTTTCATCAAATAATTGAACTCATTTCAATAAATAAAAAAATATTATATTTAAAAATATCATTTTCAAAACAAATATATTATTATAATATTAAATTTTTGAGAGGTTTTATAAAAATATTAAGTTATTTTTGTAATTTGTTAATATTATTTTTTTCTTACTATATGTCAAATATTCATTTCTATTTTCATGAGATAAAATTAATAGTCACTAAGATCTAATTATTAATAAAAACAATCGATACAATTATTCTTGATTTCTAATAATTATTTCAATTTTTATTTTTATTTTTAAATTATTAATCACTTGACAAATTTCACTACACTATGCTTTTTAAAGAATTTTCGTTACTTTCAGGTTTTTTTCATAAGACTACTCATAACATGACCAACACTACTTTAGGAGATTCCACCACTAATAAACTCTTTGTGAACCAAACAATGTTGCAATTATTTTTAATCTCTAACTAACCATTACAATTTTTAAATTAATTTTAAAGACTTGACTAACTCCTTTGCATTCAAACCGATTTAGAATTTGTTGGTTTCACTTTTCTTTCATAAGACTACTTATTAAAATTAGAAAATATTAAGATGTAATTTTCTTTTTTGTAATAAATTTCACCCCAATATAAATATCCACGTATTAACCATAACATACCACTAATTAATACCAAATACATCAACATCAATATTGACTTAAATTTACTCATAATTTCTTCCTTTTTTTTCCCTCTTTTTATTTAATTAATCAAAAGTGTCTCAGGTTTAGATGCATGTTATAAAGTGGAAAAGGTAAATACCAAACCTTCTATTTAAGAAAAACAAAATCCCTCCACAAATGTGTGAAATAAAAAAATATTAGCTTACGTGGCGTCACCTATCCAAACATAGGATAAGTCTATTAATGCAAAGAGTGTACTATTGTCACCTACGAATTTTCCTTTTTATATAATTATTATTAAATTGGTGTTTTTCATCAAATAATTGAATTAAATTTAAAATATTTTTTAATAAAAAAATTATTATAGTATTTTTAAAAATAATATATTATTTGAGTGTATGATATATTCAAATATTTAAAATATTAACAAAATAAAGATTTATAATAATTTAGGTTGTTTTTTTTAATTTGTTACTTTTGAGATTATAAATTTAAGTTATATAAATAATATTTTTTATTAAAGATAAGGATTGAAGGATATCTATTTTGTCACATTATGAATGTGAGCTATATGAATAATTAATTTCTTTTAATTAAGAGATTATCCATTTTATAGAATTCATTTGTTGGTATCAAGTTCACGAGTCTAGGTTGCACAAATAATTGACTTCTTTCTACTTTGAGTCGGTATCTATTTAATCAAATTCATCTAAACCATATGAATTCATCTTTTATATATTTCACCTTCAAATAATGTACACATAATCAATTAAACCAAAAGCTTTTTAATGACACTATAGTGTAAAAATTGTATATTTGTAAAATTTAAAGATAAATAATATTTTATTTCAATATTTTCTCTACCCTTCAATTATATTGAATCCTATAATTAAGGTAATATTTTTTTTAAGTTGTTCATGTTCTTTGGTCATGTAAGATGCCTTTTTTACTTAATTATTATTTTATTTAAATTTTTTGTTAATTATTTGAGTGAAAAATAGTGGAAATAATTGAAATTATCAACGATGACAAATATTTTAAATATAGAGATATGTTTTAGAACTTTCAAAATTTTACAAGTAATTTTCTTTAATAAAATAACTATATTAAATATTTATAGAGTTGTAATGAAAACTAGAGTACTTTCAGTAAAGTTTACTTGAGAAAAATACAACTCAACTTTGTTTAATATTTTATTTTATTTTTAAAGAGTATTCAATAAGATTTAAAGATATGTAATATTAAGTATGTATGAGTTGAAATAAATGTGATAAAAAGAGACAAAACTAGATATAAAAAATAATAATCAATTTGATTAAGTATGTCTTGTGAAATTAAACCTAGAAATATAATTAGTGGATAATATATCCCTCTGATTGATGCGTTCTATGAAGGAGTACTCACAAATCAAGAAGAGAGAAAATGATATTGTGACTAAAAACAAGGTATGATATGTAGATATAAAATTTGAAAAACTAAGCATGACAAGTAAACTTGAATAGAGAATGCACATATGAATTTAACTTACCCATGTAGTTGATTTATGTGTATGGAAGATGTTATGAGAAGTGCACCCAAGAGGAGCATGAATGAGCACATGAAATTTGTTAAAAACAACACCACCTCACTTCTAAGTGGTAAGAAAGCATGAAAGAAATTTGTTAAAAACAACACCACCTCACTTCTAAGTGGCAAGAAAGCATGGAAGAAAAACGCATAACAAATTACATGATAGGCATGGTAAAGAGGGTAGATAAGAAATTAGTGAGATTTTGTTGTAATGCGTCCATGTCAATAGAGTCAAAAAATGCATTGTAACAATTTGGGTGCCCTCATGGAAGAATCCTCTATAATTGTACATGCAGTGTAGGTGTTGATTATGATCGCAAATTGTCTCTATTTAAACATAGATGATGTAATGAAAATGACACTTTCAATATTGTCGATTCTATCATGTCTTCTTATTCCCATTTATGTTCAATTGTATGCAAAACTTACCCTCGTTACCGTTATATTTTATTTATTTATGTGTCATCTTGAGATTAGATGTGCTAATTATATCTTTAAACTGTAAAGAGTAAAACCAACATATTCCTTATGCTCACCTTTACAAAGATCCTCCTTTAAGTCCCTTCTACTTTATCATGTTTAGGTGTTCTGAATTGTTTTCCTTATCATTAATATCCTCTACTCAAATCACCTTCTCCTTCTCTTCTATATTGTTATATCAAGACATTATACATTATTTTAATCAATTCAAATCACTTGTCATAAACATGAACCAACACTAACCAAAGCACCTTGATCTTCTCTCAATCATTTTCATTTTATTAATTATTAGATTGCATTATCTCGCATTGGCCATAATCTGAATTTATTCATATATTTTTTTAAATATTTATGAATTGTTAAAAAATGATTTTGTTGATGTGATGAACAACCTCATTAACTTGATCAAAAGCCACTCACCCTCTACAAATGTATATTGAATTAAGGAAAAACATAACAGAAAGGAAGTAAGGTGAAGACTCATTTATCCTTTTTTCAGAAAAGCTATACTCGTCATTGAAAAAATTGAAAAATTTAATACAAAATAGAACTTTTTGTAATAAGTTGAAAGATTAAAAAAAAAAAATTAATTTTTATAATTTTTTATTATTCTAATGATAGCTATCAAAATATAATCTCACAATCAAATTTAAAAATTGCATATATTCAATAATTTATTGCTGTAAATATTAGATACAGTTGAATCTGAAAATTAGATATGAATACAAAATAAATTTTAAGAAATAAAAACTTCAAAATTAGATATATGCAATAATTTGACCTGTGTATTGATATTAGATACAGTTGAATAGTTGAATGTAGATATTAAATATTAATGGCACATTCAATCTGAATATTAATATTAGACACAAATTACATTAATTCAAAATTAAGTTTAAAGATTATCTCAAATACATCAATTTTCTAAAATTCATGAAATTATGATTAATATTCTGGATTTGATTGTGTGTAGGTTTTTGCATCAACAATTTGAAAGCATTAATCATACAATCAAAAACAACACAATCAAATTCAGAAACATTAATCATAATTATAAAAGAATGTAATCCAAATCTTGATACAAAACAAATTTTGCAGTCTAAAAACTATATTACTTTGAAAAAACTTACATTCCTTTGGAAAAACTACATTCCTTTGATAATTCAACCTGTGTATTCAAATTACATTATCAACCTGTGTATTCATATAACCTGTGTATTCATATTGTATCCAGTTTATTGGTCCAGAAAATCTCACCAGAAGCTCTCATGCACCCAATTAACTCCTCGGCAATCTATCTAAACCTAAAATATGTACACCCACCACCATAATTTACAGTCCAATCTGCTCAGAAGGGGCAAAGGGGCTACGATACAGCCCCCTCCGCCACAACATTCGAACCAGTGCCACTACAGGAAGCCAAATCGGATGGCGCAGATTGCGTCCCAACATTCTGGGACCCATCCGGAGCCGTAGATTCATCGCCATTAGTGCGGCCGCAATTGCTGCAAGGCACATTGGCAGGCACATTAGCCGCCGCCGTTTTCTTCTCCAAGCTCTCGGGCATACGAGTTCTGCAAATGGGGCACAAAGAATGCGAAACAAACCACCTATCAATGCACTCCACGTGGAAACAATGCGCACAATTGGGCAGCACTCTGACCCTTTCCCCCTCAACAAATTCCCTCAAACAAATAACGCACTCAATGTCGGCGCCGCCACCATTGTCGACGCCGCCACTAATGGCGGCGCCGCCGTACGCAACGAGCGGAAGGGCGTCGATAACCGCCTTTTTCAGCCCCGTGTTAGCCCTCCCCGTGCTCACCGCCGAGGTCGCATGGTCGGTGCTCGTCATGTGACCACGGCCCGCCATGGCAGGGACTCTGAGAACAGAAGTGAGGCAGAGAGCGCAGCGGACCATGAGATTTAAGCCCAGGCCGAAGAAAAGAGCGCAGAGAAGAGCCGCTAAAATGAGCACCAAATTGGGATCTATGGAAGGCCTGTTGGGGGCTAATGAGGGTTGAAGGCTTTCCGGGTAATCCAAAATCTTTCTTCCATGAAAATTTCCAGAAGAAGAAAAATTTGTGATTTCTGGGTAATCTAAAATCTTTCTTCCATGAAAACTAGCAGAAAAAGAAGAAGAAAAACATGTCAGCGCTAATAAGGCCCAGAAGACTCTGTACATCGACTTCATTAGAAATTTTACAGCAGGGAAACCCTAGGGCTCTGTTTTGCGGCAGAAATTTTACAGGTGAACCAAAACCCTAGGGTTCGTTTGGCGGCGGTTTGAAATGGCGGAAGAGGCGAAATATTTCTAGGGCGGAGGGAATTTGTGGGGTTGGAATTCAGTGGGTGTGACGTGGGTGTGATGAACAGGAGTCGTTCGACCCCATGGTCTGGAAAAACTCATAATTCATGACCCACACCTGATCTATTTTTGCCTCGGATTTGGTGTGGGTTTGTTGTTTCTTGTCTCGATTTTTTCCTTTTTTTTCTTTTTTTTCTTTTTTTTCTCGAGGGGCGAGTTTGATGGTGGATTGATGTTCTATTTGTTGGGGTGGGTGGAGGAGTTATGTCCCCATTCGATTTGGCCTGTAGCTTTTGCACCAATTGTTGGACAGGAATATTGCAGGTTTCTTGAACTGCAGAACAAGGAACTAACTTTCTGGTCACGAGTCTCTTTTGAGCTTATTAAATGCAGCAACAGAATTAAATGCAGCAACAGAGAATTTAATTTTCTTTCAGTTGAAGGCAGCAATTTTAAAAGAGGGTGAGGTAAAGGGAGGCGTTGTCTATGCGGTCGATAGAATGCATCGGTTCAGTTTTATAGAGTATTTATAGGTTACATTCTATCGGTAGTATGGTCTTTTATAGAGTATTTATAAGTTACATTCTATCGGTAGTATAGTCTAAATGTGAAGCGATGGGGTGGCACATCATGGATGAAGATGATGGCATGTTTTTCGATTGCGTTATCCATCAATGAGTGTTTGCATGTTTTTTTAATTATGTTATGTTCCGTGAGATTAGTTATGGTTTCTCTTATTTGTACTAATTTCGTTACAAGATAACTTATGACCTAAATGTATAATTATCATGTTGTATAATCTATGTTAACATGGATGTGAGTGTCTATGTAATTCATTTATTTTTCTTTAAAAAAGGAGATTCTTTTGTAAAGGATAAGTATGCTAGTATGTGGCATTAGTAATGCTAGTTATATCCACTTATTAACATTATGTTTGATATCTTCTATCAATGAATGTTCGTGTGAGATTAGTAATGGTTTCTCTTATTTGTACTAGTTTGGTTACAAGATAACTTATGACCTAAATGTATACTTATCATGTTGTAATCTATGTTAACATGGATGTCAATATCTATGCAATTTAGTCATTTTTCTTTAAAAAAAAGATTCTTTTGTAAAGGATAAGTATGCTAGCTATATGACATTAGATATGCTAGTTATATCTGTTGGCAATATGGATGAATTGATCATGTGTTGCATTGATGTTTTGTCATTGATGTCAACACGATCTGTTATGGTTGGTTACCAGCAGACAGGTTTTGGTTACCGGTAGAAGATCTTGTGTTACTGGTAAGGGTTTAAGGTTTAACCGGCAGAGCTTTCACTGAGAAACCTTGACAAAATGTTAAGTGGTGTTGGTGCGGCTTCTAGATGGAATTCAGGATTCAAAAGGTTATCCTTGATTGTGCCTCAATTGATTGGAGACATTGTTTTGGCGTGGTGGACCCGGATTAGGTCCAATACCTATCTAGGTTATGGACTAGTATCATGTTAACGTGTTCTCTACATGTTACCGGGATGTTCTATGGATTGGTTATTGTTGTTTTGGTCTAAAGCCGACATGACATATCATTGTAATATCTTTTAGGTGGCCGATCGAATTGGTTTAGGCCTTAGGGTTTGTATAAATTGATGTAAGATCTCATTGTAGATCATATGTCGTGATCGTGGAAAGTAATATCATATGCGAAGGAGATTTGATCCATCATAGGTGATCGAATTGGGTTTAAGTAAGAGGTCAAAGGCCTCCGGTATTGAGCTTAACCGGGACTGTAATCAGACATGGTTGATGCTATCTCTGGCAGTTCATTTTTCTGGATTGTTGTTCAATTATCTTGAGGTGGTTGTAACCTCTCTGTAGTCAATGACTCTTTTGTAATGAGCAGTACGTTGTAGGCAGTGTGCCTTCCTGCATGTGCAGGCCCCTTATTGTATCACATACTTTTTGCAGAAGTATCATCTGACTGTGGGTAGGCTTCCCACCATGGTTTTTCCCTTTACCGAGTTTTCCACGTACAAATCATGGTGTTATGTGGTATGGTTGCATTGTGTTAATTCTATGTTTCATTCTTAAGTTTTATTGCTTACCAGTATCTGTTTCTGCTATTCCGATATTCAATGTTTAAGTGCTCCGGTTAAAGGTTATAAAGTGATTTGATTAATATAATTTGTTGACAACTGATTCACCCCCCCCCCCCCCCAACCTCAATTGTCCATCGGTTATCCTAACAGTTGGTATCAAATCTTTGGTCCTCTTTTGCAGAAGCTTAACCACTTGAGGTAGATCCTATGGCAGCTAATACTTCAAATCCACCGGCAACTATTTTTAGAAGAGAAATTTTTAAGCTTGATGGAACAAATTATGGGATATGGAAAATCCGAATGGACTCATCTTAGATGTCTTGGCAAGGATATTTGGGAGATCGCTGAGAAAGGATATACACCTTATGATTCGGCATCTGGCAATCCTACTCCTGTAGACCTAGACAAGAATATTGAAAATGATTGCAGAGCTAGAGAAGCCCTCTTGTGTGCACTTACTGATCAGCAAATCATGGGATTGACTGATAAATCATTAGCAAAGGTTACGTGGGATAAATTGCAAACTTTGAATGAAGGTGATCCTACTGTAAAAATTGCTAAACTTGATGGTTATCGGGTAAGGTATGAGAACTTGAAGATGGAAGATAATGAAAGAATCACTACATTTATGGAAAGAGTAAATGAGATTGTCATGGGAATTCAATGTTGTGGAGGATCTCTAAGTGAAGATGAAATAGTTTCCAAAGTCTTGAGAGCTCTTCCACTGGCTTACACGATGAAGGCAACTGCAGTTAGTGAATTAAGAACAATGGAAAACACTTCAATTAACAGAGACATTCTGATTGGGAAATTATCTGCTTTTGAGCTTGAAGAATTTGGACCTTCTAGAGCTGCAAAGTCTGAACCTTCTTTTCATGCATCATCATCTACCAGCAAAAGTGATTGGAAAGCCTTATATGCAAAAGAATTGGAAGATATGAGGAAAGAGGATGAAGAATTTGAGCAACTTGAAGCTTTATTTGCTAGAAGAGTACCTAAAGGACCGACAAGAAGTAAGTATGAAAGAAAAACATCTTTTAAATGTTTTGCATGTAATAAGATTGGTCATTTTGCATCTAGATGTCCTGAAAGGAATGCAAGATTTGAAGAAAGAGTTAAGAAATCATTTAAGCCTAATCAGAACAGATATAGATTCAAGAAAAGTAAACAATGCTACATAGTGGATGAGGAAGGAGTAAGTGATGACTCTGCTAGTGGATCCGGCAATGGAAAGGAATGGGTGTTCTATGCTTTAAAGGAAGATGAACCGGAACCAGCTATCAAGAATGAAGAAAAGGCCCTGACAGCAAAAGTTGAAGACAAGGATGAATGGGTAATTGATTGTGGATGCTCACATCATATGACTGGAAATAAAAGATAATTTATGTCCCTGCAAGAATACAATGGCAGTCAAGTCAGATTTAGAGATGACAAAGCATGTATGATCAAAGGTAGAGGTATTATTTCTCTGGATGGCAAGCATAATACTAATAATGTCTATTATGTAGAAGGTTTAAAGCATAATCTTTTAAGTGTTGGTCAATTGGTGGACAAGGGTTTCCAACTTCAATTTAAAGATAGAAAATGCAAAATCATTAACAAAACTGGTTTGGAGATTGCAACCAGTACTTAGATTGGAGGTAATATCTTTCACTTGAACACTAGTAATAAGACATGTTTAATTGTTCATATTGATGAGAGTTGGTTATGGCATAAGAGGTTGTGTCATGTTAATTTTGATTGTATTGCTAAGATCAGTTCAACAAAGGCAGTTAGAGATATACCTAAGATTATAAAGCCTCATAATCCGGTATGTAAGGAATGTCAGTTGGGAAAGCAAGTTAGAACTTCTTTTAAGAGCATACATGATAAATCTAATGATGTACTTGATTTGATTCACATTGACTTATGTGGTCCAGCAAGGACTAGAAGCTTTCAAGGTGATAGGTATTTCATGTTCATAATTGATGACTATTCTAGAATGATGTGGGTGACTTTTTTTAGGGAGAAGTCTGAAGCTTTTGAGAAATTCAAGATCTTTAAAGCAAAGGTAGAAACAGAAACTAGATTGAAAATCAAATGTCTGAGATCAGATCAAGGCGGTGAGTTCACTTCTCATGAATTTAACAGATATTGTGAGACAAATGGAATCATGAGACAGTTATCTGCACCTTGGACTCCTCAACAAAATGGAGTAGTGGAAAGAAAGAATAAAACCATTTTGGATGCAGCAAGAACTATGATGATGGAAGCCAAATTGTCTCACATCTACTGGAGAGAAGCAGTGAGTACAGCAGTCTACACATTCAATAGAGTTCACATCAAAGGTGAAACCGGTAAGACCCCTTATGAATTATGGTTTGGACATACACCTACTGTTAAATATTTTAGAATTTTTGGAAGTAAATGTTATATCAAAAGGGATGATTCAATTGGGAAGTTTGATCCTAGATGTGATGAAAGGATATTTCTTGGATATTCAATTTAAAGCAAAGCATATAGATGTTATAACAAAAGATTGCAGAAAATTATGGAGAGCACAAATGTGAAAGTGGATGAACATTACAGAAATCAATCTATATCATATGGCAGGGAACTGGCGGTGGAAATGATCATAACTAAACCGACAATGCCTCAACCGGTACAAGACACTAAGACAGTTACACCAGTATAATCAAAAAATTCAACTGTAACTGATGATCAGAACGGTGAACCTAAAGTTCAGAAGACACCAAGGTATGTAAGGTTAAATCATTCTGAAGATCAAATCATTGAAGATAGGAACAAGGGAGTTATGACAAGAAGAAGACTGACAAATGAAGAGGTACGTCTTATTTCTCAAATTGAACCAGCATCTGTTATTGAAGCTTGTAAAGATAAACATTGGTTAAAGGCTATGGAAGATGAATTAGATCAGATAGAGAATAATGAGACTTGGACTTTCGTTCCCAAGCCTAAAAATAAGAATGTTATTGGAACTAAATGAGTTTTTAGGAATAAATTAAATGAGGATGGTCAAGTTGTAAGGAATAAGGCTAGATTAGTTTGTAAAGGATATTCTCAAATGGAAGGAATTGATTATGATGAGACATTTGCACCTGTAGCTAAAATCGAAGTTGTTAGACTATTTCTTGCCTATACAACTTATAAGAACTATAAGGTCTATCAAATGGATGTTAAATGTGCATTTTTAAATGGTGAACTTGAGGAAGAGGTATATATTAAGAAGCCTGATGGATTTTCACTGATAGATGATAAAGATATGGTTTGCAAGTTAAGGAAAGCTTTATATGGATTGAAACAAGCTCCTAGAGCTTGGTATGCAAGGTTGGATAAATATCTTTTGAAGCTTGGTTTTACTAAAGGTAGTGTTGATAGTAATTTATATTATAAGATCACTGATGATGATATTCTGATTATTGAAGTATTTGTTGATGATATCATTTTTGGAGGAGAAAATAAGTTGTGCATGGAATTCTCTAATAATATGAAGAATGAATTTGAAATGTCCATGATTGGTGAAATGAGATTTTTCTTAGGTTTGCAGATTACTCAAACTGACAATGGCATTTTTATCTGTCAACCTAAGTATCTAAGGGAATTGTTGAAGAAGTTTGGTATGGATAATTCCAAACCGGTAAGTACTCCTATGGTGACAAGTGAGAAATTATCTATCAAAGATACATCTGCACCGGTAAATTCAACAAGGTATAAGTCTATGATTGGTGGCTTGTTATATCTAATGCAGACTAGACCAGATATTATGAATGCAGTAAGTATTGTTTCAAGGTATCAAAGTAATCCTAAATAAAATCATGAATGTGTAGTAAAAAGGATATTCCGGTATTTGCAAGGAACAACAGAATATGGCTTATGGTATTCTAGAGATGATAACTTCACTTTAAGTGCATATACAGATTCAGATTGGGCAGGAGATACTGATGACAAGAAGAACACTTCTGGTGGAGCTTTCTTTCTTGGAAAGAAATTGGTTTCATGGATCAACAAAAAACAGTCATGCATTTCTTTATCTACTACAGAAGCTGAATATGTTGTAGCAGCAACTAATTGCACTCAAGTCTTGTGGATGAAGCAAATGTTGAAGGATATCAAGGTAAATTTTAGTGAACCGATAGTTATCTACTGTGATAACTCTGCATCTATTGACATGTCTAAGAATCCGGTATTTCACTCTAAGACTAAACACATCAATAAAATATAACTTTCTGAAGGACATGGTGGAAGAAAAGGAAGTCAAATTGGTTTATGTGAACACTAAAGAGCAGATTGCAAATATATTCACTAACTATTGTCTAAGGAATCATTTGAGTATTTGAGAGATAAGTTAGGGGTATCTACCCCTCCGGAAGAAACTTAATTAACGGAGTAGACCATCAGTCCGGTATGCATCATCAACTTTATCCTTTGCTCTGGGTTGATGTAGTGGTGCTACTGCTCAAGGGGGAGTAGTCAACTTTCAGATTCAGAGGCTTATATTCTTGTTTTGATATTTTTGTCAAATTTCCGGCATTGATGTCAAAGGGGTAGAGATAGTGATGTGAAAAATAAATTCAGAACTTTACAGAGATATTATTAACAAGAGGAGAGTTATTGATATTCAGGAGATTGTTGGTTGTCTTCCACAGGGGGAGACTTGTTTGGCATTTCTTGGTACTTAGATGTTTTTCACATTTAATGTTGCCATCAATACCAAAGGGGGAGATTGTTGGCAATATGGATGAATTGATTATGTGTTGCATTGATGTTTTGTCATTAATGTCAACACTATCTGTTATGGTTGGTGTGTAGGGGAAAAAGCAAGACTAGGCTAACATGCCCTAATCCTACCTTTTGACACACATTGTGGAATACGAAAGAGCCTAGAGGTATCACACAATTGGCTACTTGTTTTTGTGGAAGAGAGAGCCATGGGCTACCTATTAGGGTTTCTATTCCTTTGTTGTAATTGAAAGATAAAATGATGCAAGTTCAATTCCTAACCCCAAAGTGCAAGTATGAACTAATAACAAGATTGCAGAATTGAGATTAAACAATGGAAAGCTGTAAACACAAAGACAAGAATGCAGATGTGTACCCAGAGTTAAAATCTGAGTGAAAATGTTTGGGACGGGGGCGCAGGCACCACTGTCCTGATTCTGCTCCTGAAACTGTTGTTTTGCAACGTGAAAAGTTGTCAAAAATGCTGAAACTTGTTGTCTGACAGAAAGACCAAGGCGCCCAGCGCCCCTGTCCTGGTAGGACCAGGGCACCCCACGCCCCTATCCTAGTCTTTTGCCTTGAAATTTGGTGTGTAGCTCAGTTTTTGTCTACTTCTGCCGGATCTGCAATTTGCGGCGTCGTCCAAATCCCGAAATCTGCACTTATATCTGAAAAGGTATGTTGGGCGGCTATATAGGGTTTTGCCTTAGTCAAACCCCCGCTTTGGTGATTTCCACCTCCACGAATAGCCAAGTTGTATTGTAAAATTAGTGTGTGTGCAAGATCCTAAAATGCAAGTAAGCAAACTAGAGCAACCTAGAAAGTAAACCCTAATTGCTTGTAAATGATAATGTAAATGCTCCAAATCAAGATGCAAAGTGATCTAAAGTATGAATACGAATGATATAATGAGGCTTATGCAAAGACATGAAAACAATACGAAATCATACCCAACCCCAAGGGAGGGGTACAAGCCAATCTTCAGTCGGTGATCCCCTATTGCTCTTCAATGTCTTCAAAGCCCTAAATGCATGAATGAAATTGATGAATGCTTGATGGATGGATGTTGAATGTTATTGAAGTCTTCAAAGATCTACTCTTTCGCTGCATAGAAGGCCCCTTGAAACCAAAAATTCGGATCCTTTCAAATGAAGAAAGAGAGCTCTTATATATGAAACCCTAGGTCTTAATTTCAACTTTTGGCCGACCTAGAGATTGAATCTCCCGCCAATTTCTTGGGGTTAAGCTTTATTTTATGATTGGATTGCGCTCCTAAAATTTTGGGAAAAATGTATGGGACCATGTGCACTCCGGGCGCCATGGTCCCGACAACTTTTCACCAAATTTTCAGGGCCATCGGATATGATGATTTTAGAGAGAATCCCAAAGTTACAGGTGATTTCAAGATGTTTTGACCCCCGAAATCAAGCCCCCAAGTTCAAAATAGGACCTAATTAGGGTTTTTGATTAAATGATGTATTGGAAGAATAAAATAAAAGGGGCACACTTTAATGAAAGGGCCCAACTGGAAGATGATAAAATAGAACCTTAGACCTAATTAAGTGCTAAAGGGGAAATGCAATGCAAAAATGCAAAATGCGCCAAGGCGGGTGCTAAACTAGGTATGAAATTGTACCACCCTAGCAAGTGCGTACAATTTACGACGCTACAGTTGGTTACCGGCAGACAGGTTTTAGTTACCGGTAGAAGATCTTGTGTTACCGGTAAGGGTTTAAGGTTTAACCGGCGGAGCTTTGACTAATAAATCTTGACCAAATGCTAAGTGTTGTTGGTGTGACTTCTAGATAGAATTCAAGATGCAAAAGGTGATCCTTGATCGTGCCTCAATTGATTGGAGACATCACTTTGGCGTGGTGGACCCAGATTAGGTCTGGTACCTATCTAGGTTTTGGACCGGTATCATGTCGACGTGTTCTCTACATGTTACTGGGATGTTCTATGGATTGGTTATTGTTGTTTTGTTCTAAAGCCGACATGGCATATCATTTTAATATGGATGTATGTAATGATCTTATTGTAATATCTTTTAGGTGGTCGATCGAATTGTTTTAGGCCTTATGGTTTGTATAAATTGATATAAGATCTCATTGTAGATCATGTGTCATGGTCGTGGAATGTAATATCATATGCGAAGGAGATTTGGTCGATCATAGGTGATCGAATTGGGTTTAAGTAAGAGGTCAAAGGCCTCCGATATTGAGCTTAACTAGGACTGTAATTAGACATGGTTGATGCTATCTCTAGCAGTTCATTTTTCTGGATTGTTGTCTAATTATCTTGAGGTGGTTGTAACCTCTTTGTAGTTAGTGAGACTCTTTTATAATGAGCAGTACGCTCTAGGCAGTATACCTTCCTGCATGTGCAAGCCCCTTATCATATCACATACTTTCTACAGAACTATCATCTGACTGTGGGTAGGCTTCCCACCAGGGTTTTTCCCTTTACCAGGTTTTCCAAGTACAAATCATGGTGTTATGTGGTATGGTTGCATTGTGTTAATTCTCTATTTCATTCTTAAGTTTTATTGCTTACCGGTATTTGTTTCTGCTATTCTGGTATTCAATGTTTAAGTGCTCTGGTTAAAGGTTATAAAGTGATTTGATTAATATAATCTGTTGACAATTGATTCACCCCCCTCTCTTAGTTGTCCACCGGTTATCCTAACAATATCCACTTATTAACATTACATTTGATCTCTTCTATTAATGGATGTTTGTGTGTGATTATCAATGGTTTCTCTTATTAGTAGAATTTTAGTTACAAGATAATTTATGAGATAAAAGTATACTTATCATGTTGTAATGTATGTTAACATGGATGCCAATATCTATGCAATTCACTTATTTTTCTTTAAAAAAGGAGATTATTTTGTAAAGGATAAGTATGCTAGATATATGACATTAGACGTGTTAGTTTATATCCACTTATTAACATTATGTTTGATCTCTTCTATCAATGAATGCTCATGTGCGATTCATAATGGTTTCTCTTATTTGTAGTAATGGATTTTCAAGATTCGAGGCAAGGGGAACTCTTAGTCAATGAATACTAGAAGTTCACCCAACTATTGAAATACGTACCCCAGTAACAAGTGAATGAAAGATTATGAATCAAAAAATATATTTTGGGCCTTAACAACTACATCAACATCGAAGTGGTGGACATCCTCAAACCCACTACCATGGATGAGGTTAATGAGAAAGCAGTAAGACAAGAGAAAAAGATTAGGAAAAATGATGCTATCAAGGACAAGAATCAGAGAAACGCTAGATGGACACAATCTTCACACCCCTTTAAGAAGGGTGAGAAATATGACTTAGAAAGGGAAAATGATAAGGGATACAAAGGAAATGGGCAAGATGCCAGAGTGAACAAGAAAGGTTTTAACAACTTTAGGAAGGAAGGGGAGTCATCTAACAAGGGTACCAAAAAAGAGGACCACCTGAAAGATGCTTCACATGTGGTGGTGAGAATTATGTGAACCAATGCCCAACTAGGAATCAAGGGGGGAAACAATAGAGAAATCCTCTACCATCTCAACAAGTAGCATTTAAACAGGAAATCCATGTTGCCATAGATAACAGTCAAGCAAAGTTTTGAATTACTCTGATTGAGACGATAGGTCTGTTATATGAGAATCCTATATCAGTTCTTAAAGATATTGGTGCCACAGATAGTTTTGTTGCACCAAAATTGTTAAGTATATTTCCAAAGAGGGTTGGCTTTATGGCCAACTTTTGGATAGTAGAATATGCCAACTAATCAAGAGCTCAACTAGAGCAGTGTCTTTTGAGGCCAAGGTTGAACTTCTCGGTTTTACTATTGAGGTCAATTTATATGTAGCACCCTTAGGCTCTTATGATGTAATCCTAGAAATGAATTGGCAATGGAGACATAGGGCCAAGGTGGATTGCTTTGTTGAAAATGTAGTATGTCTAGATGACTTTGGTAACAAGGTATGTTTCAAGTTGTCGAGTGTGAGGTCAAGATACAACAAATCTCATCTACGCAATTAAAACTGAGTGAAAGGAAATAGTGCCAAGTGTTTGTAGTAACAATGGGAGAGATAGAGGAACTTGGTGAAGTCAAGTTAAAACGATGACATCATGATCTATGAGTCATCCTTTCATAGTGGATTAGAGTCAAGAGAGGATAGTAAGCTAGTAGAATCCTTCGCAAATAAATATCCTTATCTTTGAAACTACAGGGATGTATTACTACCAAAATGAGTATTCAATTTTTTAATCGAATTGGTACTTGAAGTTGGACTAGCTAGTGTCCAAAGCTTTGTATCATATGACAACCATTGAACTTATGGAGTTAAAAGAACAACTTCAAGAATTTCTAGGCAAAGGGTTAATTCGACCTAGTGTGTCACCATGGGAAGCACCAGTGACATTTGTAAAGAAGAAGGATGAGACCCTCTGTTTATGTATAGATTGTTGAATATTGAATAAGGTGACAATAAGGAATAAATATCCCTTACCACATATTGATGATCTATTTGATAAAATGTGTGGGGCTGCAATATTCTCAAAGACAGACTTGCGGTCAAGATATCATCAATTGAGACTCAAAGACGAGGACATTCATAAGACAACTTTCAGAACATGATATAGGCATTACAAGTTTACAATATTACCCTTCGATCTCACAAACACCACAACATCATTCATGAATCTTATGAATAATGTGTTCCAAGATTGCCTTGACAAGTTTGTCCTAGTGTTCCTAGATGAAACTATGATATACTCTAAGAATGAAGAATAACACTTACATATAGTATTACAATGGCTTTGGGAACATAAATTGTATCAAAAGTTATATAAATGTACATTCTTCTACAAGTACAGTATCTAGGGCACGCTATCTTTGCTGAGAGTATATCAGTAGATTTGGCTAAAATCAAGGCCATATTAGAATGGCCAACCCCAAAGAACATACAAGCAGTGAGAAGTTTTATGGGGTTGTTAGAATACTATAGGAAGTTCATAATTAATTTCTCATGAATAGCACATCCCATAACCACTTCAAAGGAAAGGAAAATGGTTTGAATGGACCAAGAAACACTAGAAGGATTTTGAATACCTTAAAGAAAAATTGACAACATCACAAATCTTGAAGGTGCTAGATCTTGAAGGACACTTTGTAGTAGTTATAGATGCTTTAGGAGAAGGATTGGGAGGGGTCGTCATGCAAGATGGGCAAGTGATTGCATATGAATCAAGAAAATTAAAGAATTATGAATAGAACTATGTACCTCATGACCTTGAGCTTGTAGCCATTGTGCATGCTCTTTAAATGTGGTGTCACTATTTGTTAAGGAAGTCGTTCAAACTTTGATTAGATTATCAAGGGTTAAGATATATTTTTACCCAGCCTAATCTTAACACTCGTCAAAGAACATGGTTGGACTTGATTTCAAACTATGAATTCGAAATTAACTATATTGAAGGGAAAGAAAATCGAGTCGAAAATGCCCTAAGTTGTAGAAGACACATATGTTCTATGGTTTTCTTATGCACTAATTTTAAGGCTCGATTCTTACAACAATTAGAAGGGGATGAATATTACCATCAGGTTAAGAAATCCCTCCAAACTAATCCTCAGGATCTTATGCATGAGGGATTCAATTTTGAATTAGACGATATTTTAAGATACCAAGGCCGAATGTATGTGCTAGTGTCTTTGTAATTGAGGAGATTAGTAAGGAAAGAGGTGCATGTAACACCATATTTAGGACATCCAAGGGTCACCAAAATTCTAGTAGATGTTAAGCCTCTTTATTTATGGAAAGGAATGAAGAAGGATGCCATAAGATTTGTGGCAAGCTGCTTTGAGTGCTAAAAGGTAAAGGTAGAAAACCAATACCTGACAAGATTGTTGCAACCTAATGTTGTACCTAGTTGGAAATGGTAGATAATAAGCGTGGACTTTGTTCAGGGTTTTTCGTTGTTTAAGAATATACATAATGCTACATTGGTGGTATTTGATAGACTCACCAAAATTGCCCACTCCATACCAGGTAACTTGACATATGGGGCACCTATTGTAGCCCACAAATTCATACAGGAAATTTTTTGATTGCATAAGGTGTGCGAAAAAATCATATCAGACAGAGATGTCAAGATGACATCAAGGTTCTAGAAAACTTTGTTTGCAATCCTAGGAACCCAGCTAAACATGTTCATCTTATCACATAGAAACAAATGGTTAGAAAGAAAGGGTTAACCAAGTGTTAGAAGATCTTTTGAGGATTTACTGGATGGATTAGCAGTACAACTGGGAATATTATTTATCCTTAGTAGAATTCACATACAATAACTCTTACCAGTCATCCATGAAAGTGGCACCACTTGAGGCATTGTATGGAAGGAGGTGTAGAACTCCTATTAACTGGGATAATATTGAAGATAACCCTCGGTCCTTAGATGCTCTAGGAAATGGAAGAACAAGTTAAGTTGGTCAAACAAAGGTTAGCAGAAGTTAACGATCGACATAAGAGTTATATGGATGTGAAGCAAATCCCAAGGACGTTTGAGGTAGGAGAGAAAGTGCTCCTAAGGGTCAAACCACAAAAGAGTTTAATTAAATTTGGGAAATCCTTTGAGCTAGCACCAAGATATGTGGGACCGTTTGAAGTCCTAGAAGTTGCCAACCCAGTTACTTACAAGATTGATCTAACTTAGCTCTCACCCAGTAGCACAATGTATTTCATGTAGCCTATCTAATGAAGTATATATGATACTTTGATCACATAATTGATTGGAACTCTTTGTAGATGCAAGATTCAAGGGTGGTCATGATCGAGCCACTCAAGGTGCTCAAGTTATGTAAGATTCACTTGTGTAATCAAAAGGTCAATCAGTGTAAGGTCCAGTGGGACTAGTGCTTTGAGGATAGTGCCACCTAGAAGGACTGTGATGAGATTCATCAGAAGTTTCCCTATCTTTTTAATGTTTTCAATAGTTAAAGACTATTTATGATGTTTGGTCAAAACATGATTTTCATTTTAATGTTTATGTTGAAATTTAATCATTGAGGATGATGACTCACGAGGGGGGAGGGATATGTTACATCCCTCTTTTTCATGAGCATTTTTATTGTGCTTTGCTGCAATGTGAAATGTGATGTTTATTATGAACTTAAATGTAAATAGTGGTTTCATGATTTTATTGGAAATAATGTTATTGGTTGAGTAATTATGTGAACTAATGGTTTACTACAATGAAACTTGAATGGTAATAAGTTTATGGCTAACTACATGTGTGTTTAAGTGGATGCAAGAAATCCTATCGTCCTTCAAAAAGGAGGGAGAGTATCATCAAGGAGAGGATGTAGACACATGATAAGTTCAAAGTTACCATTGACACCATGATAAGCTTGTGAGATTAGTAACCTAGTTGGGTCTTGTTGTCAATGTTGCCTTTGAGTCATTAGGGTTGAGTCGTTGTTGGACATTAGAAGGTAGAAAACAAAAACAGAGGTCATAGCTCATAGTTCAAATCCAAGTATCCAGGGAGAATTATGTTCTCAGGTCGCAAATTCTCAGTGAAATTCATGCATAAATCATTCCAACTTAGTCCTTTCTTAATATGAACTCTTAATGCAATAATTTTTAGTTGCAATCAATTCATTTAAAAGAATGTCTTTTACATTAATCTTGACAAGAATGTTAGGTGGTTCTTGGAGAATGTCTCTGTATCTTTTGGTATTTTCTAAAAAATTTCTTGAATCCATACATGTATTAATGTTGAAACTCAGCAGAGTTAGCTTTCATTCTTGAATTTTAACTCAAGAAGTCATAATACTAACTCCCATAGAGCTCTGAAATTACTTACAAGACCCTAACATTTAGAGGTTGATAGTAGAAATCAGACTGTCAAAACCTTGCAATATTAATTTTTCTTAAATATGAAGTAAGGAAAAGAATGATTTTATTATTGCAGGTTCTTTAACCTAATCTTCTAATTCTTGAATTCGAAACGAATTAAGTTATTTGACTCTTACCTAAAACCACATTCAATATAGAATAGAAATAGTGAATAAGCTTAAAGAAACCTTCATTCTGGCAAAACCACAACAGTCATAAGTTGTGTTTCTTGAATAGAGTTGAAAAGATATGAAAGTTTGAGCTTATTGAATATTATTGTTGTCAGTGATGCACTCTCTCTTTTGTGCACTTTATAGGTATTCAAACCCTCATTAGTTGCAACTATGCTGAAGTCAATTCATTTCTTAATGAATTTATTTTACTACTTGGTAAACCTTATCAAAACCAGAATGAAGAGGATTATGAAGACATGAAAATTAAGTCCAAGAATGCTTTAACAGGGGTGTAGAGGAGATGCATGCATGTGCAAGGGATGCACTTACATGCACTTATGTAATGTGTCAAGAAGCACCTTCTTACAAGTATATTAAATATTGAATTTACTTGATATGATACACAATAGTTGGTATTCTGAGTAGCCTTATGCTTACTAGGGTATAGTCTCGTTTCAGGGGATTACGAAGTAATTCTAATCAGTGGAAGAATTGAGACCATGACAAATCTAAAGTATGAATCATCTAGCTAATAAGATAAGCATAACTATGTACCAAGAAATCAAGCAAAGCTAAAAACTAAACTGCAACAATAGCATGTTGTAGTGGCCAAGTCCACCATATCAAATCCACTAGGAATTTAAGTGTAATAGGAACAAGTCGAGTGGGCTGGTGAAATATGACTACACATTCAACATGCTTGCAACTATTCAAAACCTTTCACCAAGGTGACATAGTGTTTTACACACGCCTGTCAGTTCACTTGAATCAGATACACCATTTAGTCAAAAGGTCATACTAGTTAGGAGGTACCTATAGGGTGTGATCAACTAGAGCTATGCAGATTCTAAACACCAAGCTCAAATGGCAATTAAACATAGTCTTGTGTATGCGCCCTTGTGAAGGGTAGGGCCACTTCCATAAGGAAGGTGTGCGGGGAAAAGCACCTTGATGATGCTCTTCCTAGGAAGATCAAGTCAAGACTTGTTAAAGATACCAGACTTATTAAAGATACCAGACTATAAAGCAAATCACTGTAGACTCTTAACTCATTTTCTACTTTTCTTTATGATGCAAAATGCTTATCAAATAAGAAATATGAATAAGTTTTTGTTTTTTTTCAGCTCCATGCTTTCTTTTCAAATGGTTTTTATGTGTTAAGGAAGTTCATGCAATAGAAACTTAGATGTTGCTTTTCAAAAAAAATATGTACATGAAATAGTTGCACTTTATTTTATGCAAGTTGTTTAAAAATTTTGCATTGAATTTCTTTTAGTAGTTAGTTTGTTACAAAATATTGTGAGATACCTCCATGTACTATATTGTTATCATAGTGATTCTACAAGGGACTAGCACTCAATGGATATTCATGATTTATAATTGGGTGAGAGATATTAATGGCAAATAATCTACTAATGGATATGTGTTTAATTTATTTGGTGGTGTTATTGGTTGGATGAGTAAGCGACAAGTTGTAGTCTCTTTGTTCATTATAAGGTTGAGTACATGGAAGTTGCTATGTGGGGTTGAGCCAATGAGCTATTAGATTTATTTGTGATAATTAAAGTGTCATATGTATGGTAAAGATCTAGACTTTCATGAAAGGATGTTGCACATAGATTTCCAATACCATTTTTTTTATGGGAAGGTGATGCTAAAGAAAGTTGACACTTTCCACCATGTCACAAATGTATTAATAAAGCCAACTAGCACAAAAAAATAAAATTAGGTGGTGTAATAAGCCTATGGACCTCTCAACACTTAGCAAATATTTACTGTCTATTTGTGACCTAAAGCTCCAATTCTAGTCCTAAAGTTGCAATATAATATACAAATCACTCACCTTTTGAGTATTTTGTTAAGATGAAATGAATAGCCAAAAACACAATATTGTGCAAAGCAAAGTCATGAGTGGGTGAGAAGAATTGGCAAGGTTATTTGTATATCAACAAAGCTCTCTTAGTTTTGATGTGTAGAAATTAATTCCTCTTTACCAAGCCCAAAGGTTGGCAACAATAACTACATAGTGGGTGGGAAGGATTAGCAAGGGTATTTGTATATCGACAAAGCTCTTAGTTTTGATGTGTGGAAATTAATTCCTCCTTAGCAAGCCCAAAGGTTGGTAGTAGCAACTACATAGTGGGTGAGAAGAATTGGCAAGGTTATTTGTATATCAACAAAGCTCTTCGTTTTGATGTGTAGAAATTAATTCCTCCTTACCAAGCCCAAAGGTTGACAACAACAACTACATAGTGGGTAGGAAGAATTGGCAAGGTTATTTGTGTATCGACAAAGCTCCTAGTTTTGATGTGTAGATTTAATTCCTCCATACCTAGCCCAAAGGTTGGCAGCAACAACTTCATAGTCTATAATAAATAAATATAGAGAAATATTTCAACAGCAACAACTGTTAACATTCTCACCACCCAATGCTAACCTTAGCCACCACGATAAATTATTGAAAAGTGTGTGGATCTCATCAAACAAATGAGAAATATTAAATGCTAATCTATGCATATAACACACGGGCATCTTTATGGAATGTAACTATTATTGCCATTACAATGTACAAGCATGTTGGACTTACCTAGAACATGTGCCATTAAGAGTCGTACATTATATGACATGAAATAAATGATCCAAATATAAATATTAGAAAAAGAGTGTAGTTATGATAAGGAGATTATGGAGAATTGAATAATTATAATTGCAATATAATTGGCATATAATTTTAATCTATAACTTAAGTACACTATTAATAGTCATAATAATTAATATATATAGTAAAAATGTTACAATTAATACAAGTTAACATATAATTGTAATTGTAATATAATAGTTATTATTAATAGTTGTAATATTATGGTAGGATGTTGTTTCCACATATCTCTTAGCCCATGAAATTCTTCACTGCCTTGCTAGTGACATCATGCAAAACTCACAAAACCCTCAACTTGCAAATCATTTGTCAAGGTCTTTTGTAATAAAGGGAAGATATTTCCCCTAACATCATCTTATTCATAAAGCCCATGTAATGTTTAATCCTCATATATTGTCCCTCATTGATCTCTCTATTAATGGTGAAATGTGTTCCACTATTTCAAGCACTATGCGTCTATTTATTTCCCCTTTTGATGTTGTGGCTTCTCCCATTATCATTAGAGCAAATTCTTGAGCATTTTCTAGTCTACCACATAATAGTGGTGGAAATGATGTTAACTCCAAATCTCGCAATCAACCTCAAGCAAACCTAATTGCTTCTCCCTACAAGAAAATGTTTTTTGTCTCCTTACTCTCCAAGGACAAATATGTGTATCAACGTTGAAGGAAGAATTAATCCTGAGCATATGAAGGCTCTAGATCTTGTGAAGAATATGACTAAAATTGGAGATTGACTAAAAGTTGCCTTATTTTATATGTTTCAAAAAATTTGGTCAAGTTTCATTGCTACATGAATGGTTGTCACTTCATTGGAAGCCCCTTTTGAAAAATGACAATGCTACCTGCCCATGCGCAAAAGGTTGGTTTTAGATCATTTGTGAATCTCCCTTGCACACAAAAACACTTCTTGGAAGGGCCATACTTTTGGTATAAGTCTTTCTTGGCTATGAACCCTTAATTTCTAAACTTAAATCCTCACATTGAATCTTTCTTTATTTCTCCAATTTGAGTTAGGCTCTCCAACATTCCACTCCAATTTTGGACTTTTGATTCTTTCTTCAATTGAAAATTTTCTTAGAAATCTTATTTCTGTGCTAAAATTGTCTCTAGTGCGAAAATTCTTGTGAGGGTGGATTTGTCAAAGATGTTCCTTAAAGAAATCCGTTTAAATGTTGGAAATGGCATTTGGATATAACAAATTGCCTTTGGAATTGTTTTTTATGTGGGTCATCTTTTACAATGAGCCATATAACTTTTGAGTGTCCACGATCTTCTATCATTCAATGTCCTAGGCAAACTACTTGGTGGAAAGGGACTAAATTATAACACCAGATTTATTATTATCGTCCCTCTTAAGACTCTTCTATTGATCCTTTGAATTCTCTTGCTTCTCAAACAGCCCCCTTTCCCCAAAATTGAGTTTTCTCTCTAGTCAAGGCTGAGGAGGTTTATCCCTCTGTCCAACTTGGGCCCAATAGGTCTTCTTCTTCCGCCAATGTTGAGGTATCTTTCTTTCTTAGGACAAGTTCCCATGCATCTTATTGATAACCCTCCATATGGAAATCCCGAAATATGAGTTAAGGTTACAAAACCGCATTTTCCTGCAAGTCGTGTAAAGAGCCAAAGTCAGATGACTCTAGAGATCATTTTAAAAAGGGTTAATCAGACATTGCCTTAATTGCCTTAATTCAGGTTTGTCCAAAATCCATCTTCATTCATGAAGAGTATTTTCTTACTTACAATTTAAAGTGCCTTCAAATAATTTTTTCTTTAAACAGTAATATAAATAATAGTATTTAGAAAATTATAAATTACACAATACATTATAGGAACATTATAGTTATTATGTCATTACTTGATACTTACGTAGAAAATAGACTCTATTTATCTTTAGTTTAAAAATTAAGAAAAGATAATTAAATCTTAAGCTACCATCATATAATACAGCTCGCATTTCTGCACCGCAGAACTCTAAGCCTTACCCTCCAATTGGGTCTGACTGTCAGTACAGTCATTGTACTTTTTAATAGTGCAAATGCTACTACTACAGTAAAACTTCATTGACACTACCCATACTTAAAAACTCTTATTATTGGAATGCATTCCATTTATGCATCATTACATCTAAAATTCTTTTAATCATACACATCACAGTAGTCAAGATGATCAATTCTTGCCCCATCAAACTCTGGCCATTCAACAAGGTTATCCTTCGTATCCATTAAACAATACACTTAAAGAATTTTGTAAACAGGTACAAACACCTTATAGCCGTTTTGACTCAATTCAGTGGCTTCCCTCAACCAATTCAATAGTGTCTCATGAAAACTTAGGAGGCCCTGTGGCCCTTGGCAGAGGAAGTGACCTAGGTTTTGCAACTTCCACAAAAATGACCCTGCCATCCAAAAACTGCAAAAAAAAAATTAGAATACTTTCTTACTGTGGTCAACCTTGGTAAAAAGGCATCAGGAAGCCTCTTTAACAAAGTCGAAAGATCTACAAAAATATAAGCATAACCGTACCTTTCCATCCATCCCTAGTATTGCTTCCTGTGCTTCAGTTTCAGTAGCATATTCAATAAAGCCAAACCCTTTTGATCGTTTAGCAAACTTATCCATTATGATTTTTGCTGCAAATCATCCATCAGGAGCATGAAAAACATGAACGTAGAAAATTTCAATCATTAAGTCTCAGAATAGAAACAAAGACAGGCACATACCTTCTACAAGTTGACCAAAGCGTGAAAAACATTTTCTAAAACTATCTTCAGTGGTTAAAAAGGAAAGACCTGCCACCAAATCCTACTATAGTCAATTCTCTATAGCCTATTCAATAGTAACTGGGAAGATGGCATATATTATAAAGTGAATTCAAATACATGTGCCTCTAAAATGCTTTGGCTATATTGGCTGACATATGTTTCTTCCAACCATCTGATTTTAATTTACTTTGAAAGTGATGAAATCTGTTGTATTGCTTCTTAAACAAAAAAAAATGAAAACAACATTCTTTTTAAAAAAAACTAAATGATGAAGCACCCATAAAATTATAAGATAATAGGAGTTACAGAAGGTGGTGCAAAGCCACAACCAGAGGTGAGTATAGCGCAAAAATACAAAATGTGGCAAAACTCAGAGAGAACTGCAGAGTAAGGAATCCAGGGGGACCAAGCCACATAGGTTGAAGGAGAAACCATAAAACAATATTGTTTGTAAAAAACATGTATAAGTAAAATCAAGGTTATTGCCTAGAACTAGTTCTCTTCAATCAACATGGAAGTCTGTCAGAGATTATAAGCTCGTATGGTATCTTTCTCAGGATTTTTAATCCTGCCACACACATCCCAAGCTTTCCATATGCTCTTTATAATTGCACTGCTACAAAATCTAACCTAAGAAAACGTGATAAGCAAGCCTGCACACACAGGCTTCAACACTCACGTGCCTTGTGGAGTTCCAGTGAAAACATGATTTTTCATTGTAACTCTTTAGTTTATTCATATTCAGGCAATGCCTTCTCTTCTAATCAAAAGTAAAGCTTTGTTAATACTAAATAGTGCACTGATAGATATTACAGGAGAACCATTGACATTACTCAAGACGCACATTATACATAACATTGAAGGGTTCCTCTAAATGAAATTGAAATAAACCCAAAGCTTAATTATGCAGATAATATAAGCGTCATTCATAACTTTTTTTGGTATGCAATTTAGATTTTAGATCAGCTGTGGACATCACCTTCTGGTCTTGTAGAGTGCTCATCATCTAATATAAGTTTAGTCAAGTATTTTATAAAGTTTCCTTGTAGTGCATTTTGTATCTAGTACGTATCGTCTGTGGAAAAACTACATCTAATATTTCTTCAGTAGTATGCAATTTAGATTTTAGATCAGCTGTGGACATCACCTTCTGATCTTGTAGAGTGCTCATCATCTAATATAAGTTTAGTCACGTATTTTATAAAGTTACCTAGTAGCGTATTTTGTATCTAGTATGTATCGTCTGTGGAAAACTACATCTAATATTTCTTCAGTATTTTATGTTACTGGGTGTGGCAAATGGGTGCAATTTTCAATATGCAAATTTGTTAATTTAGATAAGGTGGCAACTTTTCCAGGGATGACTTATACCATTTAGGACTCCATCCCTTCTAAAAATATTCTAAAATTTGTGTTTATATTATTGTATCTTAGCAAGTTCTTGTTTAAAGAAATCTGTTTTGAATTCCTAATCTATCTTATCAATTGGAATTCTTCAAAGCCTAGTTTTTTCTTTGAAGGGTACACGGTCTTTCCACTTAGGCTTGATTACTTCTTGGCAATTCCGCTCCATTACATCCATTGAAGCTGTACTGGGTATTTTCCTAAAATATAAATCTCGACCTCATATGTATAAAAAAATATATTCCCATCAAGAATATGTCACTTCAAATTGAAGGATTCCTTTTTGATGTTTAAATCGCACAATTTTGGATTTAAAGTCAAAGGAAAATGATTCTTTAAAGAATCTTCACAGATTCTAGCTTTTGCCTTAATTCAGTCATTGTGTATTTAATTGAATCAAGTTAATGAAGTTCTTACTATAATCCATGGGAGAACCTGGTGAAAATATGAATCAAAGCCGATGCAGAACAAATTTTTGTAGTAACTGCTATTTAATAGATAATCTATGCTTTTTGCGTCCAGTTGCCAAAAATCATCACATCCTTAACATAGCATCAAATTTGTTTGGCTGGCTGTGAAAATTATGCAGCTTTTCAAGCTATGTGGGACATTAAGCTATAAAGTGTTTCATACGCAATTTCTCCCCAACAACATGACAAAAAAGAGACATGTTTTTCATGTTTTTCACTCTCGCCTCCGTCTTTGTGTTTCAACAGCAAGGCAATGTGAGCTTTCCCTGAACTGATATACAATATTTCTATTGTTGTCCTAAATGTATCAATACTCATTATAGTTCAATCCCATGCTTAGAAATTTTCATTTTTCTCCGCAGATCCTACCAAAGCTTCTATACTATCTCATCTACACCAGATCCTGAATGAATGACTTTCACCCAAATCAGCCCCTTCTCCATTTCAATCTATTATGTTACAGACCATCCCACTAAAACTTGCATCCAGTGAGGAAATGCAAAGCCACAAGCTAAGCTCCTCTTTCAAAAACATTCCCCACAAGTCAGTAACTAAAACATGATTGATCTGGTATAACTGATGACAGTCACCAAACCATGTCCTTAGGCCAGTATCCTACGCTGTTTATAGTCTTAAAGGCATAGCAAATTTGGTAATACAACTGTCTCCATTACCCAGCCATGACTGAATACTAAATAGTAAATAGCATTAAAAATATTTTATTTAATTTTGAAAATCAATCTCATCAATTTAATCATTATCATGTTGATGCTATTGTATTCCATTTATCTATCATTGCCAATGGACTGGTTAGCTCATCAATCATTCCACTTGAAGGAGAGCATCATCCACCACCATATTTTAGGATTAGATGGCACATTAATTGTCCACTAAATGTGGGCATCATCAACCATCTCTATTTTAGGATTTGCTTGCTCGTTAACCATCCACCGAACTGTTAGGAATTAGTGTTCGCATGGTTATCATATTATTTGTTAGGTTTGCTACAGTTTGTTAAAATATTACCAGTAGGATACTACATTGATTGTAACAATATGTGTTTGTTTGAGTTGTTAAAACAACTCATATATTTAGAGGATTTGTTCGCTATAAAATAGAATATGAGAGTCCTATTAATATGTAATGTATTATTGAATGCAAGTAGTGTGGAATTAAAGATAAGTATTATTCATGTGTTAAATCATCGCTCTGAAATTTAATATGGTATCAGAGTCATTCTGATTAGTGGATTTGGATTAAGATGTTGGTGTAGTGAGCCATGAAAGCTCTAGTGGCCTTCAAATACCCATTGCCAAACCAAAACTTACAGTTTAAGACCGAAAACTTTTGAAGGCTTGCCTTTCGGCTATTTTTATCATATAAGGTCCATTCTAGATCTGCATGCAGCCTGTTCACAGTGTAATTTGTTGTGTCAAGAGTGCCTAGTTTGTATTTAATCTTTTGTTTGAATGGAGTGAAAAAGGCGTTACAATTAGAAAGCAAAGCTAGAGTCATTTTCGAGGCAGAATCACAGTGAACTCTAAAGGACAATAGCAGCTTTGGGAAGCATATTCACCAGATCTATGAAGCACACACGTTCATATTCTCTTTGTTATCATATGCAGTCACAGTCTGCACAATTCAGAATAGTTCTGCTGCAAAGGATACAAGTAACAAGGCAATGCCTCTTCCTTAGGAACTTAATCCCATGGATATTTGTGTGCCATTGTTGCCCATTGCCGATGAGGAGTGTAATGGTATTAATGAGAACCCCATGATGACAATATTGATAGAAATGAGACAGTGGAAAAGGTCTAAGTTTTCCCACACAAACAAGCCAACCTGAGTGGTTGTAAGAAGTAGCTACAAACCTCGAAGTGCAAACAAATTTCAGTCCAGTGGATCTCAGTCTTTCGATGCCATCAGCACCATAGCATGACGCAGCAAAGGTCATTCACTACCTTTACTAATGCAACAAATTGGGATGTAGAGAATGTGAAGATGACAATGCTACGAGTGAACAAAATGGTGACTTTTTGTCATCCACACAAGATGAGTTGCAAACAAGGTCATTCAATAAATTTCTAAGGCTTCCAATGCAATTTATGCAAGGGTGCAATCAACGCCACGAGAGGTCGAACTGGGGTGCTTTGTCTAAGTAGACAAACACGGGTTTTAATATCAAATGCATACATCGATATGCTTGATAAACAATAGACACAAAAAAACAAATGGAATAATTGCAACAAAGGAAAAGGGAGTAGATGAGAGAGAGGAAAGCAAAATGGGAAGCAAACCAAGCTAAGAAGCAAAAAATAAGATTGGGGAACTAGCTAAAAAGACAAAATGGCAAAGGAGAAATGTACACTACGATGAGAGTAGGTTCAATGAGAGCAAATGAAGATTGCTCCACAACTGCAGACAACTCAAAGAGAAGTAGATCAAGCACACAAAGATAGACGTATGATTCAACGCTATCTCCTCTACTGCCCCCAACATCCCATTTAATGGAAATGTTCAACATAGATGCTGCTCAAAACAATTACAGCTAAATTCAAAGGCAAATCAGGCATTGCTTTCATGTATAGCACGTAGCCTACAAAATGTTCCACAATCAATCACTTCAAATCCACTTGTAAATGACTCTACTACTACACAATACGGACAACAAACTTTTATCATCCATAAAGCCAAGAAAAAGAGCTAGTTGTTCGAATTGTGTAGAAATAAAGTCATTTACAAGTGGATTTGAACTGATTGGTTGTGGAACATTCTGTAGGCTACTTGCTATACGAGCAAGCAATACCTGATTTGCCTCTGAATTTAGTTTCAACTGTTCTAAGCAACCAAGGGTGGACCCAACATGTAGATTGCTTAGAGTTGCAAATGTTGGGGACAATATGTTGTGTCCATTGAAATGGGATGTTGGGGTTGTAGAGGACATAGTTTTGAACTCATACGTTTATCTTTGTGTTCTTGATCTACCTGCCTTTGAGTTGTCTTCAATTGCTGAGCAATCTTCATTTGCTCCCATTGAATCTCTTCTCACGCTATAGCCTACACTTCCCCTCTACCAATTTTTGTTTTCTTAGTTGTTTCTCCAATCTTACTTTTTGCTTCTCTGCTTGGTTTGATTCCCACTCTACTTTCCTCTCTCTCATCTACTCCCTTTTCCTTTATTGCAATTCTTTCATTTGTATTTTTTATGTCTCTTGTTCATTAAGCATATCAATGTATGTATATGTTGATGTGTTTTTTATGCACATAACAATACAGAATAAATTACCAACAAATTTACCCTCTCTTGAACAAAATCACCTCAGATGCTAAGAATGAGATCAACTAAAATGATTCCAAGGTTTCTACATGTCAGGTCTTGACAAGTGGGTAAGTTCAGTGGTTGATGTGAATTGTTGTGTTCACTTGGGGACTTACGCAAATGTTTGGATTATCATGAATGATGCGGAATAGGTGTGCTGACAACTTAAGATTTATCAATATGGCTCTGGATTTTACTTCTTACTAAAAAAAGGACAAAAGGAATAGGGTTCAGGAAATCTATTCTAATCCTAGGAATATAGGAAATGATGAATGGATTTAGTGGAATCAAACCAGGCAAGGTCTCACAATCAAGTATTGACACAAGCTTAGTGCAATTGTCTAAGGTATACTTAAGGATTTTCAAGCTATCACCATCAAACATAGACACCATCCAAGTTGATGTTTGTCAACGGACGCATAATAGTTGAAGTTAAGCTTACTTAAAATTCCAGTTGACCACACAAGGCGCACTTACCCGCGGCAAGAAGCTAGTGGTATGGATTAAAGATTCCACACAAATGAATTCAACAAATCTTCCACTCAATCTAACATACATGAAAATAAATTATAATCTAAATTCTAATCTAACTTGGAGGAATTGAGAACCATGAATGCAAATACAACACTTGAAGAGCAAAATCACCAACAATTGAACAATGATTATGATTCAAATAGCTGCAGCATATACCAACAATTCTACAAAAACTTTGTTTTACAAATGAGAGACTAGGAGGCATATCTAGAGTCTCTTACAAAATGGATGGCCCAGATTGATCTAAGATCAACGACCGAGATCATGCCAACAAAACCCTAGAATTGCCCTAATTAGGGTTACATCAAAAATGGTGCCACCAACATATGGCCCAATGAAAAGATACCTAGTCATCTAATAGGGAATCTTCTAGAAGATTCCTCCCTGCATCTCTCTCTCCTAGCATACTCCAAGAATCTAGTCAATACTGAATCTAACTCCTCCATGGAAATGCTAGGCAAGGTATCCTGCTGTAAATCAATCATGTCCAGTGAATCCGAGCAAGCATTCAAAGTGTTCTCCCATTCTAGCATGAGCTTCTGCGAATTATGAACATGAATCAACAAAGAGACCAAGTCATCAATCTGACTCTTCTTCAAAGAGTCCAACTGGCAAAAATACATAAATTTCATCTTGTCTCTTAATTCGGCTAAGTGTAAACCACTAGCATCACTAACATCAACACCCAATAATTCCTTAATCGAGGCAAGGATCTTCATCTAAATGTCCTGAATTAATCCTTCCATCTCCATACAACTCAATTGGGCGTTCTCATAAGTTGATTTCTTCACAACTAATGCACAATACCAACCATGGAAATCATATCTGTCTCCACTGTGCACAATATTCTCGCTGACCAAGGTCGAATTAGGAACCTTCTTCAATGCCTGGAGGCGTGGAATAGTCTTGTCTTGAATAGGCCGGAATTTTTCCCAAACTCCCTCCAAATACTGGATTCTGAATACGAGCCCTGTCGTCCTATCATATGCATGGACAAACTGAGTAAGGAAATCATCTGCCTGTTTTCTTGTGCTTTCAATCCACTTTTCCACCTCCGAGTGTGTACCTCTCGCTACCTCACAGTGTGAATGTATTCCATGGTCAACTGCAATAGGGGAAATAAGGGTGGGATCTCCACGCCTTGTCCCTGCAATATATACTCTGAGTCTAATATTTTCTTCTATGTACCTTTCTTTCTCCACAACCTCTCTATCTAACCTTGCATCAATTGCTTGGAGGTTTCACCAATTTCATGAAATTCCTGTTTTCTGGATGTACAACCAAGGGCAACTGAAGTGATCTGGAAATCCATAGGAGTAGCAATGTCCGCTGTCATGCCTGCTCTAGGAACAACAATCTGCGCAATCCGCATTCCTGTCTCATCTCTAGCTATGTGCGACAAAATCTCCGCTCTCTTGGGCTCCTCCTCCTTAGCACTCCTAGCTAGGTAGTCATCCATATCATCAATAGGCTATACCTCTATCATCTGTTTACGTTTCTCCATGCTTCTTATCAGCCATTCAGGAATAGCAGCCATCTCCATACCATCATCGAGACATATTTCTCGATCAAGTCCTTTCAATGCCGAGATAACATCATCATTATCATCAAGATTATTCCTGGTCCAATCATATACCTCATTTCCCAAACTAACTTCCAAAAGGACAGTAGGGGATCCCGGCTGGTCATCATTCTGATCAGGAGGTGCAGATGTCCCTGTGGCATGAAATTCCTGAGTATTCTCTGGTAGTATCACTGTGTTGGAACACTACTGAGTCTCCTTATTCTGTTCTATTACTTCAATCACTTCGATTGATGAGACACTAGGAAGGGGTGAAGGAATGATAGGCGGAATCATAGTCTTTTGTTTCTTCTTCACCTCCTCAATCTTCTTCGCTCTGGCCTTGACTTCTCTTGACGTGTTCTTCCTTCTCTTGGGAGCTTGACTCTCTTCGTCTGCATAAATCTTGACATCACTGATAGTCCTCTGATCATCCTCGGAAGTAGACTCTTCTGGCTTCATCCTTTCATAAGTGAAGGGAACACCCATGTCAACTAATTTGTTCATCCGTATATCCACCCATATGCGGGAGAAATTCAAGACCTCTCTCATCAATATATTCAAGTCAATCTCTTCTGGCTCTAACCAATTTGGCAATAGGATTGCCTTCTTCATTTCATTCTCATAATGTGGGTGTGTATGATCTCTATTATCTAATACCTGATCAGGAATGAGGAAAAGTCCACACTTTCTCATGAAATCCACTGACATTCTGGACCACATTCTTCTCTTCACTGCTTGCTCATCCATCAGGTGTGCCCAATAATCTTCTATGTCAATCTTATGAGTGAACTTCTCTCCCCTGATCCTTCTGACCTTCTTGTCTGGATCAAATCTTTCTCTTTTCTTATATGTAGCAAATCGATAGAATGCAAGTTCCTCACCTGCAGTGCTGGTAGCTATGGCGGACTAGCAAACCTCTGATGTCTTCCCAACTGAAATAGGGAATGTCATGCCCGTCCTGTGCTTCTCTCTCTGGATAACATCGAACTCTAGAAGTTGTCTTACCACTTCCAACAAAATCATTTTGTCAGTCGGATACCTAGGAAGTCTGTAGGGTTCAGATTGAAACCCATGAATCGTTAGGTATGTGAAAGTGGAAAACTGTATATACCACGATCCATATTTCTCTATTAACTCCGTTGCCTCCTTGCACAATCTTCTATGGATTCCACCTTGCAGCATCCGTGTGATGTACATAGTGAATGCATCATTCACTCTCTTATAGTCTTCAATTCTATACATGCTCAGCTGGGTGTAGCATTCAAAACTCTTGAACTGTCCTTGCCCATTCCCGACTTCACCTTTGCATATTAATCCTCTGTATGAAACAAACCGTGCAAGCAGGTATACCAGGTAAGAAGTCATGGCGAATGAATTGGACCGCTCTACATTCCTCAGCTGGAAATCCAAGTTGTCACTTATAACCTTGGACCAATTCACTAGTGTTCCTCTCAGACAATCCTAAATGAAGTAGAACATCCATCCATGAAATATTGCTCCCTGCAGCATCCCCATCACTATGTTGAGTAGGAATATCAAATCACTATATTCCTCCTTGAAATCTATGCACATGAGTGTCTTGGGTGCCTTGAAATGATGAGACCTAGGCTCAATCATTCACTCTTTGTTAATTAAATTCTTGCATACACCCATCTTCTTCGTGTATCTTTCTGCATAATCCTCCTTGGTCACATCCTTCATGTCTGTTCCACGTGGAATTCCAAACACCTCTGCAATAGCATCCTCAGCAAGGTAGGTGGTGACAACGCCCTTAGGACTCTTGATCATTCTTGTGAGAGGATCGTAACATCGTGCACACTCCAGGATCAACTCACTGCACTGTATGGACTGTGGGAATCCAGCGGCATGGAAGATGCCACTCTTCATAAAATTCGCATAGGCTAGGGAAGGAACTTGATCTCCAACTCCGAACATCCAACGCTGCATCTGGTTGATGTCTAGGAAATGCATGTTTGTATCTGTGATCTCCTTCCATCTGGATGAAATCTTGAGCTCTGGATAAAATCCAGTCTTCAATAGTTCTTTCCTTTCCTTGTATCCAAACTTTGACACCATACCTGTACGAAGCTCGAAGTTAGACTAAGGAAAATAAATAATACTTGTAATAAAATTCCCGACTTTCTAAAGATTTTAGCTAATTAGAGCATCGAGTCAGGAAAATAATCCTTACACTTGGTAAATTTTAACAATTAAGTTCAAAGTGTGACAACACCAAGGCATGGAAACCTTTCATAAAATTCATTTATACCTCCTTATGCTTAAAAAATATGCAAGCTAAAATGCAAAGGAGTATACCGGATTGATGATGACTAAGGAAAGGCGTGAAAGGTTGTGTTTTCACACAATGAATGTCTGAAGACACCTTCCGCAGTCAACAATGGAGGTCAACAATTCTGAAGACAACATGAAAATCAGGCCTTTAAAACATGTCGTAATCTTCAAAAATGTGCATAAAATCAATAAAAATCAGTTTTATTGATGAAAACAATCATTTTCAGGAATGTAAGTGTGGCTGGTAAAAAATTAATTTCTGAGGACAAGTCTGAAAATTGGATACTTCAGACTTACCAGCACCTTGCAAAGTGGTTAAAATCCCTGAAAATGATGAAAAATGGCTAAGGAAACAGCCCCAAGCAAAATGGTCAAAAATGGTTAGGTGGCTGGAAATGAAAATTTCTGAGGACAACCGCCTAACAATGGAGTTCCAGACCTGCAACAGCGATAAAATGGTCTAAAAAATGCACAGAAAACTCCATAAAACACCTCCAAATGCAAAATGCCTAAGTTGGAATTGGCTGGGCAATAAAAACTTAAGTCTGAAAATTAATGGCAGCCATTAATGGAGGTCAAAATCTTAAGCAAACCTCAGATCTAAAGCGAATCAGCAGGCTGGAAATGATGGCAGCCACCAAGAATCCACGAAAAATCACCAAAATGTGGCACCAAATCACCTCCCAAGCAAAATCGAAATTTTCCCAACTATGGCGCTGAACTTAAAATCTGAAAATTGTTGTCAATGGCAGCCTTGATCTGCAGTAACGAAGGTTTGGACAGCAAGCAAAATGATGGAGGAAAAATCGCCCAAGTCTCCAAACATGAAATTGCCAACTTTCACCAAAAAATGCCAAATTTGGAAAAAATCGCCAAACTTAGCAAAATCGAAATTCTGAAACTGGTCTTTAATGGCAGCCAAGGGGAATAGATCAGCAAGCTGGAAAAAATGGAGGAAAATAAATCCTCAATCCCACACTTCACAAAAACGCCTTGCTAAAAAAATCACCCAACTTGGAGAAAAATTGCTTTCATGGAGACACCTGGCAGAAATAATAATAAAATAATGCTAAGGCCTCCTCTCATATACTTGCTTTCACCTCTCACTTTCACCACACAAGCAATGTGGGATAAAACACTTGCTTAAATACTTGCCTGGTGAAAACCTAACTTGCTTCTAGAAGGTTCAAACATTAAATGATTATTGCAAGTTATTTAATTTTGCTTTTAAAATTTTAAATAATCATTAATAATTATTTAAAAGCAATCAAAATGGGGCTTATTTATTAAAATATTGCAATTTAAATCCAAAATTAAGCCTCCAAGGAAAATCGATATGGGTTGGGATTGAAAAATCCCTTTAAAAATCATTAAAATCATCAAAAATTCCCCATAAGGGAAAATCGATCCATGCTTGGACAAAAATCCATGCATAACTTCATCAAAATGCACACAAAAAACCTCCCAGGGGAAAATCGATGAGAGTTTGGACAAAAATCCAGACAAAAAGGCACTCTACTTGCCAAAAAATCACCCCCAGGGGAAATTCGATATTAGTCTGGACAAAAACCCACACTCAAAACTCACTCAACTTGGAAAAATCACTCCCTGGTGGAAATTCGACCTCTGTCTGGATGAAAATCCGGACTCAAAACTCTTCAAAATATTCCCAGTGGAAAATCGATCTCTATCTGGTTGAAAATCCGAACAAAAATCCTTACAAAATGCTCTCAGGGGAAAATCGACTTCTGTCTGGATGAAAATCCAGACAAAAATCCGCACTTAGTTGTCACAAAAATCCTAGTGGAAAATCAACCCAGGCATGGAATCATCCTTAATGTTGTCCGCACTCCAATCTGCACTCCTGGTGGAAAATCGATGGCAGTTTGGATAAATCCTGACACTTAGCCAAATTTTAGCACTTCCAGGGGAAAATCGATCCAAGTATGGATAAACAGTGGGGGAAAATAGTAGCCAATATGGATTTCAGGGGAAACCCATGTGTAGTATGGATTTTGAGTGGGGGAATGGATTGGGTAGTCTGGATTGTGAGGGGAAAAACGCCTCTAGCATGGAATTTGACCCTTTAACCCTTGGAATATGGATTTCCCTTAGGATTTTATCATTTTAACCACTCAAAATCACTCAGCGACTTTAATTTAGATTGGACTTAGGCTAATTTCCCCAAAATATGAGCGAAACGCTAGGAAAATATTGGAATAAAGTGCGAAACAAACTTAAATAATACCTTAGGAGCGAGAAAACAACTCCAAAAGGTCTGTGAATACCTTGGCACTTTAAAATCACTGATGCGCGTGTTTAAAAACACGTTAACGCTCAAAAGGTCAAACACTTAGCAAAAAGTTTGGATCATTAAAATATCAACTTTTGCAACTTGATCCTATAACTTCGAAAACCCTAGACGGCACTAGGCCTAATCAAAACTACGAGACTTGGGCACGGGAAACGCAAAATTACCCACTAAGCAGCCAAAACCCTAACCTAACAACGCAGGAAGCTGGAAAAGAGGGGGTCCCCGTTAGCAATGGGGCAATGTGTGAAAAGGTCACAACAGTATCTAATGTTAAAATTTGTGATTATCTACTTAGATGAAGCACCTGAATCCGACCTCTTTGTGACATTGATTGCACCCTTTGCATTAACAGCCTTAGAAATTTATTGAGTGACCTTGTTTGCAACTCATCATCTTGCATGCATGGCACAAAGTCAGTGTCTTGTTCACTTGTAGCATTATCATTTTCGCATTCTACCCCATTCTCTACATCCCAATTTGTTGCATTTGTAAAGTAGTGAATGGCCTATTAGGTCATGTTGTAGTATTGATAGCATGGAAAGACCAACATCCACTTGATTTAAATTCGCCTACACCTCGATGTTTCTAGTTGCTTCTTTCAACCACCCAAGTTGGCTTGTTTTTGTGGGCAAACTTAGACCTTCTCCACTATTTGTAGCAAGAACTAATTCAATCGATTGACCATCAACTAGATGGCTATGTATAGTCTCATTACAACCACCTTAAACAACACGGATTTCGATGTCATGCAATTCAATATCAGGAAATTGTGTGCATTTCTCTTCTAAATTGTTCATTGCATTTGTGGGATTATCAACATTGTATGTTTCCATAAAAGTCATCTTCTGATCCTCATTATATCCTACTATGCGCAAGAAAGTTTCAATTGCAATAAACTATGTGTCACCTTCCACTATCATGGCATCACTTTTAGCTCCAACAATATTTACTTGTTCTTCAATTGCGAAGACCTCACTTGGCCTCATGCCCTTTTCAAGTGCATTGTGATTTAATGGCCAAATTCTCGTCATTTGGAAACCACTGATAATATTGGATGGTGTAAATGCCTATTTAAAGGCCTTGCTAGCAAGAATTGTCAACTCTTCCCTTCCTATTTCAATTTGGGGGTGGTTTGCTATCCATATAGTCCTTTGTTGTTTGAAATAATTTTTGAATGGAGAGAAGACAATCACATCCAAGGCTTGGAACTTGTGGCTAGTATGTGCTAGGAGGGTGAGCAAGTCAATATGCCTATACATCTTGCTTCCTCAATTCTTGAAGGCCACGTGGCTACCATGGCCATCAAAAATAAGAAGAGCTATGTTTGTGAGTGACAACCCACTTGGGATAGATGTTGCAAAATGTTCCAACAAATTAATAAATAACTCCTTTGTCATCCAGGCATGTTCTTGGGCAGCCATGCATGCCCTCAACTCACAATTAGAAATATAGTTCTTCATGTGTGTTTTTTATTTAAATAGATAGAAACCAAGAATGCTAAATTCCACTGCACTTGTGCATGCTAAAACTGCGATCCACTCCTTGCTTTTGAGATTAAGTGGGGGACACATTCGGAACCCCATTCTTGCAATCACCTACATGCCACAATTTCTACTAGCTTGTACACTAGTTTCATAGCAGTTCCAAATTCTACTAGACTCATATTGGTGCTCACAATGTAACTTCTGCAAATTGTCATAAAAGCATGCGACAATGCGGGTCCTTAGCATTATTGCTATATCCATTTCCACCCCCTCTGCAGTTTGAATTGTCAAATCTAGATGCCTAATTCGAAAACCTGCCCACCATGACATCCCATCTTTGAATGGATTAGTCCTAAATTCAATGATTTAAGCCACAATAGATTTGAGTTGAGAAAATTGAAGCCCATCGCCAATATCAACCATTTCCTTGCACCATTGAACAATTTTGACCTCCTCCTCATATATAATGATTTGTGACCCCCTTTATTTGGTATAGGTAACTCCATTCAACCATGCCCCCAAACTACTAAGCAGGATTCCCCACTTGTTCACTGCAGCACTGATGGACATATGGTTATCTTCAAAATCTGCTACTACACTTTGGATGTTAAAAAGAGACCAATAACTTCTAGTGACATTTGAAGACGTGCTGAGCGGTCTACACATTTTGAAGGGCGTGCACATCATCTGATTGAATAATGTCAACAGCTGGTTTCAAACCTGAATTGTGTGTTGAAGGTTCTGCAAATTCGTGAACAACATAAGTATTGGTTGGGCATTGGTGTATCTTCCTTGACAAATAGTGCAAAAGTGAACTTCCATACACAAATAACTTTAGTTATACGCCTTCCAGATGTTCTCTTTCTCCTATCATATTTTTCATTGAACTTGCACCCCAAGCAAAGAATAGCAATAGCATTTTTAAGGTACGATCTACAATATAAAGTTAAACATATTGGGTGACAAAAGCAGATGATTGAACTGTAAGAGTAGTTTGAGGAATATAGTGGCATAACCAGTTATACTTGTTAATAGTTGGAGAGCTACTTAATACAAGAATATATGTGTTTGGAATGTCAATGTTATAAAGTGGAAACTGATAGGAGTGTGATCCATTCCAACAAAAATCCCTATCTTGGTGTTTGGAACCAAAAACAAGGACACCATCAATCTTTAATGAATTGATTTGATTATACATATTGGGGAACCCCTTAATGTATACTTTCTATCAAAAATATATACAAACATGTTAACAAAACCCTGCATAGCTGATATAATGAATATGTATGGTGTTGTGCTCAGATGGCAAGCAAAACGACACAAATATATACACAATTTCGTGTATAGAAATGGGGTTCTTTGAATTAAAGTTTAAACCCATAAAAAAAAGATAACCCTGAATTTATATCACTAACTAAAATTAGAACCCTACAAAGTAAATGTGAATATATACAAATTATAAATCAAACCATCAATATACATATATGCGTACATACAAATGTACGTATGTATGTACGCATTTACATACATACATACATACATACATACATACATACATACATATATATATATATATATATATATATATATATATATATATATCAGTGTTCCACGAGCGTTGGGGACGGGGGGACGCGGGGACGTAGGGACGGGTTTCCAGGACGAGGGGGCAAAGGGCCTGTTGGTGTGTGTTTTATTAATTCACCGAACACAAAATAAAATGTCCAAAGACAATCTATCCTCTCTTGAACAAAATCACCACATATGCTAAGATTGCGAGAAGATCATATGGCAATTCCAAGGTTTCTTTTGTTAGGTCTTGACGTGTGGATAAGCTCAATGGGTGTTGTGATATGCTGGTAATACACAAAGGGACTTACACTTGGATTGTTTACAATCTTAGGACTTAGACAAATTTAGCAATAGATGCTCTTTTCTTCTCTCCTTTTGGATTTTCAGGTTTAGACTTTCAAAAAAAAAAAAAGACAAAAGGATAAGGGTTTAGAAGATCTATTCTACTCCGAAGAATTCAAGAGACAATATTGACTAGGTGAACTCAATGACCACACTTTGCTTCGTCTCGCTTAGGACAGCTACACAAAGCAGATGCAATCTTCAAGGGATGTGCTTATGATCACAAGTTAAGCATACACAAAGGAAAGCTCAGACTAACTTTACACAATGAAAATCATCTGTTCATCAAAAATATGAGCAAAGATACACCACAAATCAATACTTATCAAATCTTGCATTCAATCTAACATACATTAAATAAAATCTAATCTGTCGTCTTGAAGAAATTGAAAACCTTGCTAATCATTCACATGATACAAATTACAAAGCCTAGAAGCACACAAGCAATATATTATCCAAAAATGACCTCTCGCAACAATATTTCAAAAAACCTCTCTCCAAATGAGAGGAGGAAACCTTATATAGTCGCACAAAAAGTTTCGAATGGTCGAGATCGAACAGTGATCAAGGGCCCAGATTGAAAGATCAAAACTCTAATTAGGGTTTCCTAAAACTCTATTAGCTCGAACAAGAAAAAATGAGACAAGTGGCACAGCTGCTAATTTTAGTGAAGTGGGCGTCTAGTTTTCTTTTTGGAAGCTGCAAATTCAATGTATCTAGACGCGAGCGGTCGAACTTCCTCCATGGTGACATGTGGCAAGCTGCCAATTTGGTAATCAACCATGGACTCCACGTCATCGGTACATGTTGCGAGAGTGTTCTCCCAGTTAGCTGCCTGTGCTAGGAAGTTCTCATCAATGAGCAAGAAACTCGAAATCCTGGAGAGATCATCCTTGAGAATCGGCCCTGAAACTTTGAAGAAGTTTCCTTGAATCTTGGCCTGCAGATTCTCTGCACGTAAATGTTTCTCTCGCACTTCATCCTGCTGCAATATCTCTGCTGCCACGAGGAAGACCTTGTCTTGAATACTCATGATAGTCTTTTTTATCTCCAAACATTTAGCTTCTGATTTCCATAGAGATTCAACTCTGGTAACCAAGGCAAAGTACCAAGCGTTGAAGTCATATATATCACCAGGCTGAATAACCTTTCCATCAATTAAATCCTGCTGGGGAAGACCTCTAATGGTCTTCAAGCATGGGATTATTCTGTTCCGAATGTCTTCAATGCCCTCCCAAGCTTCAGATATATCCTGGATTCTACTCAAGAGTGAAGAGGTGGAGTCATATGCTGACACTAGGTTCTCAACAAGTATATCAGCACGCTCTGAGGTATCAGAAGTCCATCATTTGACTTCTCCGAAAGTTGTTCTCATATCCTCATAGTCTTTCATTGATTCCTGTGGAAGGGGCACAGGTGGAGTAACTGCTACCTCCTCCCTATCAATGGGGTTTGTCAAGTGCTGAACATACCTTTTCCACTACTCATTTTCAGCCTCTAGTTTCTTTCTCTTTTCAACTTCCTTGTTCAATCTCATCTTGAGGGTGTTGCACGAATCATCAAACCACTAGTCTTCTTGGATTTTGGTGGTCTTACCCAGCCTTATGGTAGTGACCTCATATTCTTCAAGAGTGATATTGTCCTGAGCTTTATCTACTTTCGGTACTGCTACCTGAACTGACCTGAATCCTGCACTGTTTCTTTGAATCAAAGAAAACTTCTTGGCTGGCTTGGGTGCTTTCTTTTCACTCAGTTTGTTCAATTCAGCCAAAAGTGTTGTGGTGTTATCTTCTTGGTGAACTTTCTCAGGAACCCTAGCTTTGATCCTCTCTTTCAACCAATCAAGGATGATTGATTGTTCCATACTGCTATCATCATAATTATCTTCAACTCCTTTTGCCGCAGAGACTATGCCATCTAGGAATTCTTCTTCAGGTACAGGGTTCTCTGCTTGAACAACTTTTGTGGGAATGGGCTCCTGAATTGGTTCCTCAATAATGGGAGATGAAATCTCCATCTCGTTGCCTCCCATTTCACTATCTTGTTCATGTTCATCGATCAAAATTCTTACTGGAGTAGTGGATGAAGCGTTGATAGTCAAATGACCTTCATTTGACTTCTGTCATGTTGTGACATTTTCACACATCGCCCCATAGCAAATGGGGACCCCCTACTTTTTAGGCCCTCTCGATCCTTTGGTTTTGGTTTTTGGGGTCTTTCCGCGGCGGTCTTGTCAATCTCTCTAAGCTTGCAAGTGAGTGGGATCAACTTGATCAAGTCTTCTTTTCATTTGAGCTAATTTGGTTAAGTCTAGGGCCTGTTTTGGTCATTTTAGGGTTTTGTCCTTCGGTCCTAGATTTTAGGGGTTTCTTTTAGGGTTTTTGAAAAGCTAAACTTAGAACTGGAATCAGGACCCTTCAAGGTACCTCCTAGTAAAATTTTAGTGAATTCTGAGCACTTACTATTTTTAGTAAGTTCCACTACCTCCCAAACTTACTATTGTTAGTAATTTCTATTTTTAGTAAGTGCCTTCTTGACCTGTTTTGTCCAAACCCTAACATTTTGAAACGCTCACTATTTGGGAAAATCTATTTTTGGCAGGTTCTTCACAAGAAAAAACTGAAAAACAGACACTGAAGACTGAACGTTCCTAAAGATCATTTCTAAATCCGGAAGAGTCAGAAGGCAGACAAGTGTGATCAAAATTTGGCGCTGTATGGGAACCAATCCAAGAATGGAAAGCTTGAAAAATCATCTGAGTCTGGAAATTCACATCAATCCACAAATGTCATCCTGATCCGGAAATGACCTCAAATTTGACTTTCTGAAAATTTAAAAGATCTTCTAAAACTAGAATATGCATTATAATTCCTAGAGATCTTAAACAACTCTCAAACATCCTGCCAATATATACATGAAATATAACATAAAGTATAAGACTTATACTTAAATGTTATATTTCATGTATACATTATGATGAAGAGAATGAGGAAAAATCATGAAAATCCTTCCCCAAGTCAATTCAGCGCCCAAGTTTGGGCAAGGGCGCTAAAACAGGGTGTCCAAGGAAAGCGTGGAAATGTTGAAATTCCACCAACAACGCAAATTAGCACCCAAGAGGTGGATAGAGCGCAATTCCTTCCCAATGTGCAAATTGTGCTCCATACCAAGGGAGGGCGCCAAAGTGGGGTGCTCAAGGAGAATGGAGAAAGTTTAGAATTCCACGCCTAGAGGAGATTAGTGCCCAAGCAATGATGAAGGCGCCAAAGAGGTGTTATATTGGAAAACCTTAAATGTGATGAAATTCCTTCTTCCTAGCAAAATTCCGCCCTAAGACATGGAAGGGCACCAAAGTGGATGTTGCATGGAAAAATGTTGAAGTTAGGAATTCCTTGCCTTAGGGAGAATTGCGCCTAAGGAAGGTACTAGGGCGCCAAAACTTGATGGTCATGGAAAGCTTCAAAATCACAAAATTCCTTACCAGTGCGGAATCATTGCCCAAGTCCAAAGGCAGGTGCCTAAGTCAAGGTATCAAGGAAGAGCATGGAAAGGATGAATTTCCTCTATCAAAGTCAAAATTCCAGGCCCAGTCAGGAAGTTGAAAATTTTCTTAAGGCATGGAAATAATGAAATTCCTTCACCAAGTTGAATTCCACGTTCCACACCTAAGTTAGAAAGTCCAAGATGGAAATTTCCAAGGCAAAGGAGAGTTTTGAGGGTCAAGGAGGAATTGAAATGCAGGAAATCCCCCCGGGAATAATTTTGAAAAATCCTATTTTTGGACACCAAATCTTGTCATAATTCGAAAAATTTTGCAGATTTGGACTCATGAGGGAATTCTCTCTCCTGGACCTGGGTCCTAAATTTTAGGAAAGTTCCTAAAAAATAGAAGGTGGTCGAAAAGTGATGAAAATCTCCTCCAAGGTGTGAAAAGGTCAAAACTTCAAGAAATTCTTCATGGATCAAATTTTTCTCTCCTAAAGTTTTCTCTCTCCAAGGGTTTCTAACCAAGTGGCAGTCAGGTCAACGCATGTTGAGTCAATGGAGCATCTTTTTTGCATGCAGTCGTCGTCTGGAGGCATAGTGGCACATTCATTGCTGGAATATTTGACCATGGTGGTAGCTAATTCATTGCATGGCAGCCATCATACTTAATGCAATGGTGGAGCATCTTTCACATGTAACTATCATATTCAGGAGATGATAGAGCATTTATTACACATTGTGCGAATTTGAAAGAAGTCGTGCATTTAATGCACAATGGATGCCATTTTGGGCACATAAAATTAATTGTATATGGGCATGATGGGTCATTAATAGCTAATTCCCACCTTGTTGCATCATGTGTGGGGAATCTTTTTGGGAAAACCCTAATTAGGGTTTGCATGTGTCCTCAAGGCGTGAAGCCTATATAAAGGGGTGACCCCCCTCATTTGTAAAGGGGGGTGATTTGTATGAAATTGTTGCGATAAGTTTTTGAGAAAATAACAGTGAAACATTGTTCTCCGATGGTGTCCACTTAAGTTGTTTTTTCAAAACTTGCATGGTTTCACCTTCCTCACTTAAAGTAGAATTTCATTTTCTCAATTGTTAGATAAAGTGCTTTGATTTCAAAAGAGAATGTAATGGTGTTTAATAAAATTTCCATGGTTCATACTTTTTGCATCTTGCTGATTGTAAGTTGCAGTGTAAAGTTAGCCTGAACCCCAAATTTGTGCTAAGTTCGATTGTGAATAGTCGTTTGGATTGTGTCATGTTGGATATTTAGATGCATTTTTCTCAATGTGAAAATCCTCCAACATCCTCAGAAGATTGCACCGGTTCCTGCGGAGTTGTAGTTTAACTTGGCGAAGCAGAGCTTGGTTTATTTGGAATTTGTCCACCAAAGCATTAACTGTTGATATCATTGCCCTTAGGAGTAGATTTAGACCCTTCTATCCCTTTCCCTTTTATTTTCAGTTCATTTTAATTCGATCGAAGCAAAAGCATTGTAAGATTGCCATATCTGATGATGAAGTTCCATGCCACAGCAAAGAAGTGAAAGAACGATCCAAACGTAAGGTCCCTTGGATTACCAGCAATCACATCCGCCAACTGAGTCACGTCCGTTGCATGAAGGAACCTTGGAGTTAGCCATTTGAACTTTCCACAATCGTAGCATATAGTTAAACTTTGATCAAGAGAGAGTGAAGTGACAATTAGGCAACTTTATTATGTGTTCGACGCTGTCATAAAAAACACGTCAACATATAGTTTGCTCACATCTACCTCTCCAATAATCTTCTTTCCTTTTACCATTATTGAATTCTCAATGGGCTCCTTCCTCTTCCTCGATCCAACACTTTTTGGATTCCTTGGACCGCTAGATGTCACACGGTGATTAGAAGACATGGACTCATCAGTCCCCATGAGATCATAAGTGAGGGTGATATTCCTTGCTTTGAGCTCTTTTGTTTTCTGAGTTGCCCACCATTTGGAGTATTCGATCACAAGCTTCATTAGATCTCCCAAGTTAATTCTTTTAGAATCTGTCCAATCAACTAGAGCAAGGGACTCGTTTCTCAAATTAGTAAAATGTGGCTGCTCGAATTCATCATCTTCTTCAATTTGGTCAGCCACTCGGAATACCTCGGATGCCCTGATCAAGTTCAATGAAATTCTAGACCAAAATCTCTTCCTTATCTCAAAGTTATCAGCAGCAGTAGCCCAATAGTCCTCGAAGTCTAGCTTGTGCTCAAACTTCTCTCTGGTAACTTTTCCCATCCGATGAAAAGGATAAAAATGACTCCTTGCTTGATATTGCAGGAATGGGTACCATTGAATCTCCTTGTCGGCATGTGTGGCAGCTTGGGCTGATGGACAAGTCTCCAACCCTTTTCTAATATTGATAGGAAAAGACGCTCCTGTCTTTTGTTTTCCTCTTTGCACAATCATAAAATTTTCCAACTGTCTTATCACTTCAAATAAAACCATTTGGTTTGTAGGAAACAAGGGGAACCTTGTATGGAGGTCCAGAGAATCCTTGGATCCTCAAGTAGGTGAACTTGGGATATTGGATATACCAATGCCCAAACTTGCTGATCAAATCCTTTGACTCTTGAGAGAGTCGCTGATGGAGACCTCCCTGAAGGGTTCTTGTGATATGCATAAGGAATGCATCACTGACCCTCTTAAAATGACATTTCTCCTCCAGGTGTAATTATGGATAACAATCATAGACAATGAACTAGTTCTCTTTATTTCCAACTGCTCCTCTACACACAAGGCCTCTATATCTGTATGTTCTAGCCAAGGAGTAGATCAAGTAGGAACTCATGTAAAACGTTCCATTCTTTTCCAGGTTTCTCAACTGATCATCTAAGTTGTCACTTATGATCTTGGCCCAATTGATTATCTTTACACCAACAGTAACCTCATGGATAAAATAGTACATCCATGGCTGAAAGGGTGCACCTTGTTGGCTACCCATAACTCTATTTATTAAGACAATGAGGTCTCCATAGTCCTCTTTGAAATAAGGCCTAAGAAGGGTCTTAGGCATCTTTGAAACACTTTTTCTAGGCTTCTCCAACCATGAGTGGTTGATGTTAGCCTCATACTCCTCTGTGTTGTCCTCATATAATTTGGTTGCTTCATCACTGGTTATATAGACCGTGTTGTGGTATTCAAGGATGCATAAGACTTCTCGGATTGCTACTTCACCAATGTTTGCAGGCATTCTACCATCAAGAGCAACTATCTCCCTATTCACAGGTTTATAATGTCTAAAACATTCTACAATCAATTCAGTACATTGAACTGCTGGAAGGAAACTAGCAGCCTGCACTATCCAATTTTTCATCATCTTTCGTGCAATTGGAGTGGGTAACTGTGTATCCGTGTCGTGCATCCTCTTCTTGAACTCACGAAGATTGATGTCTCCAACCTACTTCCATTTGGAGTTCATCTTGGATTCCGGAGGGGAATCCTTGTCAACCTGGAACTTTATTTGAACTTTGCGTGATGGTCCAGCTTCTGTGGTCATCCAAATCTGCAAAAATTGAACAAAATTAAGTTAGAATCTGTGTTTTAAGTGGGAATTTGGAGTTTTAGCAGCTAAGTGTATTCTGATTTTTACACTTTTTTTTTTTCAAACACTTAGCATTTAAAAGGGGTTTCAATGCTTAGATATTCTTGAAAATCTCAAAAAAACCCTTGAACATGACCAAACTTGGGAACTTGCATGTTTGATTTTAATCAAAAATCAGAACTGAGAATTAAAACTAAGTCCAAGAAATTTGATTAAGTGTGCACTAACACTGGTTTATGGGGCAGAAAATAAAAAAGAATAGAAGGAGAATGCATTATATTAGTTCTTTCTTTCAAAAAATCAAGTTAAAAAACCTGATAATCTGCCCTAAAACCAAATTTCCCCTTCAAAAAGAATAAGAAAGAACAGAGAAATGTTGTTCATGATGAAAAAATCAGAGGTTGTACTTCAAAATGTTGTTAAATTGATCTTGAAAATAGTCAAAATCCTTCCCCCAAATGTGTATAAACCTTTGGAATCTTGCTGGAAAACCTCAAACCTGCACAAACTTCTTCAAAACGTTCTCAACCTGCTCTCTTAAGTTCGAATTTCTTATGAAAGAATGAGAGAATGAAATGGTATTTGTAATAAAACCTCATGGAGTTCGAACTTCTTAAATAGAAACATAGAAATCTTCTTTGATTTGTTTCCAATTACTCTTTAGTCTTTTGGTTTGCAAAAGAAAGTTTCTAATTTGAGTTTTAGTTGAGTTGGAATCTTCTTAGCAAGTTCAAATGGTGAGTTTCAGTCCAAAAGAAAGTTTTTATTTTCGATTTTCAGTTGATAAATCGAACTCAATCTCCATTCTTTCAATTTCAAAAACTTTCTAAAATTGCACTTAGTTCGAACTTGGACAAAATGTCTTGTTGATCACGATGAGAATATTCCTTAATTCCCAATTTAGCAAGTTTCTTCATGTAGGCGGACTTGGTGAATTTCATTGCTAGTGATCTAGGCGGACTTTTCTTGAGTGTTGTTTCCATCTTCAAGTTGTAGGGCAGACTTGGTTGGTTCTCTTTCCAATGAGGGCGGTCTTCATAGGCTTCATGTCCCTTAGGTAAGTCGAACTTCATTGAAGTTATGCACCTTAACTTGTGATGTTGGGCGGACTTGGTTAGACTTGTGCACCATTCTTGCTATTACTTGACACCTTAAGGCGGACTTCCTTAGCATGCCTTCCATTTTGTTGACTAGTCCTAGGCAGACTTCATAAGCTTTGTGCACTTAGACTTTTAGGAGGGCAGACTTGGTTGATTCCATGCACCTCTCAACTTGCTTCTTCTCTCACTTTAGGGTGGACTTCACCATACCTTTGCACTTCATGCTTCAAACAGGACTTAGACATGTCTTTGCACTTCTTTCTTGGTGGAGTTGCTCATATCCTTGCACTTTACAAGGTGGACTTGAGGGGAGTTGTGCACCTTTCACTAGCATGGCGGACTTCATCAAACTCATGCACCTTCTCCTTAGCGGGGCTCATCAAACTTGAGCACCATGAGGGCGGACTTAGTTCATTTTGTGCATTGATTCCAAGTGGACTTTATGACAATTGGGCACCAAGGTGAGCGGACTTGGAGAGATCTCCTCCCCTTGCAAACACCTTTGTTGGGTAGACTTGGAGAGACTCCATCCTCATGAGAACCAAATCTTCATAACTTATGCATTTTAACTTGGATATTCTTGAAATTTGAAAATCACGCATCTCTTAACCCCCGAATCCCTCTAGATCCCTAAAATTTAGGAACCTAGCTTTTCGGACAAAACTTGAATTTTGGAGGAATTCTCGATCATTTTCAATGTAACTCAAAGCCAACAGTGCAAACCTTAGATCCCCTTTCCAAAAATAGAAAAAGAAAGCATCCCTAAAAAATAGGAAAAACTTTCTAAAAATAGCCATTTCAAGGATCGTGCTTAAAGTGCCAAAAACAAAACTTCCTAAAAAATAGGAAAAAGCAAAAAGGCAAAACTTTCCAAAAATAGAAAGTTGTCCAAATTCAATCAAATCAATTGCAATCTTCGTCCTTTGGACTTTCTTGGCACATTGACGATGTCTAGACCCTGTTCCGACCATGGCTTGCACAAACTTTATGACTTCCAAAACTCAGACCATTCAAAACTGAGAAAGTTGGTGCCGGGAAGGTTGCGAGGCTCTAACAAAAACCCTAGAATGCAAGAAACAAGGAGGGTCCCCATTCTCAATGGGGTGATGTGTGAAAAGGTCACAACAGGGCCTAAGTTTGGGGACGGTGGGGGGGTGGCGGGGTGGTGGTGCTAGTATAGTTATACATATACTTATAGTAATTGACAGACTAGTTTGAAAAGATGTATAACAATATAAGAATTACATTTCAAATGAAACTATAGGAAATTACTAATTAGTAAAATTATAACATTGCAAAATTTGAAATACTAAATCTAAATACAAAGATTTCTTGAATCCTAATTGCTAAATAAAATTTGACAAATGAAATTGTCAAATTGGAGATTTCTATTATATCAAAAAATATGAATATTTGATGTCATGAGATATCACAAAGTCTATAAAGATGATTACATAATTCATCATTACAATGAGTAGCAAATACAAATACTAATAGCAATAGCATTACAAAAGAAAAAATGCCAAAATGTCAAAACTCAAAATGTAGTGAAGGGAGAGGCCTCAAATCATCTGCAAACTCCTCATCACTAGAATTGCTAGACTCCACAAGGTCAAGATCCCTCAACCTCACACCAACCAGCCCTACATCTGAAGTGGTAGGATCATCCTCATCAAACTGTGAAGGCTCCTCTGGCTCTACATCCCAACGTGCCACTAGACTCTCCTTGTACACAAGTGTCTTGCAGTCCATGAGACGCAAAGCACTGTGTACAGCCACAAGCTTCTCTACTCTCTTAGAGGTAAGTCTGTTCCAAATTAGTCATTCAAAATGTGAGTGAAATCATCAAATATGATGGTTTTGTTGTGTTTTGGGGGAAGGGGTGGGGCCCACGTCAAATTAGGGTTACCCCCCAACCTCCAAAAATCGAACTTTTTTTTAAAATTTTAATTTTTTCATTGCATTTGACGTGGGGACAACGGGCCCGCCCCTCGAGAAACAACTAGGCGTCTCCCAAGGAGGCGTGAAGACATTTCCCCGTCTTCGGTGGAGCACTGGTGGTGGTGGTGTGAAGGCGGGAGACATCACTTCCCCTTTTCCCCATCCCGGAAATGTCCCCATCTCCGAAACACGGCCAAAATGGGGGGGAACGCATTCCCGTGTAATGCTTATATATATATATATATATATATATATATATATATATATATATATATATATATATATATATATATATATATATATATATATATATATATATGCTCTGTTGGTAGGGTAGCTTATATACATCATCAAACCACACTGAACCACTGAACTATCAAACTTATCCGCTATTGAAACCAAGAACAAAACAGCGTGAAGCTTTAATGATTTAATTTCATCTCTATTGGTAGCTTATATACATCATCAAACCACACTGAACCACTGAACTATCATACTTATCCGCTATTGAAACCAAAGAACAGAACAGCGTGAAGCTTTAATGATTTAATTTCATCTATACAAGGTTTTATTTACTGTTTGTATATATTGTTGCTCGACAGTATATACTAAGAGTTTCCACTATACATATCCATATAGGATTTTATTTATTTGTTTGTATATATTATTGACAGGCAATACATATTGAACCCACATATGTCTAACAGTTTAACAGTTTTTTATTATGAAAACATGAATATAATTACTATATACATCACTCTATATGCATGCAGACATTTAGAAAATGGCATACATTGATAAGGCAATGAAATTATGGTTTTCGCAGTTTATTTCTAAGATAAATGTGGTGTACAGATATCATATTGCAAGAGACATACATAGGTAGTACCAACTTGAAGATGCTTGGAATGTTCAGCAATATGCATAGGATGTCTGGCGATGCTCTGGATATTGTAGAGGATAATAGCACAAAAGTTGGACGAAAATGATAGTTTACTGCCTTGTGAATATGACACTGCAGAATTCCTCTCTTATGATTGATTCGAATATGAAATGAATGCATTCAACTTGTTTGTTGAGCTGTTGAGTTTAAAATTGAATTAATTTAAATTGTATTTGATCATCTGAATTTGTAATTGCAATTTTTGTATGAAACATGAACGAATTATCAATTATATTTTGTTTGATGTCTAGTAGGGAAGCACCATTTATTGTTTGTGCAGTTACCTATAGTAAATGGAGTTGACCCATGTGGATGTGAGAGCAAGTATGACAGAATGCGCATTTGACAACCCATCAAGTAGAGTGGAGCTTGATTTTATGGCAGATTAGGAACCAATAACTGTGCTTAAACATGTGTATATAAGAACTATTTTGAGTTTTGCAACCTATTCGAGTGGGTGGTTATTGAAAACATAAGAGATTTAAAGTAATTATAAAAGTGGGTATTTTGGAGCAACTTGTCCTATATTAGAAATGCACTCGCATGTATTTTGACCCTCATTCCACGGGGACGCGTCCCCCCCCTTTTTGGGCGCATCCCCCCGTCAGAAACGTCTCAGGGACGGGGGGATGGGGACGTGACGTCCCCCGCCGTCCCGCCACCACCACCCAAGCGCCGTCGGGACGTCCCCGCGTCCCCGCGTCTCCCAGGGAGACGGGGAGACAGGGAGACATCTCCTTGGGAGACGTCTGGGCGTCTCCCAAAGAGACATGGAGACGCCTCCACGTCTCCTTGGGAGACGTTTGGGTGTCTCCCCATCCTTGGAGAGACATGCTCCCAAAGAGACATGGAGACGCCTCCACGTCTCCTTGGGAGACGTTTGGGTGTCTCCCAATCTTCGAGAGACGTGCAGACGTCTCTCCAAGGATGGGGAGACGCCCAGACGTCTCCTGTCGCCCCGACATATATGCAATATTTAATATTAAAAATTTTTTTAAAAGTGACTTTTTAAGTTTTTTGAGGGTTAAGGGGTAACTCTAATTGGACGTGGGCCAAAAGAAAAATAACACCCGACGCCTTTAGAAAATAATAAAAGTATTTTTGGCCTCGCGGGGCGCTGCCCCTCGACCCCGCCCTGTATCGCGACAGGGAACGCGCAAGGGGCGCTGCCCCTTGACCCCAACTTGGGGGCGCTGCCCCCAAACCCCCGTTGAAAAATATAGGGGGAAACCGCGCCAATATAAGTAGGGAAAATCTAACCTCCGAGTCTGATTAGGCTCCATATAACAACACAACTTAGAAATCTTGGTATTTAGATTTAGTATTTCAAATTTCCTATAGCCTCATTTGAAATATAATTCTTACACTGTAATACTGTCATACATCTTTTCAAAACTAGTTTTTCAAGTACTATATGTATATGTATAACTATATCAGCACCACCACCCCGCCACCCCCCTGCCGCCGTCCCCCTGCCGTCCCCAAACTTAGGCCCTTGGTCCCCCCATCCCGGAAACGTGTCCCCACGTCCCCCCGTCCCCAACGCCCGTGGAACACTGATTTTGACCATATTCATCAATCAACTACACATCCACAAGAGAACGTGTATTAGTACATGTGAAAAAATGTATAGACTTTAAAGCTTTGTGTTGGTTATAATGCAAAAATATTTGGGGGCTTAGGTGTGCAAGGCGTGAGCGACTATTGGAACATGGTGGCCACTGGGTCCTTTCCACTAGTAAATATTACTGTGGAATAAATTTTCATGGAAGGATATGCCACTATATTTTTACTTAAACTTGTAATTTTTGTTAGTATAAACAAGGAAATAAGATGAGAGAAAGAGTCTTACTCTCATGGAGAAAGAACAACATTATATAGATTCAGAAATTCCTATTATAGTTATCACATTAATGTTACAGCTTACAACTACCATATTAATGACAATATAACAAGCTCGTTAATAAGCTGCAACAACTACAACAACTCTATCTAAAGACCTACACCTAACCACCTTATTGATTGCATACAAGTGTAAACATACACTTTATTACATCATTATTCTAATACACCCCTTAATTACTAAACCAGAAGGATTTGGAGGTTTAGTCTTCAAATTATAATACAGTTCCTGATATGTGTAGAAATGGAGAGAAATATCTACACAAGCAACTTTCATGACAATAGGTACATGAGTAAGATATGCAAAAAAAATATAATGAACATGCTTACTACAAATTTATCAATTGGTTTGCCTGTCTTCTTAGATGACATGTCTGATTTGATGAAGTCATCATTGAGCTCACCTTCAAAACACCACTAGGGCCTCCAAGGCATAAGAAGTGAATGCTATAGAAACAAAGTCTCAACTCAAGACAAACTCTGTATGGGTTGAATCTTAGCTGCAATGGAGACACCTCCAGTTTTGTGTTGTTGTTGCATAGGTGGAGAAGAACCACCCAAAGGCCGACACATTGGAAGAACCCATGAACTAAAAGGTACATCTATCAATGGTGTCACAATACTAACTTCTAGCTTGATCTCAAATTTATGATCGGATCACTGCTCCTCTAATGTATCATGCAAAAAAAGATCAACAAGTTTGTACAAGCCTTTGTACATATTGTTTGGCCTAATGCCTTGAGCAATTACTTTATCCCTGTTTACATCACAAATGTATCATGCAAAAAAACAAATCAACAAGTTTGTACAAGCCTTTGTACACATTGTTTGGCCTAATGCCTTAAACAATTACTTTATCCCTGTTTACATAAAAAACAAGCATTCTTTCCCACAAAATTGAACTAAAATGTTAGGTTTTTTATAATCTAGCTAATAGAAGGTAATTTTTTGTTCAAACCTAGAACATACCTAATATTTTGTATTAATAGTTTGATTTCATTATTGAATTCAATTCTAACATCACCTATCCCTTCAACTATATATACTTGCCATCACCAAGCAGAATCTATCACATACCAATACTTTTGACACATGAAATGTTTGGACTTTGGATGCCCCTGAATCAAACCAAAAATATATATATATGAAAATTTGTATACTGTTGTCCCCTGCCGTCCCCCATCTCCATCCCCAAAATGCCGTGTAACATAGGAAATTTGTTTTGGTCCAGCCCCACTGAGTCCCCAAATTAACGGTTTCCATAAACTACAACGGCAGAGCCTCATGCACTAGCAATGGCAGAAAATAGCAGTATGCTTTGGCATGATAGGTACTTGAATTATCTGTATTTGTCTCTACTAAACAAGTCCAATATGGTGAACAGACTTCCATACATACATGAATGCCATGATGTATATACAAGATGCCAATTGGGAAGACAAAGTCAGCCGACTCAGCCCCTATTTGATATTGATAAAGTATGGAGGGCCACATGATTCTTGGACCTGGTTCATGCTGAATTGCGTGGCCCAATGAAAACACCCTTTGTGTCTGAAGCCAATTATTTCTGTTGATTGTTGATGGCTTTCCTAGGAAAATGTGGGCCTACATCTTGAAAATTAAGCTTAAATGTTTCTCTCATTTCATAGCACACAAAGCCCTGGTTTAAAAACAAATGAATAGACCCATCAAGTCAGTATAATTCCGTCCAATCACTTCAAGGAAATCTGAAATGAGAATGGTATACAAAGATTGCGTCCTACTTCACACACTCCACAACAAAATGGAGCTGTGGAATAGAGGAATGGGACAGTTATGGCAATGGCAAAGTGCATGGTGCATGGCTGGAATGTACTATATCAGTACCGAGAGGGAGTTGTTAATACAGTTCTTTAAATGCTTAATCAGAGTCCTTATAAGGCATTGCAGAATATCACTCCTGAGAAGCATGATCACGAGGCAGAACACTGGTAAGTGCCTTTAATATTTTTGCTTCTGTTGCTTTTGCAATGATTTCTGAACAGAATAGGAATGAACTAGATGCAAAAAGTAAAAGGTACATGTGTGTCAGCTATGATGAGCAATCAAAGGCATGTGATGGTAAATCTACAAAAGTTACGTATGAGAAACTATTACAGATAAATCTGGTGTAATCATTGAAGAAGGCTCGAAACATAGCACAAGCCAAGAATATCAGGGTCTTTGTTAGTTATGTTACTTATCTTAAGGAGGCACCAGCAAAGCTAAGCTCCGATGATGTTAACTCATTTTAGAAACAACCACACAAAATTTGAAACATGAAGGGAGCACCACCAATGCTCAGTTCCAGTGACTCAACTCAGCATTTCAGACGCATACATGAATCTGAAATAGATTGACATTCTAGTTAGCTACTGTAGTTGTGTGGCATGTAATTTTACTAGCAAACTTAAAATTTGTGACAAAGGTGTCAAGACTCAGATTACCCCCAGGATACTCGAAACTCAGGTTAAAGGCTTGCACAAATGGGCTCCAGAGGGCTTGGAGTGCTACGAAAGGTGCTTGAAAGCTAGCTTAAAGGCTTGTAGAAGGGATTCCAGAGGACTTAGAGTGTGTTATATCTGTTCATGATCGAAAAAAGAAGGCTGAAATGCTAACACATCGACCTAGGCACTTGCACCCCGAAGCCTAATTTTAAATTCACAAAGATTTTACGATTATTGTCAAATCTAATCTGAAAAACATCATACCCAGCAACAAGAAAGAATGTTCTGGGATTTGGTGCGAAAAAACTCACAATAGCAGTTTCTTCAGTTTATTTTAGTGGGTATAGGATTGATAAAGATTTTTCTGGGGAAAAAAATTACAGTGACTGTAGCTGGGATAAATTTTGCTTATGTCCTATGTACAAGTAGATTTACAATTGTCAATAAAATCTAGAACTTATTGAAGAACGTGGGTAAGATGGTAAAGGAAGTTCCTAAGTATAAGGGAATGAGTTCTTTTTAGGAACAAAAATCACAGAGGCTTCTACTCAAATTAAATACAATGAGCTAAAGATGCGCACTGGATTTCCATATCAATGAAAACTCTGTATATATCAAAACGATGATTTTATAGGAAGCATACCGCTAACAAAGAGCTTTTTTGTGTTTATCAATAACTCGCGAGGAGCACATTCCTCTGAAGCAAATGATGAAGGAGCAGGGAAGCAAGCAACAATTCCCAACAACCCACTTCGCAAAAGGGGAGATTTTTGATGTTCTGCAGGGCTGCATGTCCATATCCTTGTAGATATGCATGTGGATGCTCCCGCGGATAGAGAATGAGAATTTAACCTTGACTTCGTTGGAATAATGGTACTACAGTATGGATAAGGCCCTGAAATTAATGCCATCTTCTTTTATAAAATAATTTTATCTTTACAAATGGATTTCTTCTTTCAGCTCTGAAGTTAAAAAAGGGAGAAATTCTGATGATGGCCACTACAACCCTTCACCTATGATCCTGAGGCTTTCGCATTGTTAACCTAAGCGTAGACAGGTAAATACTTACTCTCTTTAAGCCGATTTTGCACTATTATCTCTTAAATGATAAGAAATACTTGAATTCAGTTCTGGCCCTTTTTTCTCTAAGGAAAGAATTATCACAGTTTTAGTCAATTACACAAACAGTAAGGGGTTGTAAGGGTTTTTTCCGGAGGGCAATAGTTGAACCAAATGTATGTGGACGATGCTTCGTGCATTTTGTTTTTCCTTTATGCTCGTTTTTAAAATTTATTGTGTTTTTCTTTTCTAAATTTATTTTGTTAGATGTTTTTTTTTTGTTTTTTTTCTTTGTTTTGTTGTTTTTTTCCTTAATTGTATGTTTTGTTTGTTTTATATTTGATCTGATTATTTTTAAGTTGTATAATTAGTTGATTTTTTTCACGAAATCTGAATTTGTACAAAGGAAATTAAAGATTTCTATAGTGTTGTGTTTTTTTAAATGTTTATTTGTGTATGGATATTTAATTTTTATAATAGGTTAACTTTGGAAGTAGAAAGCACAAGAAAGATGGTTTTTTTCTTTTGGGGTAACATTAGTGTGTTGTGGGATTTGTTTATGTACAAGAAATTTAATAGCGCTTGCAAGATAACAATCATTTTTTTTTGTAAGTTCATCTGGAGGTCAAATAGCAAGCTTTGGAAAAAAAAGGAGAAATATAAATTGTCTATATAACTTTGTTAAATGTGTGTTGCAAATTTGAATTTAGAAGAGGTTGTTAAGAGTGAGCATGATTAGTAAAAAGCATTATATATAAGTATAATATTTTAACTTTGATTTATTTGGTGAAAAAGCTAATGATGGTGGCTAATAAAAAATGTGCAATTTGAAGGCGATCATAAAAGAAAGTTTCAAAGCATCAATAATGGTGCAAGTAAAAGAGCATGATAAGATAAGATACGCAAAATGATTATGATTTATTGAATATTTTGAAATAACTAAGTACACAATAAAACCCAAACACATTTGAGATTTATTGAGTGTTCTGAAATAATTTGAGTATATAATAGAAGGAAAAGATCTGATATGAAAGTACCAGAGTATTGCAGTTTGGAGATGGATAGGAACATTTCGGATAACAAATAATATTACACTTATATTTGTGAAAGAGTATAGATACAAATTTGGAGAAGAACAATGCTATGTTTATAAGTCACAATTATTGTACAATAATAAGTGTTTCATATCAGCAACTACAGGTAATGAGAATATTTTAAATAGTGTTTTTTCCCTGGTTGTCAAGGAAAACTCCAGATGCAATAAACTACATTCTTGGTTTGATGAAAGATGGGTTGAGGATACTCATAATGTTGTTGGATCCTATCATTGAAACAATAGAAAAGTAAGTGTTAGTGTTTTGTAGGAACAAGGAAATGAAAAAACATAAGATGGTAGAAGTATGAAGGAAAAATTTACCAAGTAAAGATGACAAGGACAGAAGAAAGAACAATAGCTTATAGCTGCATTGTAATAACTAAGAATAGAAGTAATTAGTGGAAGCAATTAATATTAACATAATGAGCGAGTAAGTGCTTAAAAAAGATATACGATCAATTAAAGGAGTAAAGAGTACACCGAACATGTAAAATTTAACAATCTAATAGGGTTGTATTTCAACAGTGAATTGTGGTAGAACTCAAAAAAGTATTATTGTAATGTAATGTTCAAAATGAGATAGATAGTTGGACACAAGATAAATTGTACCTAAGGGCATTGCAATAAGACAAGTGAAGGGAAATTGAAGAAATTTTAAAAGTGCAGTACTTATAGTGAATGAAATGATAATGATAAGCTTGGCTAATACCATAAGTAATCTTCAATCGATAGAACCCCAATTCCTTGCCAATGGTTCTCCAACCTCCTTTGTCGATTGAAGAGAAATGTGGTATTTATGTTTGCACCTTGCTTAAGCAAGATACGCACCTCGACCAAGTGTGTAGTGGTCGGGATATGCAATGGGTCTTTTCCAATGTGTGGTTTGTGTACATAACTAGTGTGTAAGTTATGCATCACATGGTATGTCTCATTCAAACATGTTGGTGATGATAGGTGAAAGCTAAACACAATGTCTTTCAATGGTCTCTACTTTGCACGATGCGAAGAAGCAATATAATACCTATCATGACATCTAGTGATTGCTTTGACGGTGGTATCAAGAGTCTACATTAATTGTGCCTAAAGACTTGGCCATTCTTAGCAGGTAGTCGTATCATTGCGAATGTCATGGTATATTTGATTATGGATTTTCATTTGATGCAGGCATAGACAGTTTGGAAATGTATACACACACACACATATTATATACCTACATGCAAAAGTATGTGTTTGTGTGTGTGCATTAATGGATAGAGAGAGATGAACAGACATAGATATGTATATATATGCATGTTTACATACATACATGCATACTGTGGTACCCCTCCTCGATCAACCCCTTTTGTATGTTTTGAGTTACTTCAGTGACTGTTCTGTGGAACATTATTGTATTTTGATTCAGATATTATGTGATGTTATTTCATGCTTTATCTGGATTTATGGTGTATGATTTTATGCAGTATTTCAGTGCTTGTGAGTAATGTTATTTTTATGGATCATTATTATGGACTGACAATTTTCCCTTATATTGTGATGTGTTATTTATATGTTGTGTGTTTGCAAGTGTATTGGGATGCGAGGGGATGATTTTCCTTCACTCACTTCTGTGAGATAGAGAATGTCATGATTCTCCTTCATCGGTGTGTGTGTCGTGTATATATATATATATATATATATATATATATATATATATATATATATTGGTCTATATGCACGTGTGGTTCTTTAGTGCAGGACATTGCAGGTACTAGTACCAGGTAGGTACGGGGTATGGACTCCACCTGGTTTCACAGGTCTGAGCATGTCTTATATATCTGATGGGAGTGGAGGAGATAGTTGTTGTACCCTAGCTTGACTGCAGTTACACTCGTATGAGTGTTGTCAGTTGGTTGTGTTTCCCTATCTGGCTGTTATGTGTATCATGGTGCCTTGGTTTGGTCATTTGAGAGTCATCATTTGATCTGTCTTGGTTTACGTGTTTCCATTTATTTAAATAGTTATTTAATTTAAATGGATGATGCTATCTTGTGTTGGCGTAATCATTTAATTATTATGCTCTGAGATTATTGATTTATTTAAATTAATGATTGCTAGATTAAATGGTTAAATGGCTTAATTTATTGTGTAAAGTTGCATTGTGATTTTTGTGAAATAAATAAATTGCCTAGCCATTTAAAAAGGTTGAATGCTTATATTGAAGGAAGTATTTATGGAAAAAGAAATAAATAAAAGCTTCCCTTTTTATTCTTCCTTTTGGCCTTTTTAATTTAATCATTGCAAAGAATTATTATGTTTGGGAAATAAATAAATTTGATTGCCTTTTAGTTTTAAAATATTTAAATTTGATTGGATGAAAACTTTAACCTAGAAGCTTAGGTTAAAAGATATTTTTGGGCATCCATTATGGGATTCATAGTAGGAGAAGAGGAGGAATTTTGGAGAGAAGGAAATAATTCTGGAAATCTTCCTGGAAGAGTTGGAGATTCAACCTGGGTTGTAAGAGTGGTGTTCCTTCATTCCCTTGCTTGCCTTTGCTTCAGGTTGGATAATCTATTCTGATGTTTTGATTTGATTTTGTATATTTCAGTTTTCTTCCTGTGTGATTGGAAAATGCAATCTGCCTGTAGATTCTTTTTGGAATGTTGAAATGGAAGAAAGATTGTCTGATATAGTTGATTTTGTGATGCTAATAGCATAGGGTTGCATTCAGGAAAGGAATTGTTCATTTCTTCTTTGTTGTGTGTTATTTGTTCATAGCAAACAACTTCTTGATTTACCTCTTCTTTTGAAAGAAATAATTTTAGGTTGGGTTTGTTGGGTGCATCCTTGTTTCTATAATGTCAAGAATTGGCTAGTCATTCTTTCCAGTGTGTTTATTTCACCATATACCTTGTTGGTAAACTTTTCCTTGAAAATTTGGAAATTGGCATTGTATGTGTGTTCTCGTGAAATAATTCTGGAAATGGAATGTTCTTTGTGGTTTTTGTTTTTGTGACTTTTTGGTTTTAGAATGCTTGGAGGCATGTTTCTTGTGCCTCTCTTGTAGACTTTACCGCTCCCGTGATGGGCTTGCCTCATCACGTGGGTCGGTAGTGTCTGCTACCCGCAGGTAGCAGAACTACCGATCGGCAGCACTGCTACGTAGTAGCAGTGCTACTGGTCGGTAGGACTACCACTGGTTGGTAGTAGTGCTACCGGTTGGTAGCGGCACTACCGGTCGGTAGTAGTGCTACCGGTCAGCGGTGGTGGCACTACCAATCGATAGCACCGCTACCTGTTGGTAGCGGCAGCCACCAATTAGTAGGGTTGTTACCAGTGGAAGCAGCACTATCGGTGGGTAGTGTCTGTCGCCCCGGCAGCAGCACAACCGTAGGTTGGTTTGACCCCCGCTTAGCTTTGAGCCCTCACCGGTCTCCAAACCGGTTAGTGCTAGGAATTTAAACTTTATATATGGATTGTTTAAAGTGGTTTTGCGTGATGAAATGTGATTTTCATGTGATTTTTATTATGTGGTTAATAAATTATCAATGGGAATCAAGGCATGAATTAGAAATTCAAATCAGTAAGTTTTGGATATATTCTAAAAATGAATTAAATGCCTGTTTGAAATTCATGTTTTATTCGGTGGAATGTATAATGTGGATTTCATTTCTGATGGATATTGATTTGGAAATTAAATAACGTGTCTGCTGGAAAGAGTGTTTTATTTATGATTCAATCAATGATGTTTCAAGTGCTTATGATGTTGATATTCTCAAAGATTGTTTGAGTGCGGACTTGATGTATTTAGTTGTCCTTGCGAGTGTATATTGTGATATTTTGGTCTGTGGTTCAGTCATCCTGTGGTGGTGTAATTGGTACCTTTGACCAAGATATATATGTTGGCTTCATTGTCTTAACCATGTAGTGTCTTTGCCTTGTGGTTAGCCAAGAGTCAGTATGTCCTTATTTGACCACTTGTTTCTAATAGTGGTGTTATGGTTGTCTGCTTCGCCATAGGGTCCTCGGGGAGTGACCATGCTTGTGTAGTGTCCTTTGAGAGAGTGGCTTTCGCTTGGGGGTTGCACCCAAAGTGGTAGGCATTACAACCTAGTGAAAGTCAGATAATAATTGGTAATCTAATGAATTGATTAAGTGGGTAGAATCATAACATTAATAAAGATAATTGTACCTCATGCATAGGTGAGTGCTAGTACATGGCTCATAATGTTGTGAGAAGGCCTGGAATGGCAAACCAACCACTTTGTCTTCACGAAAGGCTGGTAGGGTCTGCATGAGACTTAGTTGGAACCGGAGGTTCAAGAGAGGTTACCAGGACAATGAGTCGAGACCTATGGAGGTTGTACCATGGTATCCATCTCAAGCTATGCAATGACACTCTCTCATTTGGTTCACTTGTGTGTTTGTGATGTTGAGTCACCTGGATTCTTGTGGAGTCATTTTGTGCTATCATGGAGTCGTATTGTTTTGTCGACCATGTCATGCTTATGCTTGTTTGAGCGTCCTCAGCTATCTCCTAGCACAGTGGGGTGATGCCATTTGGGAATTACATGGTCGGGTGGTAGTGCCACTTCCCATCGGATGTTCAGATTCGTGCCTTCATGCAAGGATTGGCTTCACGAGTATTCCAGTGGTTCGTGGCTCATGCTTCATCTCTTGTTTGAAGACTATTGTTTTACAGAGACCCTTGGGGTCATTGTAATATTGATCTTATGTAAACTTGTAATTGGATGAGATCTATCCTTATATGTTTATTGAGAAGCTATGTATTGGAAGAGCAATGTAATCCTATTTTTGGATGTTTTTATCTATTTCCTTCATGATATGTGTAAATGCTTATTGAAATGGAATGATATGTTGTATCCTTTCAATCTTTTCATGATGTATCAGTTATTGCTATGGCTTCTTGTGATCATTGAGTTATTGATGCATATGTGGATTTATGAGTATGTGAAATTTATTCTTGAAGTTAATTCTTCATTGGTAACCCTTAAGGAATTCTAGTGT